>NC_092867.1:5032459-5036495 GCF_032062135.1 Pyxicephalus adspersus | reverse complement strand
AGGAACTGAATGCAGCCATCATGCAGACAAATCTGTGCAATGAATGGATGTTATAGACAAGGTTCATCTTCCAGCAATCTGTTAGCGTTTTACCAGTGGCCATAAGTTTGTATCTGAAGCTCCGGCGATGGAATTATTGGCTGCACGGTGGCTGATGTAGATGAGATCACACAAACCTCTTCCTCCAGAAATAAGGTAATTTCTCATGCAATGTGTGAATGTTTCCTGCCATGCCGGTGTTTACAATTCTCTCGGCCAGCAGGCACATTCACTAATGTTGTGATGATGAGGATTTATTTAGGACAAGGCTGATGTCTATCATTAGGAGAGTTTACCCTTCGCTGCTAAATATTCCCCGGCAGAGTACAATTATTTCCTAATAATAACTTGTTTGTTTTCTGCCGCTGGATTCCCAGATCTTTGTCATCTGAAAATGGCCCCAATGAGCTTCCTCCAAGGTGAATGTCTCAAACAGGTGAAAGGGTGAATCTGCTTTTGCCATTTTAATATATAATATCTGAGGTTGGGGAAGTGGGGTGCAGGAACTCCAAGGTAGGGGGGTACAGTCTGCTTGTCATGTATATGCAGAATATGTATTGTCACCCCTTGGGGCTAAATTTATGGTGGGCCAAACTATTTCATAATGTCATTTTTTTGTTTGCTGTTGCTTTAAAGTTTGAATTTATTTACTTTTCTGTTTTCTAATTTAATAAGTAAATTATTAGTTTCATGATGGGGGAATTTTATGGCTCAAACACAGGCCAATGATAGGAGCTTCTGTAACCCTCATGAGCCAATTTCAGCACCAATCTCCAAAAATAAAAACATTTCATATAAACTTATTCTCCAATATTAACAAAGAATATAAATCCAATTTTGTAATCCAAATGCCTTTATCTACCCTATAAAATGTAGCGGTGACATCACCACTAGGTGGCGCATTGCTGTGGGAGGGGACCATCAGCTACGGGAAGAGGCGGCAACAAGACCAGTCATGCTGCACAGGTAGAGAGAGCATCAATGGCTGGTCTCTAAGTGGAACTAAAGTCAAAATCTAAAACCTTGCTAGAAGGTCCTTTTATTTAAGAAAGAACAGATGATCCTTTGTGAAATAAAATAAATTTACCTGCAAATAGACAGACAACATGTCACCAATAGCTGCAAAGCACACTTCTGTTGCCAATCAGTTTATACATGGAGACTTGTGACTATACTGACAGGTTCTCTTAAATAATTGTGAATAATGTTTTCAGATCTCTGCCTATTATAAATATTTAAAAAATCTCCAACAGAGTGGGGGGAGGAGCCATAGAGCCAAACCCGTCGCCCCCGATTCAGCCGGCTTGGATCCGATGCCGTTGCAATTCTCAAGTTCCATAGAATGTCTTTTCAGCTTCACTCTCCAGCTGCGCGGGTGAATCTCCTGCAATCCAGATGTGTCAACTTTTTCTGACCTTCTGTTATAAATACGAGTTTGGATGCGTCCGTTGCCCAGAAGAGCGCAGTGTGTGTGACGGGGGGGGGGGAGAGTGAAAATTTTCCGTCTCTTAAGGCCTGGGGTGCAGACGTGTAGCAGCCCGTTGATCTGATAGAAAATATTCACTTTGGTTTTCGTTAAGTATTCCGGTGACCTAAATCTGTCAGTTTGCACACCAGACAATCATGAAAGCTTCACCATCCCAACCAAGATCTAAAAACGAATTCTTTGCTTCCAGGCTTGGCGCTGAAATGTGATTGGCTGAGCTGATGACTCGTCGGAGCTGTATGTGATCACTTTGTAGCAGGTGCCTGATAATTAGGGGGTCTGTCTGAGGGTTTTATGGGGGGGTTGTTTCTATGTCTACAATGTAACATGTATTTCTCACTAATGAAAAACGCAGGACGGCTCTGATTGGATTGCCGTGTCTGTAGGCCGATTAGATCAAAAGACTTTGCAAAGCCTTGAAAGATGAAATCAAATTTTTCTTTGCTGGTGACAATTTTGATATTTCAGAATTCATAGTCGACTTGATGGCTGAAAGCTTAAAGCAGAAAAGCATCCACAGACTAATGTATCCACCACCATGCTTCACAGTTGGTTTGAGGTTCTTCTGAAATCATGTTTTCAGTTTCTACCAAACATTTTTTTGTTACTATTATCAGACAAATCTTTTCTGATTGGTCAGAACAGCTGATTGTCCTGGAAGGCTGGGTCCTTGTCCAATGGCAAAGTGTAGATTTTATTCTGATGTTCTTCTTGGACAGTAAAGGCTTTTCCTGACACACGCAGGTTACATTGGTGAATCTCCGATTGTAGATGACACCAACTGTTGTAGGGTTTCCCTGTATATCCTGCCATTCCCCTGCTAGCATCATATATTCACCTCTTGGGGGGAGTTTACTAGATTGGCCAGTTCTGGAGGATTTTCAGTCATGTTACCTCGGTTATAGATTATTCTTGAAATGATTGAGCTCAGATAATTTGGTATCTTTCTAAATCTCATTCCAGACTCCTAGCCATCCACAACTTTCTGTCTGAGAGCCTTGGAGAGTTCTGATGATGTCATGATGACATCATGATGACATCACACACACCAGGAGAGACCCCCCATATCTGAGGATGATATCCGTTCCTCCAGCTACTTCCAGTGGAGGATCGTATTATTGGTTTCTTATCTGGTCACATGATTCTAAGGTCATTGATGGGAAGTGGTGGGAATATGTTGGGGTGTACTTACTTTATCCACATCAGTGCCCTCCCCCATATCATTGCCATGTGTCATATCTTCCAATGTGTCACCTCCATCTGTGTAAATGAAGATAATGATGGGCAAATAGGCTGAAAACACAATTGGCATTTACTTTTTTCCCTCTGACAGTATTCCAGGTGAGGTCAGTCTAATGCCCTGTACGGGGCAGAATATGCCAGTCTGGGGTTTGTACCAATATATGAAGATTGGCATTGAGGTTTTCTCGTCATCCTAATCATACGCAGAGCAAGGTTGGCATTTATTTGAAAAGGGCACTGAGTTCAGGCTCCCTGGCACAAGTTACAGATAACAACACCAAAGGGGATTATGTGCCTGGCACTGGCTACAGAGGAACCCCAAAATATAAATACCTGAGGTTACCTAACTGGCAATGGTTATAGATGGGCACACAGAGCAGGGTACCTGGCACAAGTTATAGGGGGGAACACAAAGGAGGATACCCAACTGGTAGTGGTTATAGATAGTCACACAGAGCAGGAAGCCTGGCACTAGTTATAGAAGGGCACACAAGGGAGGATACCCAACTGGAAATGGTTCTAGATTGGCACAGAGAGCAGGGTACCTGGCACAAGTTATAGAGGGGCACAAAGAGGAGGTTACCCAACTGGCAATGGGTATAGATGGGCACAGAGAGCAGGGAGCCTGGCATTAGATACAGAGGGGCACACAAGAGTGGGGTACCCGGCTGGCACTGCTAATATCCGGCATCCTATGGGTTCCC
The DNA here is from genome assembly GCF_032062135.1 of Pyxicephalus adspersus. NCBI lineage: Eukaryota > Metazoa > Chordata > Amphibia > Anura > Pyxicephalidae > Pyxicephalus > Pyxicephalus adspersus. Next base: position 5,033,024 of record NC_092867.1, on the reverse strand, counting down.
CTATTCTGCAGAACTTTGATTCATTGTATACCGGTTGCCAGGTTTGCTGTGTGTAGACTGATCTCTCTGCCATACTGGAGTGATGCCCCAATAACGCCATCGGGAAATGATTTGCAGAAAGCTGAACTCGCTGTTGTAGCTGCAAAGGTTGTCAGGAGTTCGCTGGAGGACTCAGACAGGAAATTCAAACTGAAATCTTCTTATCCAAAAACCACAATGTATTCCACATTGGAGGAACAGATGGCTCCGTGTCACCCCCCCAATATCATATTGTACAAAGTTTATCAATCTCTGGCCTCAATGGACAAAATCTGCCTAAGGAGGATGAGACTCCCTTTTCTGAGGCTGCAATTATTCCATAGATTTCCAATACATGCCTGAACTCTGTGTGCTGTCTGGCCGGTGCCTGACACTGCATAGAAAGGGCCAATGAGACTCCGTGTCATTCATGCTGTTATTCCAGCCTGGCAACTCAGATAGTGACCGGTCCTCTACCATGTAATCGCTATTACAGCTTAATATTGGGTTCCAAAAGACAATGTCCAGGTGACACAACACGTGTTCT
>NC_092867.1:5025067-5032383 GCF_032062135.1 Pyxicephalus adspersus | reverse complement strand
GACGCGTGTTCTCCACTACCATGACACATGACGCGTGTTCTCCACTACCATGACACATGACGCGCGTTCTCCACTACCGCGACACATGACGCGCGTTCTCCACTACCATGACGCGCGACGTGTGTTCACTACCGCGATGCGTGTTCTCCACTACCATGACGCGCGACGTGTGTTCACTACCGCGACGCGTGTTCTCCACTACCATGACGCGCGACGCGTGTTCTCCACTACCATGACGCGCGACGCGTGTTCTCCACTACCATGACGCGCGACGCGTGTTCTCCACTACCATGACGCACGACGCGTGTTCTCCACTACCATGACGCACGACGCGTGTTCTCCACTACCGCGACACGTGTTCTCCACTACCATGACGCGCGACGTGTGTTCTCCACTACCGCGACGCGCGTTCTCCACTACCATGACGCGCGACGCGCGTTCTCCACTACCATGACGCGCGACGCGCGTTCTCCACTACCGCGACGCGCGCTCTCCACTACCGCGACGCGCGTTCTCCACTACCGCGACGCGCGTTCTCCACTACCGCGACGCGCGTTCTCCACTACCGCGACGCGCGTTCTCCACTACCGCGACACGACGCATGTTCTCTGCTCTGATGACACATGCACCCCCTGTGACCCCCTGCGCATTCTCTTTACTGCGATGGAGGAACAGAATCCGTGACCTCCCATTCCTCTATGACTTCCTGTATTGGGGACATTCCAGGAAGAAGCTCCTTAACCCTTTCCGCTATTCGCACCACTTGACCTCGTCATCTCTCATCGGACGATTATTTGACATTTCCTGAACGCTGTCTTCCGATGTGATGACACAAAGCAGCTGCTCTCCCACATCCACCTCCAACCCGGATCTCCGATCATTTCCTCCCAACATGGTATTCCTCATTATTTATCCAGTAATGCCAATAAAGAGAACCTGTCAGTAAGTTAGCACATGTTTTCTGTCCAGATCCATTCCAGGTTTGCTGGATCACCCAGGTTCTCCCATGATAACCTATCTTCTCCCGTCTCTTCCTAGGTGAGAGGCTGCGGCAGGGGCTGATCTGTGTCAGTGACCTTCCTATGGACGTTAGTTTGCAGATCTGCACGGCCGGCAATGCCATTTCTGGTTCTATTTCTGATGCATTGGATTGGCTGAGAGTGTCAGCTGACGCATTTCAGGCTTCTCCCCTCTTTAGGGTCGGAGGTGAAGGGGGAGTTCTCCTGGGAGGTGAATCCTGGTGCTGTGCTGTGATTGTTTGATTCTCTGGCTTCACAAGACTTCTCATCCTGACTACATGACGCGTGTTCTCCACTACCATGACACACGACGCGTGTTCTCCACTACCATGACGCGCGACGCGTGTTCTCCACTACCATGACACACGACGTGTGTTCTCCACTACCATGACACACGACGTGTGTTCTCGACCCTGGTGACACACAATGCGTGTTCTCGACTCTGGTGACACACAACGCGTGTTCTCGATTCTGGTGACACACCACGCGTGTTCTCGACTCTGATGACACGACGCATGTTCTCTGCTCTGATGACACATGTTCTGCACCCCCTGTGCCGCATGACGCGCATTCTCTTTACTGCGATGGAGCCGAGGAGAATCCGTGACCTCCCATTCCTCTATGACTTCCTGTATTGGGGACATTCCAGGAAGAAGCTCCTTAACCCTTTCCGCTATTCGCACCACTTGTCCTCCGGCTCGTCATCTCTCATCGGACGATTATTTGACATTTCCTGAACGCTCTCTTCCGATGCGATGACACAAAGCAGCTGCTCTCCCACATCCACCTCCAACCCGGATCTCCGATCATTTCCTCCCAACATGTTATTCCTCATTATTTATCCAGTAATGCCAATGAAGAGAACCTGTCAGTAAGTTAGCAAATTTTTTCTGTCCAGATCCATTCCAGGTTTGCTGGATCACCCAGGTTCTCCCATGATAACCTATCCTCTCCCGTCTCTTCCTAGGTGAGAGGCTGCGGCAGGGGCTGATCTGTGTCAGTGACCTTCCTATGGACGTTGGTTTGCAGATCTGCACGGCCGGCAATGCCATTTCTGGTTCTATTTCCGATGCATTGGATTGGCTAAGAGTGTCAGCTGACGCATTTCAGGCTTCTCCCCTCTTTAGGTTCGGAGGTGAAGGGGGAGTTCTCCTGGGAGGTGAATCCTGGTGCTGTGCTGTGATTGTTTGATTCTCTGGCTTCACAAGACTTCTCATCCTGACTGATGAGCCCTGAAGAAGCACTAGAACCCGCGAAACGTGTTGGGATGTATTTGTGGCCACGATTTCTGTACAAATCTTTGGGGCTCTTCCTCAGAGTTTCCCATCTGCCATCATAAGGACCAATCACCTCGGGGTCCTTCCACAAGTTGGATCTCTTTGGAGAGATTTCCACTCACTTCCTGTTGTGTTATTGATACAGGAAGTGAATGGTGAATTCTAACCAACAGGGCACAGATGGCCTAAATCAAACTTTGAATGAGAAGTCTCCATTGGGCCTTCTAAACCTTCATCTAAGCTTCAGTTTCTTAGGTATTGGGCCAATAGGTATACAAAATAAATTTGCTAAAATCTTTCCAACCTAGAATTTCCGACACTGACAGCACTTCCTGTTGTGCGCTGACAACGCTAAGCCACTTCCTCTCATTTTGCATCGGTGTTGTCACCCCGCCATGTGCACTTCTTTAGTTTTCCTGGGCTGTCTGCAGGAGACTTAGTCCTGATAGGCTGCCCTGTGACCAATGTAAGAGCTCGTAGGATGCTGACAACGCTGCTGCTATTTATGGGCCAGTGGCTTGGAGTTGTCAGACTGCAACAGGATGTGCTCTTACTGGCAGGATCACCAGAGAAGAAACTGCAACATTCCCAAACTATACAGTAATACAATACACGAAGATACAAATCTTCATTATGTTTGGTCAGAATCCTCCTGGTTGTCGATCGCCTGTACCTGTGCGGTCCATATTGCTGACGGGAGGAGCCCAGCGCTGTAGATTTCCGTGCGTTCTTTTTTTAGGGCGGTGTTGACAAACTGAGAGCTATTTTTGATGCACATTGTATAATTTGTGAGCAGCGCCGGTTATACGGAGACACAATTGCAATGTTTGCATCCCAATATAGTTCATGCAGCTCTAACATTGGGATGGGCGAGTTTTATCTTTTTTTTGGCACCCAGCAAGGTCCAGAGGTGGCGATTCCTAAAATCTGTATTTTGCTGGTGACAGGTGCTCTTTGCTGGGGAAGGGTCAGGTCATGTGATCAGGTGAAAATGATACAATGTTTAAATTTGTATCAGTGGTGAGGCTCCGCCTCCTTCCTTAAGGGGACCCTGACCCATTATTTAGGTTACAGCAGTGATTTGAGGTCAGGGGGAGGAGCCATTGGGGCACATGGACACACCCAGAGATGTCAGTTACCCAGCGGATGTTAGGGGCAGATGGGGCAACACTAGAATCGGGGGAGGGGGTATCTTCTCATTTACAAATATATATTTTAGTTTTATTAGAATTATAACCCAGTGATCCCCCTTTATTGCCCCTTGTTTGGTATATTTGATCGATGCCCGGCTATGCGTTTATCATTTCTCAATTATTATTATTAAACAGGATTTATATAGCGCCAACGTATTAGGCAGTGTTGTACATTAAATAATTATTAGCAGAAGGATTGTTTTGGTGGATTTGTCTTTTTATCACATTCTGCAATAAAGAAAATTCATTAATAAAGCTAAGAAAGTGGACCTGTCATCGTATGTTCAATGCAGAATAATGAGTCCCTGTGATCCTTCCATGTTTTACCTCTCAGAGATCACATGACCCCTGACTTCGCCTTCATCTTTCCCTTTCTCTCCATGATGGCACCATCTTTATTCTGGCATCATCCAGGGTCACTATACTGAGATGGCGGCTCAGAAATGATACAATCCTGTAAATCTTGCTGTGTGTTGGATTTCCTCAATTTTAAAGCATACTGAAAGAATAAATCCCCCCCCCCCCATACTGCTTGTAGTGTTTGGTCAGGATATAAAGGGGTTAACAAATGGTCCCACATGTCTCTATGAAGGGAAATGATTCTCAGATCTGATGGATTTTATCGTTTAGTTTATCGTTGATCTTCCAGCTGCTGCAGAATGACAGTTGATAGTGGAGGTGTGGCCTATTCATTTCATAGAATGTTAAATTTGGAGGCCATCAAATCCTAGGACAGGATAATAGTTCCTGTACCCCAATGGAGTAATGTCATAGACACAACTTTTATTGGAAGCCAGGTATCCTCACATTTAGAGGGGCGCCACATAGACCGAACATACAAACTCCATGCAGACCGAGATCTGAGTAGATCCTGCTTTGAAGAATGTTACAATGTGAAATGAATGAAGCATTAGATTGCAGCGATCCTATTGGTTGCTTCCAATAAATGCTTACACAGCCGTCCAGGGGGTGGAATAATCTTGTAATTCCTCATTATTGATCGCCGATCACATGACATCAGCTCAGGAACATTTGTGTCATTGGGAATATCGGTGAAGCAGATTATCGCTTGGGCAGGGAAAGCAGTTTTTGCTGCAAGTGAGTGTCATCCTCATCCTGCATGGGATTTGGCTTGTTTCAGATCTCTATATCGGGAAGAATTCTGAGCTGCTGATCTCCTATAGACTCCAGCAATGGCTGCATGACATTTCTCAGGGAGGGTGACAACATGGGAGCACAGGTGGAACACAAGGGCGGAGCATTGTCACCCTGTAACAGGTATCCCAGGGATTTTCTCTTTAAATGTATTAATATTAGAATTTAGAAATAATAGGAATCGCTTCTGAAATTCAATTCATACTTTTAAGATTTTAGTGACCGCGTTTCCATTAAATTGGCCGCTGTAAAATTGCTTCCATTTACTTATTGCAATACCAAGCCCCAACCTTAATCATCCATTCAATATACATGCAGTTGGTGTTGTTAAATTTATTACAGACTAATGAATAAAACAATCGTTTATCAGAAAACCTAAAAAAGGAACTTTTAGGAAATATTGGATCTCCATCAGAAAAATCAGTGAAGACTGTTTAGTTTTTCTTAACAATTCCAGAAAGATTTTATTCTTTTTTGTTTTAAATGTCTGTAATACATATGTGACCATAGAATCAGGTGTGACCAGCCAGTGAGGAAAGAGGCAAATTCCCCTACTCCTAGATTGTAAGCTCTTCGGGCCAGGGTCCTCTCCTCCTGTGTCACTGTCTGTATCTGTCTGTCATTTGCAACCCTATTTATTGTATGGTGCTGCGTAATATGTTGGTGCTATATAAATCCTGTTTAGTAATATTATCCATAAAATTATTATTAATAATTAATACATCATTAGCAGAGGCTTCCATGTAGTGAATCGGGGAGGAGGAATATAAATTCAGTTTTAGAAATATCAAACAATTCCGCACCAGGTGGTGTCTATATATCTATATATATGTATGTCTGTGTATGTATATATATATATCTGAACCACAAACCACACCATGAGAAATAAAAGCACTGCTGACTTATATCGCTACAATCAGCCCAAATCTACACAAACACACAATATAGACAAATATAGACAGAAACACACAACATGTACATAATATGACCTCGTGTGTGTGACCCCCCACCCTTCATACAATGGAGTTCAGGTGTCCCCAGTGAGGGGTCCTGGTAATTCTCCATAATGCAAGGATGTTATAGACAATTGGGTTCTTCCAGCCTTGTGGTCACAGTGGGGTAAAGACCCTTTTCTGTTGCCCCATGACTGTGCCCGGGGTACAAAGCCCCCACCATAAAGACACGGGGTCACCATGGAGGAAGTGTCCTGCACAGAGCCCTGACCTGAACACCTTTGGGGTGAATTGGAATGGTGAGCCAGGTCCCAACCTCACTAATGGGGGCAAATTCCCACAAACACCTTTCATATTCTTTTGGAAGCCTTCCAGGATGCATGGAGGATGTTATGCTATTCCTCATTATGTAAAAAGGTGACTTTCACTTTTGCATTATGATAATTATTTTATTTCCCTTCCAAAGACTGAAGAGGAAACCTGCAGCGCCCTGGGGTGTTGGCATTACATATGGTAGTAGGTTGCACCCTGCATATCGGGCATTCCTCATCAAAGGGTCTCAAACTTTTGTTATTTATATACATTTGTAAAACAATCCCATCACCCGGTCCTATGCATGCACGGTGCAAGATTGGGCGACATCACCAAGAACCCAAAAGTTGGGTGGGGATATAACAAGGGGCCCCGGAAATAAGATGGAAGCCAAGACAGCGTGGGTTTTGCTAGGTGAGGTAAGTACACAGATCAAAGGCTTCAACAAGAAAAGGTAAGTGAAACGTTATTTTTTTTCATGCAAGTTTCACTTTAATAGTTTTGGAATGAGACATCCAACAAGCTCATAGAGGTGCGAGGGTCACGTGTCTGCAAACCTTCACCCCTCTCTGTATATTGTGTAAGTTTCCATCAATGATTTGTTTGTTTCATTCACTCGGTTCATTTTCCTGAAAAGAATGTGGAAAAGAGAAGAAAGTTTTATTTACTTCAAAGTTGTAATTTCAGTTTATTCATTTCAGCATGCAATAACATCTGTTTCAATATGTGTACATTAATATCACGTGTCCCTACAGAACATTCTGACCTGAAATGTTCTCACACTGCTCAGGACAACACGAGGAAGTAAAATCCAGGGGATAACTGCAAACGTTATCATTTCTTTATATAGCACCAACATATTATGTAGGGTTGTACAAAAAATAGGGGTGCAGATGACAAACCTGCATAGAAACAATGACAGAGGAAAAGATGACCCCGAGCAACAGAGCTTACAATTTAAAAGCTTCCCCTCAACACACAATGATTGTAACCAAATTGTTTTTTTTTTTTTTGCACACATTAAAAAAGAAGAAAAAAATAGGAGAGCGTGCTTTTTTTCAGGCATTTGAACTGGTGTAGTTTCTGTTTTGAGTACTAGACATTTCTCTCCTAGGAGTTATTTAAAGTCCATAGTACCATGAAAGAGTTCAGCACAAGGAACACCTCTTGGAGAAATATTGCTCCGAAACCCAACGCGTTTCGCCTGACTAGGCTTCCTCAGGGGAACATGATATAAACTGGTGTGAGAGAACAGTAAACTTGTAGTATTGTAAAAAAAAAAAAAAAAACAACATGCATCAAAGGAGTTGATTTTTGCACATAATAATGGATTTTCTACTAGAGTGTTTGATGATTTGATATCTGGCCCTGAGCTGGGGGCCCCTGCTGTACATAGGAGTTATATTG
>NC_092867.1:5017251-5024426 GCF_032062135.1 Pyxicephalus adspersus | reverse complement strand
CACAATGGGAACAGTCACCTGCCCCCTCCAGGGATAGAACTCCACAAAAGGGGAATAGTCACCCACCCCCCGCAGATAGAAGCCCACACAATGGGAACATCCGCCCCCCCGGGATAGAACCCCACATAAGGGGGAACAGTTGCCCCCCCCCAGGGATAGAACCCCACACAAGGAGAACAGTCACCCCCCCGGAGACAAAACCCCTCAATTCAATATTCCAATTGTGCAGAAGAAATAAGTGAACTGAGATTTTCATTTCTCATTTTTTTCAAATTGAAGTGAAACCCATTTTTAGGTTTATAATACAACCTACGGAGATCAAAGTACTTCCTCTGTCTGCGTTTCTCCTGAAGGATGGCACGCTCTTTGTTCAGAGATCACCCAGGGTCCCTATAAAGGTGATGGCCCTCCATACAGGTGATGGCCCTCCATACAGGTGATGCCCCCCCCCCCCATATTTCACCTTGCAGCACTGCAGGAAAAGGAGGGAGCTTAAAAAAAGATCCGGATAACTCCGTGCACTAAAATCGGATAATTCCAGGCACTCCGACTCACTTTATGATAATCACCATTCCCATCACTCAGCAAACAAATCTTAACTTTATTTAGATGAAAATATATTCCTGTTATTTATATTCGGATTTATTTTACCTTCTGTGTATAATCGGAGACTCTGTGTGTTTATTACGATCATGTATAGGATTTCCCTTTGATAATACACAAACATGATGTTTTATCGATGGCACTTCTTTTAAATGGCATTGAATTTACATCCAGGGTCACAGATCTTCTAAAATGAGTAATTTGTATTTCTTTTTAGTATATGTGTTTTTAAAGTTGCACACAACAAGGAAAGAAGTCAAATTATAGAACTCCAGCACTTTAATTTCCATCATGTGTCCATTATAAAGTGAAATAATTGGTGAGAATCCATCCCAACATAAAGACACAGAATTCCAGCCGGCTAAATGTTACCCAAATCATTTTATATTTTGTTGTTCCTTTTTATCTTTCTGTTTTTTTCCAGAATTGTGAAATCTTTATCTTTGTGGCTATAAAATATATATGAAATTAATTTAAAAACTATTTAGGAAATCATTTCGTAATACAGATTAAGAAATCCCATCCAATCTTCAATGTGATAATGATTGTACCGGACCATAAACCCCACATTTTTGGAGATGAATGGAGCGACCAAGGTCCCATTAATTCTCCCATTTTTCCAAGGTAGACACACATTAGCTGTCAGCGCCTTAATAGTCGGGGTCGCGTGGAGGCCGAGTGCAGCTTTAATTAGCCACCAGACGTGGAGAATATTGCCGTTTGGATCGGAGTCCTCCTGTCACACATTCCAGATGTTCCATTGATAAATACTCCGATGATGAAAGCCATTGCAGCCAGCAGATTCCTCAGTATGGCCACACACATTGTGATAGATCAGGATGGATCTGATTGCACAGACATCGGCTGACTGCTGCGTGTGCAACCATTTACCATCTCAGATAAAATCTTATATTTATATATTAAGAGCTGCAGTATCTTATTTAGAGTGAGGAAAGCTTTCATTTGCACCACTGCAAGCCCTGATGAAGCGAGATTTGTGAGCCCCCCGTTTCGTGTTGGATACTTAATGCCACATTAGTGTTATAGGGGCCCCGCATGGTTTTGTGGACAATTACAGAGATACTTTAATCTGAGAAGTAGCTGGGGTCCAGTGCTCCACCAATACTTTATACACCGCAAGGAAAACCTGGAAGCAATGGGGTGGAGCTGCTGAATCCAAACTCACTTTTCTATAACCGCCTGTGGTGAGAGTCACAATATTTCTCTTGTAGTATCTCCTAGATTGTAAGCTCTTCAGGGCAGGATCCTCTCCTCCTGTGTCACTGTCTGTATTCATCTGTCATTTGCACCCCCTATTTAATGTACAGTGCTGCGTAATATGTTGGCGCTATATAAATCCTGTTTATTATTATAATTATTAATAATAATAATAATAATAATAATATATTCCAGGGATCAGTACCCTTATACCCCAGTATTCCAGGTACTGGCACTAATATACCCCAGTGTTCCGAGTACTGGTACTAATATACCACAGTATTCCAGGGACCGGTACTAATATACCCCAGTATTCCAGGGACTGGTACTAATATACCCCAGTATTCTAGTACTGGTACTAATATACCCCAGTATTCCAGGGATCGGTACTAATATACCCCAGTATTCCAGGGACCGGTACTAATTTACCACAGTATTCTAGGTACTGGTACTAATATACCCCAGTATTCCAGGTACCGGTACTAATATACCGCAGTATTCCAGGGACCGGTACTAATATACCCCAGTATTCCAGGGACCGGTACTAATATACCCCAGTATTCCAGGTACTGGTACCAATATACCCCAGTATTCCAGGGACCGGTACTAATATACCCCAGTATTCCAGGGACCGGTACTAAAATACCCCAGTATTCCAGTGACCAGTGAGTATGATTATTATTATGATGATTGTTATTATTAATAATAATAATACTACTAATAATAATAAACAGTATTTATATAGCACGTAGAGCGTTATGGACCAAAAGGAGCCACTTATTTCATCTCATTACAGAGCTTTGCCTAAAATAGGATAATTTGTTAATAAGAAAGGAGAGAAATGACCGAGACAAAAATGGGAAATACGTTTTTTGTTACGAGGTGTGATTTTACTAACACGGGTCAAATACAAATCAACTAGCTTAGAAAGTCCAGGTGAGGAAACAGTACTGTACTTCTTTATTTATTTAAGTTGTCATATTTTGTGAAATTAAAATATCCTTGCTTTGACAACAGTTTTGCCTAAAAAATCTTTTCTCTCCTTTTTTTAACAAAGTATTTATATAGCGCCAACGTATTATGCAGCGCTGTACATTAAATAGGGGTTGCAAATGACAAAGGAATACAGACCGTAGCACAGGAGGAGGAGAGGACCCTGCCCATAAAATACCCCTGTATTCCCGTGATAAGTACTCATGTACCCCTGTAATCCCTTGGGCATATATGTGGTCACTGCCTTAGTAAAGTAGAATTTTACTATGAAATCCATGCTGGATATAGGAAGAGCGCTAAACATTGGGCCCACCCAGTGTTGGGGTAAGGCAGGTGACCGGGTATGGTACAGGAAGGAATGGGCACATCCTCAATGCCCAGTGCTGTTCCTGGCCGCTCTGTCTTCTTGCCTGGATAAGGATCTGGTTGAAACATAAATTCCCCATGCGTAGTATTTCATGGATTTTTACCATTGCCCTCAAAGCCACGTGAAAATTTCCTTTGCCCCCTTCCCTTGAACAGTATTTCTAAATGATTGTTTCTGCTCTGGTACATGTGCCCCATGGCAGTGCCCGGCTTCCTATTTGAGCTTAATTTGCGTATTGGCTCTAAAAAAAGAATATTTCCACTTTATTACCACCATGTGTACCAGATTTCTGCAGAAATGAGCAGTTTCAGAAAACAAAGCAGAATCTGGTGTGTGTGTTTCACGCTGAATTCTGGGGTTTCCAATCTTTTCGGGCAGGTGGCATCTTCCTCTTTATGGTAGACTTGGATATCCATACGCCTACTTCCCGGAGAGTGTTGGTCACTTGGTTGGCTGTTGTGAAGGGGTTTCACCATGGAAATGATTCTGCCATCATCCACCACTGTTGTCTTCCATGGACCTCCAGGTCTTTTGGCGTTGCTGAGTTCACCAGTGCTTTGTTTGTTTCTCATGATGTACCAAACTGTAGATTTTGCCGCTTCTAATATTGTAGCAATTTCCCAGATGGGTTTTTTCTGTTTTTGCAGCTTAAGGATGGCTTGTTTCACCTGCATGGAGAGCTCCGCATGTTGTTCACAGCCAAATCTTCCATATACACCCCCCCCCCCCTGCTAAAATCAGCTCCAAGCCTTCTGCTTAATTGATAATGACATAACGAAGGAATTGCCCACACCGGCCCATGAAATAGCCTTGGAGTCAATTGTCCAATTACTTTTGGGCCCCTGAAATGAAGTGATTGTGTAAGGCTTTAGTTCCTCACATTTTTATGTAATCTTTTTGTTCAACTCCCTGGGACCCTGCCCTGAAGAGCTTACAATCTAGGAGGTGGGGGAAGTATCACACAATAGGAGGTGAAATTTAAACAGAGACAACTATGATGCATTTTGCCCCCTAGTGGAGCTTATTCGTAAAGTATCTGGATGGGGTATCTGGGGTAACCAGGCATTACTGTGCTGCCGCCATTGAATATGAGGCTCACGCTGGATGTGGGAAGATGGCAGTTTGATAGCGGTAGAATGTTGTGATGTGATATAGGGCGGCGCTGTGACCACTGGTGGGCCATGGGGTCATGTGACTTGGCAGGTGTTTTAGTTATCAGCGTTCCCACAGACAGCATTGGACATAAGGCAGATCATGAAGTTTTATTATTGGGGAATGGAGGGGGCTGGATGGAATCTTATTGTAAAGCAAACTGTAGTAAACTGCGATCTCCGTGGCCTCTTTGTTTGTGTTGTAAACTTGGGCTACGTGCCACGTTTTCCGTTTCCTCCGCGAGATTGCCGTCCTTTCCTGCAGATTTTTATGGGAAAGTTTTTGACGTTGGATTGTCTTGGCTGCCATATTCCCTCATCCCTGGGGGAGCGACCCTGAATGAAAACAAGTTCACAGTGAGTGGCAATCTCCTTGGAGTAAACCAATGATTTGTATATCTGTCCATCCAGTCCTGAGATATATTAAGCTCAGGCAAAGCAACACAGCCGAGAGGACAACACCGCTCACGACGTTACATTTCTAGGATGTAGAAAGTATTTGGTGGTGTGTTCTTCCAGCCTGGTCACTGGACAATGAAAAGAGAAGCAGCAGACTAATGGGACCCAATCAGCATGTTCCTTCTTAGCACATGAGCACTGCAGCAAAATTGATTGGATCCCAGTTCTTCATCTTCTAGTCTGAGCTTTACTGTACATGGACTGCAAAAGTTTGATACAAAGTAAAACTGGAGTTATTATACTGCTTGTATTCACAAAATAAATGTACGGTTCATTTACATCTTTGTGTGTGTTAATGAACAACTTGCTCATTCCTTCCATTTCTCTCTTCCTTCATCTTCTTTCTTTCCATTCTTATCTTTTCTTACTTTCTGTCCTTCTTTCCCTTTCTTTTTGTTGCTCTTTCCTTCTTTTTCCTTTCCTGTCTTCCCATTCTTCCTTTTTATTGCCCTTCCTGTCTTTTTTTTTTTTTTTTCCCTTTTTTTTTTTTTTGCCCCTCCATTCACTCTGTCCTTTCCTTGTTTTTTTCCTTCTCCTTTTCCCCTTCTTCTCTTCTTTCTCTTCCTTTCATTTATTTCCTTTCCTTTCCTTCTCTTTCCTTCTCTTTCCCTTCCGTTTATTCTCTTTCTTTCCTTTCTGTTCATTCCCTTCCTTTCCTTTCATTTCCTTTTCTTCTCTTTCCTTCTCTTTCTTTTCCTTCCCTCTCCTTCTCTTGATTTCCTTTTCTTTCCTTCTCTTCCTTGCCTTTTCCTCCTTTCTTTTTCTTCTCTTCCATTCCTTTACCTTTCCTCTTTTCCTTTTTCTTTTGCTCTTGCTTTCCTCTCCTTGCCCTTCCCCAATCCGGATATCCAGAAGCCGTCTCCTACTACCAGGGACCTTTCTAGGGATGAGGATTCACCAGGAACAGATCTTCCAATCTGAGGATTTTGCAGCTGGTGTACACCCTGCAGGCTGTGTGAATGTTTCTGATATTGGAGAGGATTGTAGAAGGTGCTGCGGGAAGCCACCACTGACCACAGCAGCCAAATCCATTATTTCTGGTTGGCTGACGGTTGGCTACGGCTCAGTTCTCATGCCTGGCAGGCGCAGGGCCACAACCCTGCTGTACATTCTTCTGATCCTCATCTCATCCAAAAAACATCAACTTTTCCAGAAGTGTAGGAGGAACTCCGAGGACAGTTTGCTGGTGTCACTCATGTTGTGGATGGTGAATAATGAGAAGATGGAATCATGACTGTGATGTCATAGAAGAATGGAATTCCCCCATCTGGAATGTCAATGGCTGAGATATGTGGTTGACGTCTGGCACAATGATGCTCCAGCTGCCACAAGGGGACTTGGTCATTAGAGTGTCGAGTAGCAATTGGTGGTGATTGCCACAAGCAGGGCATTTATTATCTGCTCGGGGTTTGTCATACAGGAGACAATCAGGGGACAGTGAGAGCAGAGCTGTGCTACAAATGGGTAAGCATGGAATGAGGAGCACAGACTGCAGAGGCAATGGCACCCAATGCATTAGTGTCATTCTGAATTGTGGAGAAGGATCAGAGCATGCACATGTATAGGAGTGATAGCAGACATTGCAAGAAGAAGAAGATGGAGCTGGCAAAGCATTTCTTGTACATGGAAGGGGGGAACCAGTTACCAATTTGTGGAATGGGGTGCAAGCAGTGTGGGGAGGGCACAGATACAAGAAATGTTGCTGCAAACAGTGTGGGGAGGGCAGCAACAAAAAGTAGCATGGCCACCGGGGAGGGAATGCGTCAATGTGCACAATGTGTGATAGAAATGCGCAAAATGTGCGCTGGGTGGGGACCGGTCAGAATCCAGGAAGGGTAACCAGTAGTCACATTCACAGGGACTGATAAAGTTGTGAAATATTTTAAGCGTTGTCAATAGGGAAACCGACAAAGATTCACCGTGTTTAGGACACATTGAGGTTTCTTTGCATTGAGCGTATTCTGATATGGGGGGGGGGGGGGCAGATCCTGAATGATTTATAAATAATCTTTTGCCCCCTCAGGGTTCTTCTCCATCCGTCAGGAAGGGGTTATCCTCCTCTAGCCTGCATTGTGCCAAATATATCTCCCAATTTTCCATGGAGTTCTTGAGAAGCTGAGAGAAAGCGGTGAGTCATATCGGGGTGGGGGGATGCAGTGATCCTAAGGGGTCACCCCCCACCCTTCTCCTGACAATAGTACAGAGCCGGGATCTGTCCCTCCGTTCCCACACAGTTCCTGCAAACCCAGAAAACAAACAGATGCATTATATACAGCAGTGCCGGCCCAGCCGAGACCTTTCCACGCTGCTAATCGCCCCCTCACAATGCAGATCCATCCTGTGTGCAAACAGAGAGAATAGGAACAGATACTGAGAACTACACC
>NC_092867.1:4996743-5016535 GCF_032062135.1 Pyxicephalus adspersus | reverse complement strand
ACCCTTTTTTATTGGATTTGGAACGTTTCCTATTTTGGTTGGGTGCAGATTGTCTATCCGGAACTGATCTCATCGGTGGAGTCATTGGAAAGATGGCAAAGTGTTATATTTAGTCGATCGATGAGCGGCCAGGTCCTGTGTACGTCATGCTATCTGTGATATAAAACATTCGGGTTTCCTATTCTTTCCCCACTCCGCTGTCACTTTATCCAGGAAGTGGGGTGGGAGGGGGTCTGCACATCAAAGCGCAATATTTTTGTCTTTTTCCCGTTTCTCCTCAGGCTTTGAACTTATTTTCAGACTTGGAAGGGCGACTTTTCTTTAATGAACACTCGGTCACTGTCATGTGCTTGTTGTGTCCCTTTGTTACTAGGAAATTTGGGTTCACCCCTACAAATATAGTCACATGCAGCCGAGAGGGACAGTCTCGTCATATCAGATTGTCAGTGTACAATGAAACTCCCCCGGGTGTAATATTTCTTTTTTCTATGGGCAATAAAATTCCATTTGTTTGTTTATACATTCCAAGTTGATGTATAAGGAGGGGCTCCCCTCCAATGATAACTTTTTGGCATAATTTGGAAGATATTCAAGGCTTGGTTCCACTTTCAGGTTTTGGGTGTTTTCTTTCCTAAAAATATAAAAGCCGCTCTTGGCTCTGTTCCTGTAGACTTTCCAGTCCATGGCTCAGCACCCATTACCCGTAATATACAGATTCTGTCCTTTATCTTTTCCTGTGCTGTTTTCTATTTATTTCCATTTCGCTTTTCCTATTGAATTCCCAGTCATTTTGTTTGTTTTGTTGTCCTTTTATGATGCAAACAAGTGTAATAAGTTTATATTTATTAATTTGGAACATTTTGGTGGTTTGACCTTAGTCTGTATTAAAGATGTATGAAGTACGGACATTAGATTGTAAGCCCCTTTGAGGGACAGCTATGGACTTTGTACAGCGCTGCATAATATGTCGGTGCTATATAAATACTGTGTAACAATAATACTAATGGGAGATGAAGGCAGTGGTCTTCAAAAAGCTGATTGTGTTTTTACCTTTTAACCTAATAAATTGCCCCGGGTGTGGATGAAAGTTGCCTTTGGTAGCCCCCAAACCTGGGTGCACCATTATGTCAATCTCGCCTTTTGCAGGCTGGCTTCTTCCCCACCTCTTCAATAAGGCTGATAATAATTTCTGGGGGTCGTTAGGCAGAGGCTTTGGGTGGGGGGGTTATTTAAAACTTTTCTTTCATAAATTAAGTTTTTTTTTTCAGGTCAGTTTATGACCCCAATGATCTTTTTGGCTATCTGTAAGGGTGACATTCTTCCCAATGACTGGCAATGTAAGAGACATTCTTCCTACTGACCACCACACTAATGTACTGTGATCTGTGTATAAAGTCATTATAGCATGGGGATCTGAGTTTCTTTAAGGGTTCCCCCATGTTTAAAAGGTTGAGAAAAGCTGACCTAGATATTCAACTGCTAGGAGTAGTAATGGGTACTTGTGGGCAGGCCATGGCACCCATTACCACCTTGGAAAAATGTCCCCAGGAGCAAAGAATAGCATTGATTCCATTGGATGACGGATATATGGGGTCTCCAATATCAGACAGGTCATACAAGGAATCCTAGATATACCTTCCCATATCTGCCATCATAACTTCTGCTCTCCCTTTTCATTGCCAGATGATGTAATGGACCAGTGGGCATTTCTGTTCAGTTGAGATAATGATTGACAAGTTCTGCCATGTTTCCATCACAGGTGCAGGACGGAGTGCAGGCACCTTCTGCCAAGGCGGAGTCCCCGGAGGGGTACTATGAGGAGGCCGAACCCTATGATGCATCTGTTAATGGTAATTCCTTGTTTAATTATAATGCTGCAAATCACTGAACAAAGTTCATCTTTCGGACCTGACATTCATTTTTATTATTTTTATAAATTATTGGGGTACTGTAGTAAGTGTATCAGTCCTCCAGATGGGAATACATTGTTAGATTCCCTTTCCTTAGGAAGGGGGGAATATTCACTTCCAGTGAAAATATCAAAATCATTTCAATGTATATCGGGGAAACTTCAGCGGAGAACAGAGAATGCAAATCCACATTTACGTCTGGCCGCTGTGCCCAATATAAGGGGCTCCAACCATCCCTGTACCCAGGTCTGTACCCCAGCTGTGCCCATTCTTAAATGTTCCCACCATCCCTGTGCCCAGGTCTTTACCCCAGCTATACCAATTATGTGCAGCTCCAACCATCCCCTGTGCCCATATTGGGGCTCCAACCATACTATGCCTGGGTCTGTACCCCTGCTATACCCATTAAGAGTGTCTCCAACCCTGCTATGCCCATTAAGGGGATCTCCACCATCCATGAGCCCATTATAAAAGGCTCCCACTATCACTGTGCTGGGTTCCTTGGTCTGTACCCCAGCTGTGCCCATTATGTGGCACCCCAACCACCCCTGTGCCTGGGTGTGTACCCCTGCTATGCCCATTGTTGGGTCTCAACCATCTCTTTGCCCATTATAAAAGGTCCCACTATCCCTGTGCTGGGTTCCCGGCTCTGTACCCCTGCTGTGCCCATTATGGGGAGTAAATATTCCTAATATTGACCCCCAATTAGAATGAAGCAGACTGGCAGCATGGCAGAATGAATGGATCCCCCACCCTGTGATTTCTCCCTGTAGGGTGGTGATGGGCACATAAGCTACGTTTCTCTTCCTCAGTAAAAGTTTTTGTTCCCTGTTTGAGATTCACCATCAGAAATTCACTTCTTCTTTCACCTTGCAGTTTCCTGTTGGCAGAGTTGGGGCTTTCATGGTGGTCACCCAGCTCCTCCTAAAGCTGAACACAGCCAGGATCCTGTAGGGGGCATCGCACAATTCCAATCTTTATAAATCTGCAGCCTTCCTTATATTCAGTCTGATGATCCTGCCATAAAGGACCCTGGGGGTCACTAATAAAAGTGATGAACACAAACTTTTTAAGTTGTCACCAGAACAGGAAAAGAAAGAAAATCCTTTGATAGGGACACCTGTATGGTGACAACTGTTTGCCAGGCTGATAAAAATGAATGCAGCTCTAATTTTATAAATGATCCTTTAATACAGTGTTAAGTTTCTGAATGCCCCTGTACAGCAGAGCTCAGAGGGTAAAGCGGTGAAGCAGCACAAAAAGCCAAACGCTTGTGCTGCAGGGCAAGGGCATGGTGATAGAAAGATGAGCATGGCACTCTCCTGCTTTTCATTTCACTGCCAATCACAGGCTGGGGGAGGGACCTATAAGTGTTACTTAACTGCAGCAAAGAAAGATCAGGTCTCCTGCCACACCAGACAGGGCTGTGCAATGTGACAGAGCTGTGTTATTCTTAGGAATGGATGGATAGTACATAATCTTTGGGGGTTAGAACACCCCTTTATAGCTGCGAGCTGCTGTTGTGGCAATGCAGCCGTGTCGCATTATATGTGAAATATTTAATGTACAGCGCTGCGTAATATGTTGGCGCTATATAAATCCTGTTTATTAATAATAATAATAATAATTTTCTCATCGCAGGAAATGCCCCTCTATAACAGAATTTAGTGACCCCCCGGTGTCCCCAGCTCTCCTGGCTCTGCCTCTCCTGCAGGCCGTCCTCCTGGCCCCGGGATCCTGAAGGGGATATTTGTGTCCCGATAAATGCCGCTGCCAGATTGTTTGCATCCCGCTGTGACGCAGATTCGTCCATGAAAGAAATCATTGTGGCCGGCTGCGCTCTGGGGAGGACAAATGCAGCTTTATATTATGCCCGGCGCAGTCACCACAAAGCCGCATTATTATCATCATTACCCCTAATAATCTGTCTGCCCACCAGATGCTGATGGACTACAGGTCCCAGCATGCAGGAAGTCCTCAGCTCCTTAAAGTGCACCTGTCATTACTTTAATTGCAGATCACAGAACTCCCCCTGACAATGCTGACATCTATTCTTCTCTCCAAAAGGACAGAGCCATAGTTATTCAGGCATCTTCCAGATTCACCATCTGCTTCCTGGACTGAGATACTGAGGTGGCACAAATGTCTGATGCAGATCAGCCACTATGGGGGAGAAGAGACTGAGGAAATGCTTCCTCCTGCCTGCAGCAGACTGATGACATCATCTCAGCCTGGGCAATATCACTGATTGGAGCTCTAGAACAGGTTTTCAATGATAAAAGGTGGAGATTTTCTGATAAATGATCCCATTGCCGTATATTGTGATGTCAGGAGACTTGTACAGTTAGTGACAGGTCCTCTTGGTGACACATTGCAGCTGTAGGGGGTTCTCTGGTGCTGGTGTGATAGGAGCAGGCTCATGGAGGAAAGGGTTAATCATAGCATTGCATTCCTGTGCTCTGACGCATTTCGCACCCCAGATGGGGACATTTTCTGACCTGTAGTATATATGAGGGAGGAGAATGATCCCATCCCCCAACCTCCCCCCCCCCATATTTGGTGCCACCGCCCATTGAGGGAACTCGGCAGGAATGTTGTTCCAGACATCTCCGAGAACTTATCACAGATGACATTGGCTGTATGTTTGGGGTGGTTGTCCTGCTGTAGAATAAATTTGGGGCCAATCAGACACCTCCCTGAGGGTATTGTATGATTGAATATCTGCACTCATTTCTCAGCATTGGGGACATCATAAATCCCAACCAAATCCCCAACTTTATTTGCAGAAATGCAAAAGTAAACTCACCAGGAACCTCCACCATGCTTCACAGTTTGACTGCAGACGCTCATCATTGTATCATTCTCCAGCCCTTTGGCCAACAAACCTCCCTAAATATTTAGAATTTCTTATCAATCCAGAGCCCCTGCTGCCATTTTTACTGCACCCCAATTCTTCCATCCGGGTGCCCCGATCTGCTTGGAAATCTTTGCCCGGAGGGCCCCATGCTGATGTAGTACCTACCTTGACCTTGCTATGATCAGTGACAACCCCACCTCGGCAGCAGTTTGTCTGGTTCTGTTTCTTATAATGACAGTGTGACAACCGACCTATGACATTGATAATGGTTTGGTAGTATTGGTGAATCATTCATCTGACTATTCACCTGACATTGTACATGTGTACCCAGAAAAATGAAGGCCGAGGGCGGTGACACTAAATATTGATTGGATTAGGATTTTTCTTCTGTTGCATTTTATGAATTGATCAGAATAATTTTGGATTAAATATTTTTTTACACCGGCTTAAAACTTTCACACAATATTGTATATCCGGAGGAGATATCTGCTGGTGATGTAATTCATAGGAATGGGAGCTGCAGATTCATGAGAATTGCCCATTCTTCTCCTTTGGGTGGCATTGTTCCTCCCGCCATGGAGGTGCCCCTTCGGTTACAGGTCGCCCTTCATGTGCAGCTGGCCCCCCCCCCCCCCGACTCCTCTGTTTGATGTTCCTTGGAGAGGAAATAAATAACTATAAGGCGGGGTTCTGCTTTAATGGAGATTAATAGTAGATTGTCCTGGATGTGGAATGTGGCTCCGCCCACTATCGGAACTTCAAAGCCGGCACATAAAAGCCAAACGTCTTCCATGAACCCAATAAAATGCCGGGCGCTCAGACGAGGCTCCTCATTGGATGGGGTCAGAGGTCGGGCTGTGATGTCTTTAATCTCTTGATGACTTTTGTGAGAACTTCTCAGCTGCTGGTATCCCCATAATACCCCCAGTGCCCAGGGAAGGGGCATCCATGCCACCCCCTCCTCTGATATAATAAAGGTATTAAATATCTCTCCATGAGA
Organism: Pyxicephalus adspersus; assembly: GCF_032062135.1. Classification (NCBI taxonomy): domain Eukaryota; kingdom Metazoa; phylum Chordata; class Amphibia; order Anura; family Pyxicephalidae; genus Pyxicephalus; species Pyxicephalus adspersus. Next base: position 5,010,768 of record NC_092867.1, on the reverse strand, counting down.
TTGCACAGTGACAGGTCCTCTTTATAGCAATAAACTCAGAATGAACAGAGTGCAGGGATATTCCATTCCGTCTGTCTGTCTGCAGGTTATCCAGGATATCGGCACTCTACAGACGGACGGCATCCCCGAGATCTCGCTGAGTGCGCCCGACGCCACGCGGAACCCCCAGACCAAGGTGAGCTGCAGGTTAACCTATCAATGAGTGGTTTACATTTTGGAGAATCGGGGATGCCCCCCATGCCGGCCGGGGTCCCCCAGGGGATTTATATTCTGTATTGTCATCATTCACAGGGAGAAATCACCGACAGATACTCAGCGGCTTCAGAAAGTGGGAGCAGCACAGACGGCCACCCCGAGACTGCTGATGTGAAGGAAGGTGAGTGAATATCCCAGTGAAAAACCAGTCTGTGCTATTATCATGCTGTGTGGTAAGGCGGGTCTGCAGCATCTGGTTACATGATACTGAATTACACCAGTATATAGGAGAAGACATTCTGTGCTCTAATAGCAGATATGATGGGGGGGTTCTCCGTTCCTCCGCCGGGATAATTATAGTATTGCAGCGCAGGAAGTCGCCGGTCGGCCCCACAATGGCTCTTTGTTCGGTGAATTGTAAAGAAGTTTCAGGAAGAAGCAAATTAGAACCCAGAGACCTTCCGAGCTTCACCAGGGCGGCTCTGACCTCATAAGGGGCTCCAATTCATTTAATAATTTACTGATTAGCTGGAGCAGAGGGGACAATCTGATGGTAATTCTGAGCTCAGACCACCGGGCCCTGAGGATCCTGGGATAGCAAGGAACATGGGGCCCCGGGTGATGGGATGCAGGGAGCCTCCACAGCACCACAGACAGCCCACAACAAATCATGCCAAATAAATCTTTATCAGACGGACATGATTTATACGTCACTTTTATTTTCAGTGTCATTAAAACTGTAAAATGGCATTGGGCCCCAGACCTCAGGGGCCCAGAGGCAGTTATGGTGTCATCTGTTAAGCCAATCCATGGGGTCAAACAGAGGGGGAGGGCAATTCTGCCAAAACAATATGGGGGACATATTGGTGACATCAGAGGGGCAATAACACAGCTGTGCTCCATCTGTTTCCTTTATTCCTTCTCTGTGTTTTAGTGAAGAAAAAGGGAACCTCCGGCCTCAAACTCAGCAACCTGATGAATCTGGGAAGAAAGAAATCCTCATCCATGGAGAGCCCAGAAAAAAGCCTGGAGACCTCCAGTAAGTCCTATGGGTTACATTGTATCAAAATGGGATAAAGTGGTCCCACTTGCCACTGTAAGCCACTCCAAGTTTTAGCCCCCCCTTGTGGTTTTCCTCCTCATTTGTAACATTAATCAACTTTCAGCTTCATACCCTCATTGCTCTGTATTCTATTCAGACCAAGGTGACATATTTCTCCCACCAGCTATATATAAAATAGCATCCCTGCTGAAGGACTGCTGGGGTATGAGATGACCATCATGTTGCATTGTGGCCCAGACAATATATTATGATAAATGCTTTGAGGATGAGAAATAGTAAAGTTCAGTCACTGTGTGTCACAGGAAGTACTACATGTAGAGGGCCAGGGATGCCATTATACAGAAACATCATTACAAACTATACATAGCACTCCCTGATAAGTTATTATGAAATATGAAATGATATGTGAGCTTTTTTTCAGTCCCTTCATTCCACCTTTTTAAACAGTATATATATAGCACCAACATATTACGCAGCGGTGTCAAATGTTCTAATCGCACTGCAGACCCCCTCCATGCAGAATTCTTACTGCTAGGCTCAGTCTATTGCTCTCTTCCCTGCAGCCTGGCCTGGCCATAGTCTCTGGTGACCCCCAAGCATTTCTGTGCAAGTGTAGAAGTATCATCTGTGTATTTCAGTGTTGTCAGCTGATTACAGGAAGTGAGGAGCTCCCTGCATTTCTGGCAGATCAATAGATCCATTTCAGCATTTGTACAGAGATTCACCTGGGGAAAGGTATTGCAGAGATGTACATGCTAATTATTTCTGTTCTGTTCTAGATTATCTGAACGTGCTGATTAACAGCCAATGGAAATCTCGTTATTGCTGCATCAAAGACGGGCAGCTTCACTTCTATCAGGACAGAAACCGGAGCAAGGCGGCCATCCAGCCCGTCACCCTACTGGGGTGTGACATCATTCCGCAACCAACGCCGGACCACCTGTACTCATTCCGCATCCTGCATAACGGGGAGGAGCTGGCCATGCTGGAGGTGAGGGGGCATTTAAATTTGCACCACACCATCATGTGATAATTTTAGGGAATATCTAATGGCTAATGCTTTTAATATCAAAAGCAGATTTTAGATTGATCAGAATGGGACAAGGCAAAAGAAGCGATTCATGACTTCATTGCTGAATCCCTGGGGGACCTTTCTAAAAAAAAAATCCAATTCTGGAATTTATTATTAATATTAAACAGGATTTATATAGCGCCAACATATTACGCAGCGCTGTACATTCTAAATCCCCCTTTTTATTGGGGGTGGCTGCAAACTTTCCCCCCTATTGGTTGGCATTTATTATGCAGTGAACCAGCAGTGGGTGCACAGTGCAAATACCAGTCAATGCAAAGGAATATCTAAAGCTTAATTTTTTGAATTTAGGCAAGCAAAGGCAATCCAGAGTGAAGAATCACAGAGCATTCATGGTGATTTGGTAATTAGCCATTTGCAATCCAAAAATGTTTCAGTGACCAGCATATGTAACACAGATGGATGTTTTTTTTATTTTTCTGAATACATGTGGTGAATTGTTAGATGGGTGCCCAGCGGCGAATTAATGGTGAATTAATTATTCACAGCTTCAGTAAGAGCCCAGCTAATCCTGCCCTACAGGCTGTAACAATGTTGCCCCCTGCTGGACAAATTCCATATGCAGCATCATGAACAGCAGGATGCTTGTTGGAGCAGAGTTGGGTTCATTAAACACTAATGAAATGCTTAAATATTGTGTGCAATCATTATATTTGTAAGTATAGTAAAGACAATGAGTAGCAAAGGTCAAATCTGTCCTCTTCTCTTTGGGCACAGGAGGAAGAGCCTAAAACCGAGGCTCGAAGGGAGCCAGAAGACCACACTTACCTGGACCTTCTCCCAGCAAAGTCCTTCCTGCACAGTACTGGGAAGAAATGTCTGGACAGAAACCTGACCAGCTCTCCAGTACCAGAAATTGCCAAAATGAAAGAAGCAGAGCCAGAACCCGCCGTGTGTAGTGATCCAGAGCCACCATGTCTTGTGCGAGAGGTGAGAACGTTTTTGTATTTTCAGTCACCCATAGTAGTCACATTCATCAAGAATCATTCTGCTGGAGATGTTTCACTGCTCATCCCAGGATCTTTCCCAGTTTACGAAGCATTAAGAACCCAACATTTACATCCTCAGGGATAACTCGGCCACCATAAACTCTTTGTCTTAGAGTGTGGAAGGGTTGGGAACCCTGGCAGATTTGTATTGCTTCAATATAGGCATGCGGTGAGGCGTGCTGGATATTGGAACGTATTCTCCGGTGGTGCTCCAACAGCCAGCAGCTCCATTTTACATGGCGGCTCCATGGGGAAGATAAGGGAGACAATAAGGATATAATAGAAACTTCCAGATTAAAAAGCCAACAAGTTTTAGGGGCAACAAATATTTTTTGTTCTGCAATTCATTTTATGTGCAAAAAAAAGTTGGATCAATTTTGTAATCAGATTATAGGTATGATCAAGCTGCATTTATTGTGCTGCAGGAAACGGAACCCAGTGCAGAGGAGATGGCTCCCAATCTGCAGGTGAAAGTGGAGAGCACTGTGACAGCCAGCCCGCTGCTTGGGAAAAACAAAGTGGAGAAGGGAAAACTGACCAATCCTGGTGAGCCTAAATTTGCATCTTCTAAACTATAATCCTGGCTTCACACTGTTGTGGTGTATTGATGCTTGCCTAATGCATCAACAACCATCATCCGGGAACAGGCCACAATGCATGTTAGCACGTATTATTATTAAACAGGATTTATATAGCGCCAACATATTACGCAGCGCTGTACATTAAATAGGTATCATACCAATGCAAGCGACCGGAACCCATATTCATTGCCTAGGTTATTGCATTTTTTAATTTTTTTTGCTGAGAATGGTAGAGTTTATTTTGTTTCTTTTAAAGCTCCAGATAACTTTGCAGGGACTTGGAATAATTAAATACTTACAATATTCCTTGCATTCTCTGGCCCCATTTGTTTTTTATCACCTCCCTTCCTGTCCTCGTGTTCCTCGGCATGCTCAGTGGTTCGATCCAGCAGCCAATATGAAACTACTGTATTCTCCAATGATGCGAAGGAGGGCGAAACTATTGCGTGTGGTGGCGGGGAGTTGGACTTAATAACATTTTTTTTATTTTTCAATCACAGCTAAACACAACAAATAGCTCTTTTTCAAAAAAAATGTGTTGATAATTTTATTTTGGCGATTCTTTTACCCCATTTCGCTATCAAACAGTCGCTATTGAGACCAAACTGGGCAAGAACCGCACCGAGGCAGAAGCCAAGCGCTTCATGGAGGTGAAGGAGAAGCTGGAGAAAGAAAGGGAGGAGATACGGGTGCAGCTGGCCCAGCTACGAAAAGAAAGGAGAGAACTCAAGGAGAGCATCGCCAACTGCAGCGGTAGCGTAGCTTTACATTAATAATGCTGAAAATTTTATTTCGTGTCTTTCCTATTAGATCCTTGCTGATGGGAAAGACATGAATTAAAATTCATGGTCCTTGCACAGTTGTTCTGAGGACCGATTTGCACCATTGCCCTGTGAAATTCCCTTAGGTTATCATAGAGGTAAACATGAAAAAATGTCAGCTGACTTTCTTTTAATAATAGACATATCTGGGAAGCTGTGTTTTCAGGTCCAACTATGTGCCACCGACCATGGGTCCTGATCGGATTGGTATCTGATTAATAAACTATTACTATTTAAGGCCACCAGCCCAACATATCCCAATAGTATTGTTCTGGGATGAAATGCCCTTTAGGCCCCACAGCATAAAAATGGAATTTTGTAGTCTACAGTTCAGGATTGCAATCACGGCAGAAGTTGTTAATGACACTTCATTCATTAGATAGAGAAAAACTGAGTGAGGTTGTGATTTGGACATAGCATTGTGTCAATCTGATGGGTACAATATGTCCCCCCAACAGACAAGAGCATCCTGATGAGCTTGGAGGAGAAGCTGAAGAGTAAGGAAGAGGAGTGCAAGCAGCGGGAGAACCAACGGGTGGACCTGGAGCTGCAGATTGTAGAAGTGAAAGAGAATCTCAGAAAGGCGGAATCTGGGCCCTTTACTCTTGGCACTGCAGTCGACCCGGCCCATCTAGACAGCAGTCAGTCAGTAAGTATAAAGTAAATGATCTATTCTTAAACCTAGAGGCAGAGACATTGAACCCACAAAATATCAACAGGTTATTTATCCCTAAAATCCAAAGGATGGAAAACTTGCGTAGTAGAAGAATTCCATCTAAAGTCCAAGGCCATAGACCAGTATAGACTATTCTTAACCTGTGATACCTCCTCCAGAGGTTCTTATGGGTTATATGAGCCCATGGAAAAGTGGAGAAAAGCTAATATAGACTGGAAGTCAGCCAGAAATAATGTGTTGATGTTCTTCTAATGAATTGAACATAAGGTCATGTTCTTCATTCGTGTTCTCCAGTTTCCCATTGGCACCACTTATATCCCAATCCTCTACCATTGACAAAGTAACATGCCAATGATGATGATTGGGAGGGTATTCTATATTAAAAAAAGTGTCTATAAAACCCTTCCTTGCCCATGTCACCTGCTGTAATTATTTCTATTTCCCAGGAATTCTGATGGTGACACCTTTGTGAATAATTTGCCAGTTCTGATGAAAGCTGTTATGGCCAATCACATTCTTCTTTTTGTTGCATTCTTTTTCTTTCTAAGCCTTGACTTTGGAGATGAATGTGTCACTGTTTTTCAAAAAGCCTGCATGTTCTAGAAGTTTTTGTTCAGCAGAGAAAGATTAAAAAATAATTGGGTATCATACACCTTTCTGTGAGAAACAAAAGGTCTATACTGTGGACCCACTGCTGATTCCTCAGCTCAGGATATTATTTTAAGAGTTATAGAGGGGTAAATGAGACCTGAATTTTGCACCGTGTGGGTGTAACTGAGCTCTGGATGTTCTTTTGAAATAAAATGTATTCTCCTCTAAATAAAAGTCCCATTCCTCAGATATTCCCATGGCAGGATGTGGGGACATCAGTGATAAAGTCAATGTTTGCAGCTCATTGTGCTTCCCTAGAATAAAAATACTTGTGATTTATTAAAAGTCGTCCAGAGTTCAGGTTCACCTAAAGGGTGCAAAAATCAGGTCTCATTTTTTATTCATTCTGCATCTCTAAATCATAAAGTAACTCCTTGAGCTGAGCAATCTCTGTTACCTACAAGTCCAAAGAAATTGGTTTCTGCTTTGATCTGTAACAATGACAAATAAATTTAATATTTTTCAGGGGAAATGCAACAGTCCAAGCCACATTTCTGACTCCTCGCCAGTCAATTCTGCAATGGCGCTCAAAACCCGACCCCTGTCCATAATGACCACTGGTAAAGGAACCGTCCTACAGAAGGCCAAGGTAATGATAACAGGCTGAAGACACAGGGTCTAGGGTCACAGCACTGATCCTATATCACCCCTACAGTATTCTCCCCAGAATCTTTTTCAAGGTGTAGGCAGGTGGCAACACTAATATTGTGACCCAACTTTCAGTAATGACCCCGGCTGGTTTTGGGTCGTTACTAAAAGTTGGGACACAAAAAGGCCAGCAGCTCCCCATGGGGGTCAGATAGTGAATTCTTGTTCGTGTACAAGGATCTTTGATTGGATCATTTAGAATTTCTGTATCATTGTTTCTGCCATTTATATCATTAATTAAGGGTCAACACTTGCTTTGGATAAAGGTTTATTTCTTGCTTTTGGTGACATTTCCTTCACTTCCTGTTACAGAGACACATCAGGAATTGAAAGGAAAAGCAAAAGCCAATACACCACCTATAATTGAATAAACTACAAATAAACTTTATTACATATGGACTTGTGCATTACAAACAACACCGTCCACCAGACCCAAATGCATCCATTATGAAGCCCCCTTATGTGAAATGTTTAGGAAGAGGAGCAGGGTCTGGTACAGGGAATAATTTGTAATGCCCAGTCCTATATGTAATAAAGTTGAAAACAAAATGATATTGGTGGCGGTGTGGTTTCACTTACAATAATTTGGCATTCTTTGTTTCATAGTAGATTGTTTGAAAGAGATCAAGTTTTTTTGGCACACTGACTGATGACAAATTTATCTCAGGTCTCATAGAATTAAACAGTACTTTATACAGTGCATTGACCCCCTGCAACCTCATTTAGGATTAGTATGGTCATGATAGTGAAAAGATAATTCTGATTTTTTGGTTATTTTCTTTTGGAAATGTCTTGACATTACTATTCCTTCTCTTTTGTAGGAATGGGAGAAGAAAGGAGCCAGCTAGAATCACAACAAAATATTCTAAATGGACTAAGTAAGACCCTTGTGTCTGATTTGTCTTTTAATTTATGGGTTGCTAGAGACTCGTGATGAAGGACGAGCAGGCCTTGATCCTCCAATGAGGAGGCCTCTTTTTACATTGCACGTTTTGGTGCTCAAGGGACCAAAGCCAAGACATTTGCCTCTTGCCCCCTTTGTGGTAGTAGTGACCTTCTGGGCAAACAAACTGCCTGGGGCTCCAGGGTGGGGGTCTGTAGTGGACATATCCCACTGTTTTAGCACATGTAGACCATACCTGGGCTTTCAGGTACCTGGATTGTATTTTTAGGATAGAGCAATATGTGCATGAACCATGGTGAATGAGAGATTTAACCACGTCAGAGTTCTGTTCCCCCTCCCTAAATTGAAGCCAGCAAAAAGTCTTTGCAATTTTATTTTGCCACTATCACATTTTATCATCTGTTTTTAATATAAAAGGTCCTACATGGGACTTTACTATATTTAACAATCAGAAGTCTTTACATAAATAAGATGAACTGACCTCAACATCGTGCTATGGAGCCATGACAGAGACAGCAGGTGACGAACTGCAAAGTGAGGATATCCGGTGAAGAACCTCACAGATAATTCTTGTAAGTAATGAAAATGGATTCTTAAGGTGAACAATCGGCCAAAACTGACAGTCATGGAGAAGATTCGGCACAGACTCCGCATAGGACGTATGGGAGAAGAATCAGCAGATGGTGCTCCATATTTTTCCTCTAACATTCCCTTCGGATGTACCAATCATAAACTACGTCCAGAACTGAGGACCAGCCAGGCGCAGCTCCCCCTCATATTCTGTCAGGAGAAGTTTTTGTTCCCCAAGTATTTGACAGTATTTTATAAATCCTAAATGAAAACTAAATATAAATCTATAACTCAGTACGATTGGTGTGTTTCTTTTTCCTTGGTTGACCGCCAGGATCAGGAGCCTCAGGTCCATTTTAAAGCTGCAGTGTTCTACTATGGGCTCAGCCACTTAGGATCCCAACCTCTCCTATTCAATTTCACTTCACTGGGTGAGATCGGAACCCTTCCTTTGCAAATGACTGCGGCAGATTGCAGACGCAGCTTTGGGCCACGTAGATGTGGCCCGAAGATCTGCACCGCAGCTGCATGCCAATTCTGTTACCTGTGGAGTGGTTTACCTCTGCTGGCAAAAAAGCAGCCGTTTGTTGTGTGGGTGGGAGTTTGAAATAAATTTAATTACTGTAACATATCTCTGTGCAAAGACATATCTCTGTGATAAAGGAATAGTTCAGCTGGACTTGTTCTTGTAACGTTAAAGATTTTTCTGCAGATCTCCAGGCTACTTCATCAAATATTCAGTTGAAAACAGATGTAGCAGCAATAACATTACAAGAACAAGTCCAGTTGAATGTGACAGAGTACTTACTAGATGTACAATGACCGAGATATATGAGAAGACAGTTGACATATATGTTGTCCTTGGTGCACTAGAGGTGATGGAGGACAGCAGAGAAGACAAGTGAGGAAAGAATGAAAGACAGATGAGGGGTGGAAGAATGGAGGACAGAGATAAAAAAAAAAGGTCAGATACATTAGAAAACTCAGAAGATGGAGTATAAAGAGAGAAAAAAAAGATATATATATATATTAGTATAATGAGAGAAAGGATGAGACAGGTAAAAAAAAAAAAAGGGTTGAGGTAGGGTTGAGGAGTCAGGTAATGCAGAACAGGGATGGGGAAGGCCAAAGACTTTGGAGATAATAGAACCAACAGGTGAGGAAAGATGAAAGAGACAGCTGATGGAGGATGGAGGTGAGAGAATGAAAGGGACCGGTGAAAATTCCAGAGATGAGGAAGAACGAAGACATCAGAAAATGGGCAAGGTAGGTGATGGAGACTGGTGATTGAAGACAAGGACATGAGAGAATGGAAGAGACAGGTGAAGAAGACGATGAAAACAAAAGAGAATGGGGAAAACATGAAGGATATCAGAGAATGGCGGTACTGTTGAATGGGACCAAGGTGAGAAAGACCAGGAGAAGACAGGTGAGAAACATAAACAAGGCAAAAAAAGACCAGAGAGAATAAAGAAGCCGTGAGATGAGGTGGTATAAAGACGACATCAGAAAATCAGACAGGTGATTAAGGACAAACACATGAAGAAAATGGAAGAGACAGATGAGGAAAAAAGGAAGAAGAAAACATAGAACAAGAGAATGGGGAAGATAGGTGATGGAGACAGATGAGGATGGGCAAAGAATGGAAGTGACTGTTGGGGAGGACCAAGGTGAGAAAGAAAAGGTGAGGAACAGAGATTAGTAAAAACAAAGACCTGTGAGAATAAAGAAGCTATTTCAGGGAAGATGAAGAGAAATAATGGGAGCGGTAAATAGAGAGGAAAGAGATGAGAGAAGACATAGGCATGGCAAAACAGGTGAGGAGGATAAAGATATTAAAGAATAATGGACACAGACGAGAAGGACATAAATGAGCAAGAACAAAGACGTTGGAGAATGAAGGAGACAGATGAGGGAGGCCTAAGGCATATAATAATAGAATTGACAGGTAAAGGAAGATGAAGGGGCCAGCTGATGGAGGGGACAGGTAAAAATGGCAGAGATGAGGGAGAATAAAGATATCAGAAAAAGGGAGAGAGGGGTGAATGAGACAGGTGATAGACAAAGAAATGGAGGAGACAGGTGTGGAAGAAAGATGGAGGAAGAGGAAAACATAAGTGAATGGGGAAGACAGAGATGAGGAAGGGCAGAGATATCAGGGAATGGAAGTGACTGTTTAAGAGGACCAGGTAAGAAACAAAGGTGAAGAAAGAGAAAAATAAAGAAGCTATGTGAGGGAAGATGAAGAGAAAGAATGAAAGAGGAAAGAGATGAGAGAAGACATAAGCATGACAGAATCCAGAAGACAGGTGAGGGAATATATAGGCAGAAAATGATGGAAACAGGTAGGAAGGACACATATAAAGATAGAGATGAGAACAGATTAAGTCATGAGAGAATAGATTAGACAAGAGCGAGTGTACAGTAGACATTGGTACAGAAGCTGTTCCTGACATTTTTATATTACCTATAAATGACACCATGTACACACATTTCCATCTTAAAAAAATTTTTTTACAATCTATATAAACAAATATACAAATACGTTTTGGACAGATTTATACTTCTTTAAAAGGTCATCATAAATACAATACAAAAAAAAACAATGTTTACATTAAAAAGGAGCTACAAACGTGTAACAAAAATTGTATTGTGTTTATATCGGCCATATATACTCAGCCTATGAAACAAGCGCTGTACATAAATTTGTAAAAAAAGCAAATGATAATTTTGATCCCTGAAGTTAAATGCTAAATACTGCAAAATTGGGGGGAAAGCATCTTCTGGTATAAAAGGAAAATTCATTTCTTGTGATGCATACCTAAAGTCCCCAATAAGCACTGACGCTGTGCACTTTTTGAGGGGCTCTCACGGTCCCTGTGCTGAGTTCCTGGGTCTGGACGCCTGTTGTGCCCATTATAAGGGGCTCCCACCATGTTTCTTTGCTGTAATATATATATTATGTTATGGGAATTTAACAAGAAGGGTAGGAATGCCCCAAGATGAACAGGAACAAATCTAAAATCTAGAGTAAAGGGATCTACCCCGGGGAGTACTCAAGAAATACAAAAAACAGTTTATAGACTTTTTACATGGATCATGAATCTGCAGTTCGTATTCAGAAGTCCATTAAAGAGAACTAGTCCTGAATGAGCTTATGAAAGAAGGTACAAATCAAATATTAAAGGTATATATTTATTCAGGTATACCATAAGGGAATTTCCTTTTTTATTTTTACACATTCCATATTTGTTCTGATTCTTCAGCCTGAGAGTCGGGGATCACCTGAATCATGAACTTTCTGACCATGCCAACTGGTTGGGCTCACATTGCGGCTTACCTGTGAAGCTTTTTGCATTTACGCTGCTCTGAGGGCTCTTAATTATTTCACACTGGTATTTATTTTCAGAAACTGGCATTTACTAAATGAGTAAAGTTTGAGCACTTAGTATAGTGGATGTTTACCTAGCTTAATAAATAAGGTAAAACTGTGTTCATTTTAAACGCCTAACCAGGCAGAAGAGCTATTGAGGATTCTTTTTTTGCTTTAACACAATTGGATCACTAAAGTAGTTTTTCTTTAAGATAACATAAGAATGATATTCTAATACTTCCATAAATTCAGTGTAGACAGGTTCTCTTTAGTAATGGAAATCCAGTAGAGGTTAAAAAAAAAATCAATGAAATCAGTGGTCCATCAGCAGCATTACACCAGCCTTGCTCACATTATACCTCATGGGCTGTTCTAGCTTCAACACCTCGGATGCTCCCAGGTCTTCCCATCCATTCCGCTCAGTGTGTCCTCCCAGAAGACTTCTGACTGGACAGGGCTTTGAACCGGCGATGTGACGCGGAGGAGTGCCTCTGACGCCGAATCTTTGTTAGAGGTAGTGGCCAGGCACTGTCCCCTCTAATAATTCCTGAGAGAAATTCAGAAATGATTCTATAATAAATAGTCTCCATATTATCATTTACATTATCGATACAATATTCTGCAGATCATCATATGCAGGTCACACCTGCCGGCCAGGTGAGCTTAGCCCCGTTCATTCCCAAGCCTACCTATTGAGAAGAAGGAGTCTGGGAAGTGGAAGGGGCAGGAACAAGCCCGTCTTTTACAGAAGAAGCCAAGATTTATATATAAGTTCAGGAGCCTATTTTCCTTATTGATCACTGGTGGAAGGTTTGGGGATTTTTTTTCATCTCTGTGTTTTTACATCCACACCAAAATAAAAGAAATTACCTCGTTTGCTCTTCTATTCGCTACACGACAACTATGTATATTCCAAGGTATTACTGACCATGTAATTACCAATTTGGAGGGCGTTCTTTAATTGCACTCAAAATTATGATATTTGTCCATCCAGCAAAGCAATCTACACAGCTCAACCACATAGCACAGACCAATCAATCAAGGCGAGTTTCTTCTCTGCAGCAGGTCTTGTCACTGACCTGTCCACCCCCTAGCGGTATTCCCGAGTGTGACTCGGGGTGGATTTACCTGCAAAAAGTGGTAATCCCGATTCACACTAGGGGTCGCTACATACCTTGTCCTGTTGGCGTCCTGCTGGTCCCCGGGACATGTCTTCTCTCTTCGATCCTCAGCCGTGAACTGTAGAGATGCTCTTTGGGGTTTCCCGGTGACGTCGGTGCGGGCAGGAGGAGCGGCGGGAAATTTAAATAACTTTGTATTGGATTCAATACAAAAAAGCTGTATTAAATCCAATACAAAGAAATCTTTATATGTAACATATATATCAATATATTATATATATTTTATGCTACTGTACATTTATATTAAATGTTTCACTATTTTTTTTTTTATTTTTAACAGATATTTGTGTTTTTTTAATTTAAAGTTTATCAATAAATTTATTAAATATTGGACATTTTTTGGTGAGTTATACCTAAGAATTATAGCCTACAATGTAAAATAAATTTTCATGCAAAAAAATTGAACGCTTTTTGCATTAAATTACGGAGAGAATTAGAACGCTAGGGGGGTTAATTACTTGTGCTGCTTCTCTCAGTATAAGCTCCATTGTACAGGGGCTGTTACAATTACTTACATGTCTTGTAATAAAAATAATCCATTTAAAGTGAAACTCTAATAAAGTATTTTTACATATTTTAAAAAAAATTCTGATTATGCAGCATTGCCATTCCCACAAGAAGTGGTACTTACTGTTCTCGCAGTGCGGTCCGTCCCAGCCGTGACACTCGCAGTAATAGCTGCTCTGTCGCAGGATGCAGACTCCTCCGTTCATACACGGATTGGGTTTACATGGACTCACTTTGGCTTTTGCCTCTGAAAATTAGAAAAAGCAGAATGAGTCAAATAATCTGTAAATTATATGTTGTGTGATTGTCCAGTGATATGCTTCTTGGACAATAAAGATTTTGCATATGAAAAAAAGATACAAAATATAAAATGTAAAAACCTACATGACCTAATACCAATTATTATTTTACCTTTAAATTTGTTCTCTCCTCTATACTTAGAATGGAATGATATCATCAGGGTTTGGCTGTTTTGTACAAATGGCATTTCTCCAATAAATATCTCCAATAGGATTATCCAGCGACAAGACGTGAATTGGGTTTGCACGCACACTGGTCCTAAAATCTCAGCATTTCAAAAATCATTTCAATATTTAGGTTTCCACCTACTTAGGCCTGTGAGCTACACCCTTCATCCTCCTCTATCACTGAATCCTAAAGCATACAATAATTCTCCAATCATACACAGAATAAGTTGTTCAGGTACACTTCAGGTGTTTGAAATTATAAAATACTTTAATAAAGATCCACTCTGGTATTCCACTAACCCGACT
>NC_092867.1:4985609-4996362 GCF_032062135.1 Pyxicephalus adspersus | reverse complement strand
GCCTTCCCACCTACCTACCCCATACACGGCCTTCCCACCTACCTACCCCATACACGGCCTCCCCACCTACCTACCCCATACACGCCCTCCCCACCTACCTACCCCATACATGGCCTCCCCACCTACCTACTTTATACACGGCCTTCCCACCTACCTACCCCATACACGGCCTTCCCACCTACCTACCCTATACACAGCCTCGCCACCTACCTACCCCATACACAGCTTCCCATCTACCTATCACATACACAGCCTCCCCACCTACCTACCCCATACACAGCCTTCCCACCACTCCTCTTCTGCAGTCTCTCTTTGTAATTCTCTTCATTGGCTTCCATTTCATCTTAGTATTAAATTCATCTCCTGTGCTTTACCTTCAAATCCCTCCACAGTTATTGTCCCACTTACCTTTCTGTCCTGATAGAAAAATACCCCCCCAGCCACTCTCTTTACTCCTCCAATGACCTATTAATAACTTCCTCACACGCACGGCTCCAAGACTTTTCTAGAGCTGCCCCGACTCTCTGGAATGGTCTTCTCGTCCTATTCCTCTTGCTCCTACTTTCTGCTCATTTAAAAAGAGCCCTCAAATCCCAACGATTCAACCTCACCTACCCGTCTTCTTCTGTCTCCCAAACCCTCACTACTTCCACCATTGCATATTCCCCCTCCTATTGTGTGATACTTCACACCCACCTCCTAGATTGTAAGCTCTTCTGGGCAGGGTCCTCTCTTTCTCCTGTGTCACAGTTTGTATCTGTCTGTTATATGCAATCCCTACAGCGCTGCGTAATATGTGGGCGCTATATAAATACTGTTTAATACTGTTTATTATTAATATTATTAATAATAATAATAATATATAATAAAGATCCTTTTATTTTTCTTCCTCTCCTCCAAACATCAGACAATACCGGCTGTTGTGATCATTTGTGCTGCACAGCAGATGTCAAAATTCAGCCCTTGGGCTAAGTTTTGCTGCTCAAAAACGCTTGCAAAAACTGGTGAACATTGAAACAAAAAGATCCATTCGTAATCCTTTCCTTTTTTTCAGGAAAGAGGCGGAATCATTGCTGTGTGTTTTTTTTTGGGCACTGTCCAGTTTACCTCTACCTCCTACACAGACTTCAATTGATGGCATTTGCAAATTATTAATATTATGCAGTATTTATATAGCGCCGACATAATATGCAGCACTGTACAAAATCCATATTCATATTACTAGCTGTCCATCAAAGCAGCTCACAATCTAATGTTCCTACCATAGTCATTACCACAGCCTAAGGTCAGTTTTAGATGGAAGACAATTGACCTAACTGCACGTTTTTGGAACGTGGGAGGAAACCGGAGAACCTGGAGACAACCCACACAAACACGGGGAGAATCTGCAAACTCCATGCAGATAGTGTCCTGGCTAACTCAAACCTGGGACCCAGTGAAGCAAAGGCCAGGGTGCTAACCACTGAGCCAAATGTGGGCCTGTCATTGTGCAGTGGTGTCACTGTCACATTCAAAGGTGTTTATTTTAAAACATAGTGTGATGGCTTATTTCAAGGTTTCTTTCACCATTTTTAGGAATAGGGCTATGTTCCATCTATGTGCCATCTTCTTCCTTCTTCCCTTCCTGAATGCAGCCTTTAGTCATCTTAATTGGGTCAGGGTGACATAACTCCCACTTTCTGCAATAACACCTTAACATTTTTATTAGTGGAATTTATGACAAAGTTATTGTTGGGTAAAAGTAAAGGGGGTGTCAGGTAGGAGAGCTGAAGACACTAAGCTAATATAATAAGTACGTCACCTTCGCACACTCGCTGTACAATGTCATCTTCGTATTGGCTGAGCACATTGTAGTTCGGTATATGAGTGAGGAATTTCTCCGATCCCACTATCCTCAGCAGCGCATTCCTCTGAATCTTCCCTACTCCAATGGCAAAGACGGAAATCCCGTTATCCCGCAACTTCTGGGCAGGAACTGCCGCATCTTCCGCTCCGCGCCCATCACTCAGCACAATCACGGCTTTCTTCACTCCGGGCCGAGCGCCCTTCTGGATGGACATGACATCGTTGTGGATGTGAAGGAGAGCATTTCCAATAGACGGTGAACCTCCCAGGTACGGTGCACGGTTAATGGCGTTGATGAGGCCCGATACCGTTTCATGAGCGTCCAGACTGAAGGTGGTCTCGGGTTGGTTACTATATGTGACAAGTCCCACCTGGGTGATATCTCGATTGATGTCAAACTGGAGGGAAACCATTGTGACAAAGTTCAGCAGACGATTGAAGTTTTCCTGTCCCATACCAGAAGATCCATCCAACACGAAGACCAAGTCCAGAGGTTGTGCCTGGCAGCCTGCAAGAGACAGCAAAATATCAAATATTCAAGGTGAATTCATTTTCTTATTTCTTCAAAATCCTGACATTTATTTTAATTTAGCACAGGTAGAGGAACCCGTCACACAGGTCAGTGGTTTGGACATTATTAAATGCAGAGGATCAGAACGGCATATTATAACCGCATATTTTTATGATAAAAGATAAACATTTTTCAGGATATAAATGAGAGCTTCTGATTGGTACAATCCTGGTAGGGGTATATCCAGCATAAAAGTATGGAGTCATATGGTAATTCAATTAATTCACTCTGGCCTTTGCAGCACTGGGTTCCAGGTTTGAATCTCAGCCAGGACACAATCTGCATGGAGTTTGCAGGTTCTCCCCGTGTTTGCGTGGGTTTCCTCCCACATTCCAAAAACATACAGATAGTTAATTTGGCTTTGCCCCCAAAATTGACCTATGCTATATTATTGGCATATGACTATGTTGGGGACATTGGATTGTTAGCTAATTTGAAAGACACTTAGTGACATGGCTATGGACTCTGTACAGCGATGCAGAATATGTAAGTGCTATTTAAAAAAAAATCTAATAAAAGTTTAGGTCAATCCTCTCAAGCTGGTAGAAGTGCTCAACCCAAAGGTCCACCTTTAGGTTTTGACCAATCCCAAGAGTTATTGCAGAAAGAGACAGGGGATGTCCCTTTTGCAATAATGCAACTTACCTGTGTGATCGATCCAGGTTGCTGGCAAAAAGCTGAGCTGTGCACGCTCAACATCAGCTTTAGTTGCCAGGGAAGCCCAATATTCCGAATGCCGAGATGACATATGGGTATGTCCTCCTAACATGGCCAATCAAGATGCCAAAGATCATTTGAAAGATGATGTTGCCTTTACACTGACAGGTGAGTTAGCCAGGATTAGTTCTGCATAAACTATAAATATACCCCATTTGGATTTCCTCACCTTGGGAGTCGATGCTGCAGACCCTCTTCTGAAGCTGAGGCAGCTGGTTGAAGAGTTTCTGAGGACTATCATATGTTATCAGGTTGTGTGGATTGGCCACAATTTCAGCCATCTCCTCTTTATTCGTCTCGCTAGAGACACCAATAAGGAAGACTTCATGGTCCCTGGCATACAAAGCCGGCTCCGCCACAGAGTCCTGAGATGTGGATCCAGTGAGCAGCACCACAACGCGAGGCAGGTCATCTCGGATATCAGAAAAGCCCGGCGTGCTCTTAAATCCGTGCTGTGTGATGTAACGAAGGGCTTTTCCTGTATACAGCCCACCTCCCATAAACTGCATGGAGTCCACCAACTTCAGAAGCTCAGCAATGTTCTCGTACTCATTGATCTTCACCACCATCTGCACGTCGCTGCTGTACTGGGCCACCCCAACATTGACCGGGGATTCATCGGACAACGAGGCTTGTATGAAACGCTTGAGGAATGACTTGTGCCGCATGAAGGTCTCCAAGGTGGAGGTGGACGAACTGTCCAGCAAGAACAGGAGATCGATGTTACACTCCAGACTTAACTTAGGAGCTGAAAGAAAGATAGGGCTAACATTAGAGGCAAAGCATGACACAAGTGGTGGGGTATTAATTAATAGGTTAATTATTTAGTATTAATTAATATTTTCTCTTCTTCATATTCAGTATAGCATAGAAGAGCCTTTTAACAACCATCAGCTTATATCTCAAAAATAAGAGGAATACTCCTGATTTACAATAGGTTGGGCTATGCAGTTTTTTCCCCCAATGGCTAAATGTACATCAAGACTTGCCAGTGTATAGTGCAGTTATATTATAGTTTACAAGTATTAGAGAGCCATTTACTTTAAACTGCATACAACTGTTTTTGGCGTGCATTTAGAGCTGAACTTCGGGATTAGCAAATGTTGTCCAAGATTAGTGCAGTCTTGGTGTTTTCCTTATGAATTTCTTTGCAGTAATCCAATGTACCCCTTTGCTTCTGTGCAGGAGCTGCCTGTAAAAGTGACCAGGCACTGTTGCTCTCCCTACTTGTGCACAGTAATTGGTCTTGGCTCCGCCCTCTCCTTTGGGGATTTAGGCCCCTCCCACAGCTATGTTCTCTGCATAAACTATATACAGCCCAGTGATAATGTCACTGCTACTTTTACATGGGGATAACTAGATTTGAAAAGGCATTTGGTGCACACAAAGTAGATTGACATTGTAGAATATATTTAGAATGGTTTTATACCCAACTTTAATAGCATTTGCAAAATTTTTTTTTTTTTTGGGACACTGGAATTATTCTAAAAATGACATAAAAAATATTAGTTAGTTGATCTGCTATTTTACATATAAAGAAAAAAAAAGAAAAGAAAACAGAGCTCTTACCACACTCAGAGTCACCTCCAAAGCCAACAGGACAAATGCAGTGATACTTGTCTGCCCCCTCTGGGATACACGTGCCTCCATTCTTACAAGGCTGAGAGTCACATGGATCTGCAGGAAATAATGTTTATATCAATGTCCCACTTAAATTTTCCTTGCTAAAGCACAGACCTTTCTCTCCTGTGCATGCAGGCAGTTCTGACTTTTGGTGTGCCTGCTCTTTCAAGTTTTATCAGTTTTCCCCATCCCGCCGGCCAATCAGGAAATAGCCTCTTAATATTCTCTGACTATTTAGCTAGCTCAGACACGTGTCTCCACTAGTCCTGAGCCTCCTAGCTCTGCTGAGCATTTCCTCCACACTTGTTGGGTAATTTAGTGCTCTCCCTGTCCAACTCCTGTGTTAACCCCTTGTTGCCCAGTCTGTTGTTTCCAGCCCACAACCTTGTGTTGTTCCAATGTTCCTCTCAGTTTGTGGATTCCTGTGTCACCTGGAGCTCCTGTTGCTTCCAGGGTCTCCTGTGTTCCCCATGTCGCTGGTGTCTGTTTCCTGGGTCCCTGGTATTTAACCGCTGGTTTGTGACCTGACCTCTCTTGCTTGCTGCCTGTCTGGACCCTGGCCTTCCTTGACTATTCCCCTGCCTAGTTATTTGGTACTGTGTATCATCTTGCCCTGCCTGGTGTGCCCAAGGACCGCAACCTAGAGGTAACCAGTAGCGCAACATCCTCAACACCACAGGTTTTGGAGAAGACCTGGTTACTGCTTAGACCAGTGGTCGCCAACCTTTTTGGTCCGGCAGACCACTAAAATCACCGATTACCAACCGCACATGCGCGGGGAGCCGTATCTCACTCAAAGGGGGTGACGTCATTATAGCATAACCACGCCCACCCTTCTATCACGGATCTGAGCCTGGGATGGTAGAGTGGGCAGGTTGTGTGCAGGGGCCCCCGCCCACCTCCCTGAGCCAAGAACTGTACTGGGGACGTGGTCCAAGGCTCTGGCCGGTGCGTTCCCCCAGCAGGGTCCTTTTCTTGACCCCCCTTGGGGGTGCACCGACCAGAGCCACAGACCATCAAAATTTTCTCCACGGACCACTGGTTGGCGACCAGTGGCTTAGACTCTGCGTCTTGGCCCTTCTCAGGGCTCAAACCATTTCTGTACCGTAGCGCCCCCTAGTGGCCCTGCCTCCCTAAGCGTGACAATCAATATTAGAAGTAATATCTGATACCGTGCATCTAATGGTAAATGGTATTATTAAAACCTGTAAAACGATTTTTACACCCAAAAGGTAATAAGATAATGAAGTGGGAGTATAAAACACATATGGGAATTACCTGGGCACACGGTACGGTGGCACTCCGACTGATGCTTTGTGAAAAATCGTTTCCAGCTGTGATATAAAGACAGAAATGACATACTCTTTATAAGTCCCTGCCTTGGACACAGACCATCATCATCACCCTATACAGAATACCCCAGCAGCAAATGAGGGAGATTTTGAATCTAAAGATTTGGTCATGGTGTAGCATTCATTGACTGGCTGAAAGGCCTCTGGAGGGCTATTAAAGGATAATTAAAAAAAAATAGAAAAGAGTAAGCGAGTCACACTAATATGCCTAAGTATAAATAAATAAATCACACAAACTTTAACAATAAAAGCCAACACAATTCAAAAGTATAAAAACTTCTCCTTAATCAAGGCTTTACAAGACGTGCTGGGCAAGTCAAATTGGTAGCAACCAAGTGCTGGGTCCTTATTTTCCTGCAAACCCTATACTTAAGGTGAGAATACAAATAGCCAGACAGGTAGACATTTAACCCGATGAAGGAAGGGGATGGGGGTGGGGGGCAACCACGAAACATGTTCACCTGTATTGTTGACTTGAATAAACACAACTGGAATTAGTGAATTTCAGTCTTTGGTCAATAACATAGAGGCAGTCCCAATGGTTATTTAATAGGATAGCAGTCACCAATAAAATGTTTTCATGTGATAAATGTAATTAATATTAAAAATTATTTATTTGATCTAAATAACAATCAGTTCACATAGGAATTGTGTGATAAAATTCTCCACAGCCACTGAAATCCTAATGGCACTTGTTAGCCCGCAGAAACTTTCTCATATATTGAATAGTGAGATGTTCAGATGAACCTATAATATGTTTTTTCTTCTTTTTATATGCTTTAGGACATTATGTAGATGTTTTACATGTTGTTTAACTTTATCACCTATGTTTGTTTGTTATTATTTGGAAAACCTTTCTCAATAAAAATCTATTGAAACAAAATTCTGCCACAGCCGATCGTTTTAGTCAGAACTCATTTTGAGCTTACTAAAAACAACAAAATATAAGGTCTTTGGTTTATGATTTGACTAAATGATTGATTTAATTATCACATTGATACATGTGTGACCACCTTCTTTCACTGTGCATTGATTTTCCTACCAAGTCTGTATTGTAACAATGTCTGCAACTGGGTTATGTTTCTGGAATCTTCTAGATGCAGATCTACCTGGTCTCACAATATACAGGGCAGTCACACAAAGGGTGAATCTCCAGTCTGTGAATAAAAGGGATTAAAATAAGTCACCTGTAGAAGGGACAGTGTCCAGCAAGCACTCGGCTTGGTGTGGCTGAGCCTCTCCAACACACGTAGTTTCCAGTAAGTTCTTTCACCGTCTCCAGAGTCCGCCGCTCACATGGATAAGACTGGATACTGCACCCTGAGGAGCCAGAAGTACCAATGAGCATTCCAATAAAAACCCCCATATAAGATCTAAAAGAGCTGAAATCTAGGATTAGCAAACATTGTTTACATACAAAATCTATGTCTAGTCTAGGCTTTCCCCCCTTCCAGATAAAATAGAAAATCGAGTGTGGGGACATATGACAGCCTAATATCTTAATATGTAACTGTGCAAATATCAGGTCTTTGTGACTCCTAAAACTGTAAGATAGTAGGCTGTCATATGCCCCCACACTCATTTTTCTATTTCATTTGGAAGGGGGGAAAGCCTAGACTATATAATGGCCTGTAATAAGATATTTGGATTAACTGAAAAGTATTGTGTTTCTTTTGCCATTTTCTAATTTCATTACAATAATTTTCCTAAATAAAGCCCATTCTATGACCGTGAAATCCAAGGGTGTCAAAGGGAGCCTTACCTGCAGGAACCACGCTACATTCAGATGAATTACTCAGAGAGCTGCACAAACCATTTACAGCATCGTCCACATGTTCAGCAAAGAAAACGTGTTCTTCCACCTTGTCACTAGCCAGAGAGTGAAGTTCTGACCATCTGTGAGGGAAACAAGAGAACAATTGTAACAATCAGGATTATTATTATTTTACAGGATTTATATAGCGTTAACATATTACACAGCGCTGTACACTAAATAGGGGTAGCAAATGACAGACGGATACAAACAGTGACATAGGAAGAGGAGAGGGACCCTGCCCCGAAGAGCTTACAATCCAAGAGATATGTATTGTCCTTCTTTTTACATATATTTAATATAAGACCAAGGGATGGTCCGAGTAGGTTTTAATGCCAAGTTTTTAAAGTGTCCAATAAAACTCAGGTCAGCTCCTGATTAACAGGGAGTCCCTAATGTGTTCCTCAAAACAAACCAACAGCTCTTGTACCTTTTTATTCTTCTGCAAGCAGTCAACTTTTCACCCAGTTACAGGCAATTACTGCTGATCCCCTTCTTCAATCAACTTTTTTAAAAGACTGTGCGCCGCTGACAAGAAGGTCCAGACAACAGGTAATACATTTATTGGGGACTGTATGCAACCAAAAGGTTTGGTTACAGATGTTTGATGTATAAAAGATACAAACTTAGGAGCCCATGACAATGTATGAATTACAAAGTGTACAAGTCGACAGCTCTGCCCAAGCTGGGACATTGGGAGTACAAAGTGACAACCCAAGATCAAAGGTCTTGAAACATTTGTAACATGCTTACCTTGGAAACCTGACTCCAATAGCAAACACCTCAATTCCATTCTCTTTTATCTGTGCCACTGGACCACCAAGATTTCCCTGAGATTTGCCGTCTGAGAGAATAATGAGAATTTTTGGCACAGAAGAGTCTCGTCCTCCTGGGAATCCCTTGCGGAGAATGTATTTCAGAGCCAGACCAGTTTCTGTGCTGCCTCCTCTAGGAAGAGGAGAGGAGGAAGAGAAGAAGAAGGATGAGGAGGAGGAGAAGAAAAAAAGAGGAGAAGAAAAAAAGAGGACAAGAAGAAAGAGGAGGAAGATGGGAAGAAGAAAGAGGAAGATAGGAAGAGGAAAGAAGAGAAAGAGGAAAGAAGAGAAAGAGGAGAAGGAGAAAAAGAGGAAAAGAGGAGAACAAGAAAAGAAGAAGAAAAGAGGAAAACAAAAGGAAAAGTAGAGGGGGAGGAGAAACAGAAGAAGAGGAGGAGGACAAGAAGAAGAGGTGATAAGAGGAGACAGAGAAGACGAGGAGGACAAGAAGAAGAAGGGACAGAGAAAAAGAGGATAGGGAAGGGAAGAGGAGGGATAGGGAAGGGAAGAGGAGGGTGAGAGAAGAGGAGGAGGAGAAGAGAAGTTGGAGAGGAAAGAGAATAAAAGAAAAGAAAATGTGAGAGTAAGACAAGATTTAATTAAAAAAAAAAAAAATACAACTCATTTGCAGTATGGACAAAGGAGACTTTATTACGACAACCCCGGGCCATTAAAGTGTATACTAAGTTTTATTAACTTAATATACTTAGTTTTACGAATCCTGTGAAGCTATAATTTAATTTGTGTTCTTTGAAAATTACCCCCCCCCAATCACCCACCATGTCAGATTGATTTCAACTACCCTCAATTACCCCATGAAATGCCTGATAAAATAAAAAAAAAAAATCAACATTTGTTATTTCAGCAAATTTTTAATTTTTTATAAAAATACCACTAAATAGAACATACTTGAGAGTAATGGCTTTTATCTTCTTCTGAATGTCTTCTTTAATGAAGAATGAATC
This sequence comes from Pyxicephalus adspersus, assembly GCF_032062135.1. NCBI lineage: Eukaryota > Metazoa > Chordata > Amphibia > Anura > Pyxicephalidae > Pyxicephalus > Pyxicephalus adspersus. Next base: position 4,986,661 of record NC_092867.1, on the reverse strand, counting down.
AAGGTGGAATTCTACCTGTGGCGTTGCACTGTACTGAATGACCCCCACTCTCACCTGTAGAAAGGAAAATAATCACTTCAATTCAATTAAGGCGAATCTACTAGAATCATGTTATATTTGCTGCTTAAAAAATTTGGAGACTGTTACAGAAACCTTGCATAATAAAAACAGATCCACACCATAGTGAATCACCTTCGAGGAGGTAAAAGTGAAGGTCAGCCCAAGAGATGCAATAGCACAGAGTTGCTACTGTACCCCCCCCCCAAAAAAAAAAAAAAGAAGCTGGGTTGAGGTTGTGGAATTGCACACCAGTCATAGTGCTCATGCTGACCCCTGTTGACCTCCGAAAGTGTCTACAATGGGCATCAGGGCTCAACTATGCAATAGCCTGCTCTGATGAATCAGGTGGATTTACCATGCATGTGGATGGAACCGGGGGACTAATTATGGGAAGATGGCAGGCTGGCAGGGACGTTAGAATGAATTATGGGAAAAGGCACACCAGGAGGATCATTGGGGTGCATATTGGGAGAAAGCAGGCAGTGGGGACAGCAGGATGCATACCGGGAAGAAGCTGTTTCCTAAAGAGACTCAGTATATAATGTTCCTAGCAAACCTAAAGATCCATTTTTGGAGGGGGGGGACCAATTAACCTTCCAATTGTGACAGGTCTTTTTTGATATATTTAGTCTGCTGGCATTGTATACGTACTGAGATTGCTCTCCGAGTAAACACTGACTGACCCCAGCATAAAATGAGGCTTTATTTACTGTCCTCCAGTAATTTCAGGAACCATTTTTCTCATTCCTTAGAGAAGTGGCCTCTCAGACGCTGATCTTCAGCACTTTGCTGGATTAACAGAGGAATTTTAATTCTCTGGGTAATGCTGATGAACATGTCACACTGCAGATTTCAATCTTTCAACGTCAATATTACAAGCAGAGCTTAATATTAGGCTTGCTGCAACAAAGAGCCAAGGTTGAAAAACAAAGGAGTGAGAAACTTTTTTAGTATTTGTACTGATGAAAGATAAATACTCTATACTACTCCAG
>NC_092867.1:4949079-4985011 GCF_032062135.1 Pyxicephalus adspersus | reverse complement strand
CCCTCCCACAATGGGGAGATTTCCCCCCAGTAGTTTGTCTCTGTCCCTCCCACAATGGGGAGATTTCCCCCCAGTAGTTTGTCTCTGCCCCTCCCACAATGGGGAGATTTCCCCCCAGTAGTTTGTCCCTGCCCCTACCACAACACTTCTCTAAAGATTCCAAACTACTGATGTGATGTACAAGCACGGAACTGACCCGATCTGCGCCAATATCCAGGGTGTCACATAATCTCACTGCAAAGTGTTTGGAGCGCTCAAAACTCCCCTTCCCGATACTATTTGAGCCATCGAGCAGGAAAAGGATATCCAGAGGGGCCGAACAGAACATTCCTGAAAGACATGGGATAGAAGAAGAGATGACTGCAGCCGTAACAAATATATGTATTAGATTTATAGAAATCAGGATATTTGTATTATTTTGTCTTGTGTTAGGGTGACATCTGTGTGGAATTTTTGTGTTATCTTTTTAGCCTCCTTTCTTAAACTGAACCCATGTTTTCCACTCTCCAGCAACTCACACTCACCTCTCCTCCATTCCTCCACTTCCAGGTCCTCCAGTCTCGTAGAGATTAAATAAAACAGAGCCAATATGTCTGATATGGAGGAAGATCAGACAATACATGGCTGATGATCCAACTATTTGCAATGCAGTGTATTCCATGCATTTCTGCATTTTTTGTGTGCATTTTCCTATTCAATGTAATAAATGGAACCAACATCGCAACAAACAGTGGTGCAGGTGCATTGCATTGCGCTCAATGTGAAGGAAGTCATGATTAACCTTTTGTTTGCTGAGTTAGGCCAAAATCCAAAGCCCACACAATGGAGTCATATTGGCTTCAGATGACTCACGGCTGTGTCATGGCTCCTGCACCAACATGTCCATTATTATCAGCAGAAAATGACTCAGTGGATTGCCCTCTGCACGTCAAGACCCCCAATGTACACACAGGACAGGACTAATAATGTGCCAGGATTATTCTGACCGCAGGACTGGTCTGACCTGTTTTTTGTCTCACCAAAGTCAGTAAATATCAACCCAACTGATGTTTATAGCAGATCAGTGAAATCCCTAATAAGCTGTAGCATGCATTGCCAATATTTTTAAACCAGAAGCCAAAACTTTTTGGGATTTTCCAGGACTTGGCATGCGATTTTCTCTCCCTATTGGACTTATTAGAAAATATGTTTATTATCTCTCGCATCAAATATACAGGAAGCAGGGAAAGATTCTAACACTTGTTCTTCAGATGGGTTTCAAGGAGAATTTAAATTGAATAACAAAAAAGTAATATATTCCAAATCAGCACTCCGGAATGTGATAGGTGCACGTCTTTTCTTTATTTTCCACTGGTGATCCAGCCATTAACACCTTCTCCCTCCAGGGCGACAATGCTCACGAGGTCTGTCTATGAAATTTTTAAACTGATAAAATAACTCTTATCTCTTTATATGACAATTCTAATGTCTGTCCCTATGAATATTCTCTTTATTCACAATAAGGGACTGATACCGGCCTGTTTCCCACTGCTGGAAGGTGGGGTGCAGATAATTTTCTGATACCTAATGTCTTTTTCTTTCCTGCATCTATTGACACAAAGCGTGTTCCTTTATCACCGATTTCAATGTAGGAAAAAGAAAAAAGTGCACAGGTGCCAAATCCGATGAATATGGAGGATGTTCCAGCGCAGTAATGTGTTTGTCGGGCACAGAAAGTGCTGTGTGAGAAGGAGCTGTTGTCCTGATGAAGAATGAAACCATTTCCCACATTTCTGCCGTCTTTTCCTGACTCTTTCTCTCAGCTTTATCTTCCTTATAATAATGTTGGGTCACTGTTATGCCTTCTGGAACCCATTCTGCCGAAATGACACCTTCATGTCATGCCGGGTTTTGGCACCAATTGATGACTTTATGGAAAAGGTTCGGCTCCACCTCAAGTGGAGTGCAGAATGTCAGCACAAATTTCCTTGCAGCATTTTTTTTTTTGCTCTGGTGTGAAATGTTACTAAAAATATGAAACTGACTTTTATACTTCTCATGATTTCAGCACATTACGGCAATAAACGGTGACAACTAGGGATAAGCGAGAATTCCACTGGCATTAAGTCTACGAAATTTTGCGAAACCGTCGGAAATCACTATAGGAGGATTATTGCGGCTGCATCCAGGAACACATAGTACAGAGCTGCAACAGCAATCAGGGGAGCAGACCTGCTCCGCTCCCCTGATTGCTGTAGCCACCCTGTAGTATGTGTCCCTGGATAGAGTTTCTCTATCTAGGAACACAGGACTTCTGTGTTCTTGGATAGAGAAACTCTATCCAAGAACACATACAACTAGTAAAGGGCTGCAAGAGCAAACGGAAGCAGAGCTGACATTTCACTCCTACATGTTTGGCAAGAACGGCCCAACAGGGGGGGGGGCAAATAAGAAAACTCCACGAATAGGATAAGAGATACTAACAATATTGAGTACATTTTAACCTCCAGTCAATACAGTACAACTTTAAATATATAGTTATAAAAAATCTATATATATATAATTATAGTGAAATCCTTACTTTGTGCAGCTGTGGAGATTTTCGCAGCTATTTCGGGACCAACCTGGAGATCCTGCACACCAAGACATGGTAACACTGTGTACAAAGAATATCAAAGTATAAATAAAATGAATTGCAACCATCCATGCTATAAATCAATGTTTAGTACAAACATTGGCTTTGTATTATAGTGACATTTTATCTCTTATTTCTCCATCTCAGCGTACATTATGGCCTAACACACAGATTTCAGCTGCATTCCGGAGACCCAGCTGTACTCTGTACAAAAAATTCTCACTGTGGATGTCAGGAAGCGATCACTTATGTGCACATGGCAGCCAGTTAACATTCGCCCTGTCACAAGGCTGAATTCTGAATTCTGCATTATGCTAAAGACTCTGCTGGCCGCTTGCTATGCAGATATATTAAGCATCAGATTTTACTGCAGATGTAAAAATCTGGGGGATGCAAAGAATAAATAGTAAATTCTCAAATAGGAAAATTCTTACCATTGAATTTATTCTTCTGACCTTTAGGAGACCTTTAAATGTTGCAATTTTAAACAAACTTAAAACACTGAAAAGAAGCAGAGCTCCAATTCTACAATTTTAACCAGACCATGTGGTCAGATAAAAAAGGGTGTTATATTTTATAATCAATTTAATAAATCTAACCACCATGCACATAAGGCAGGATCAGACTAGTGGTTAAAGGTTTACAGCTCACGGATGCCTACTAGCAACTGCTAGGCACCCAGGAGTGCCAACAGGCGGCAACCGCTAGGCACCCAGGAGTGCCAACAGGCGGCAACCGCTAGGCACCTAGGAGTGCCAAAAGGCTGCAACCGCTAGGCACCTAGGAGTGCAAACAGGTGGCAACCGCTAGGCACCTAGGAGTGCAAACAGGCGGCAACCGCTAGGCACCCAGAGGTGCCAACAGGCGGCAACCGCTAGGCACCCAGGGGTGCCAACAGGCGGCAACCGCTAGGCACCCAGGGGTGCCAACAGGCGGCAACCGCTAGGGACCCAGGAGTGCCAACAGGCAGCAACCGCTAGGCGCCCATGAGTGCCAACAGGCGGCAACTACTTGGTGCCAAGAGTGCTAACAGGTGGCAACCGCTAGGCACCCAGGAGTGCTAACAGGTGGCAAGTGCTAGGCACCCTGGGGTGTAATTAATTTTAGGTGGTGGCTAAATGCTGTTTTTTGCTTAAAGCGGAACCTTGGTATACTCACCTGTCCCATTTTCGCCGCAGGATGATGACTTCTTCCTTGTTGCGATCATCACCCATTAGTCAGGTCAGGATTATGCAACATCTGCACAGAAGTTCATTCAGTTCTGGTAACTTGACAGTCCTGGCAGAATATCTGGCAAGTGTTCTCCATAAAGCTTAATCTTTTCTCCACCACAGTGTGGCTGATAGGAGAAGAAGGTTCTAAGACTATAGTCAGATTATATAAAATGATATATTATTAAGATTTCATTGGGTTCCATCAAATCACCAGATGATATCCATACCGTTGCATCAATAGCTAAAATAAATAATATTTCACAATGCAATTGTGTTTTCTTTATAATCTAAACATGTATAATCAATTTTCTTGCCCACATAGCTTGAATGTATTTAGGATCTCAGGCCCTGGGAGCTGCAACCACTGTATCATTGGGATATCCTCCAGGGATCAGGCAGAGCATTTCACCCAATCAGGAAACTAGATTGATGTCAGACCAGCTCCGATTGGGTGATGTATTGTAACTTGTGTTATAAGACAGTGTTACCCATTTAATTATTTTGTTTGGGTTGGGAATTAGAGTAGGGATAGTTTAAATCTACTCAATATTTTTTTTTTCTGTCTGCTCCCATTGGGGAGATGTCACATGATTTTCTGCCCAGAGACACAATAGGAAGTGAGGGAAATTCCCCCGCGAATAGGTTGTTCCATTAGAGGATTTTCCATTGACTGATGTTTCCAAAATGTTGAGTTTCCCATTACTTTCTGTATTGGTGACAATGCTCATCAGGACAACTAAAAAGCGAATCTCCCCAGTAGGGACACAGATAGCAATAAAAATCTCATGGGTTCTCATATCTCAATCCAAAAAAAAAGGATTTAGCTATTCATAAACTTTAAAGGGGACTTATTATAAAAAAAAGACGTGAAAGCTGTGATTGTTTTGCACCTCCTTGTGCTAGTTGCCTGGTTGTCACCTTGACCTTCAGTTAAAGGTACTGAGCCCTAGGGATGAGCATGGCACACAGGTATCAGCATTTTAAGGACGTGTGACAGGTTTAAGCCTATCCTGTTATACAACACAAATGCAAATACAAATAATGGACAGTAAAAAAAAAATTCCCAGGGCATCATACATACCACAGGCGAAAAGAAGAACAAGATGACTTTGTAACAGCTTCATTCCATAAAAAGACCTACAAAATAGAACGTTACTTATTAGGAAATGCAGTAATACTGTAGTAAAGGTAAAAAACAGGTAACTCTCAAATCATAACTCCAGTGTATGTGTTCAAGAAGTAATTTTGCACTACTGACCTCCTCCATGCTCTGTCATGTAGATACCCTCACCTATGGTTCCATGACACCCAAGGACATTGAACCAATTTCTGAGAGCCCTGGCTGTCATAGACACACCCACTGGGAGGAGCTTCATTACACTGCCCTGGGCTCACAGTACTAAAGCACTGAATGCTGCTCAATTGTTATTACCTTATCGCTTCCTCAATGATGCAGTACGGCACACCACAGCTATTGAAAAGGAAGGACCCACAACCCCAACGAGCTTGATTTTTTAATTATTTTGATTTTTAATTATTAAATAAAGAAATGCAGCTAGGAATTTTTAAGGAATCAATGCTGAGAGCGTGAAGACAACTAAAGCCTGGAGGTTTCCTCTAATTTAAAATTACAATGGATTAACAAAAGATGAAGAAAGAAAAGGTTGCAAGCTCCCTGGAATCCAGATGCAATTAAAAATGTTCCAAGGCTGGGGGAAAGTTAACCTACGTTTAACCCGTAAGCACAAATCCAATGTATCTGTTCATTATGGCAGCCAATATTCTGATCACAGACAGGCTGGAGGTTTCTCTCCAACCTACCGGCGGCCTTGCCCCATCTATCTGTACAATTACCCAAAGAAAGAAATACAATGTTAGCTACAATTACAGTATTAAAAAAAAAAGTGAATCAAATTTTTGGGTTAAAATGACATTATTTTCAATATATTCTTAGTTTGGCAGTTTATAATTACATGTAAAGGATATTTTTTAAAGCTGGACTTGCACTAAAGTAAACTTAAGTTCTGTTTATAAGGCATTGTAGGCCTAAAAAAAAAAAACGATGAAACAAGTAAATTGTTGCTGAGCCATCCAGTGATATCACTTCCCACACAGCCTCTAGGGAGATCTATGAGTGGGGCTACTAAATACATTCTAGTGCAAGGTCCGCATTAAAACATTGCACCATGGAAAAGCTCTATAAGGCAATGCAAATTGTTGTGCAACTTATTATTTATTAACATTTTTAATAAGTTATTGCATTGACTGACTATTATGAACTCAATCAATGCAATGCAAAATTTATTTTTAAATAAGTCTAATTTTCTGGAATTTGTAGTAAGTCAACTATTATACCTTTGTAAATCATCAGATCTGACATACTTTAATGGGTGGAAACAAATTGCCTGACAAACCCAAAACCGTGACAGAATGAACCTTCTACCATGGCATTTTATAACCAATAGGCTCATCTTTCCCATTCCATCAGCCAGTCCATTTGATCATTTTATAGAATCAACACTAAAATTGTTTTATTTTTTTACATTTTTTTACATTTCCTTGAGTCAAAATGATCAGTGTTGAATGCAGAATTGAAAAAAAAAAACCTTTAGAGGTTAGGTTGGATAATTTCTATGGATTGTACAATTATCCGAGGTCTCAGACTTTTTGCACAAATTTTGGAGCATGCTCACACAAGCTTACCTAATTGAGAGATTGATCATGCAGCAATTACGACCTTGTCTTCCACTGGAATTTGAACTGGAGAGTTGGATGCTGCTAAAGGATACAAAGTGTAACCAAAGAAGGGATTACCTGGTGTGTTGTAACTAACTAAATGATTTACAATCTATGCTTAACATTTATACAAAAGAAAGAAGAAATTGGAATGCAACCTAAATGGAAGTAGATTTAAGTATGAAAGTTTTGGTTACTATGGGCCTGATTTAATAAAGTTCCCCAAAGTTGGAGAGAATACTATTTCATCAGTGAAGCTGAAATAGATTTCATTCCAGGTTTGCTGAATCACCTAGCTTCACTGATGAAAGTGTATCCTCTCCAACTTTGGAGAGCTTTATTAAATCAGGCCCATAGTAACCAAAACTTTCATACCTAAATCTACTTCCATGGAGAGCCTTGGAGAGCTTTAATAAATCAGGGTCATTGTATCTTTTAGCAGCATCCAACCCTTCAATTCAGATTCCATATTTTTATGTTTTTTTGCAGACAACACTACAGAGACAGTGAAGAGGAACGGATGTGTTTCTAGGAATGTCAGTCGGGGTCACAGGTCCCGTGTTCTTCGGGAGGTCAGTGAACTTTGTGTACAGTTTCCTGTTTGCACTGTACATCATACTCCCCATCTAACAATGCAGATGAATTATGAGAGTTCTGTCCGGGAGGCTTTTTCTAAATCTGTGTGGACAGTTAATTTGTTAGGATGACATTTTGGGGTTTTTCCCCCTTCTTCTAAGTCCCAGCAGTGCTCAAACACTGAGCAAATCTGCAATTATAATCATCTCTAAAAAACAAAAGTACAAAATAGATAATATGTAAAGCAGAACATTTTGGAAGCTTTGCTATGTATTAGAACATTTTACCAGATTGCATTACATTTGCACAGCGACAAAGATAATAACATAATAAACAGCTTCAGAAAGTATTCGGATCCCTTTACTTGTTTATATTAACTTACGTTATGTTGCAGTCTAATGCTACAACTGTTCTTATTATATTTGGTTCTCAATAATTTACACACAGAACTCCATAATGACGAATTTCTAGGCAATTTTGTAAAAAACTGAAATCCCACATTTCCATAAGACCCTTTACTTAGTATTTAGGTAAAGCACCTTTGGCAGCAATTACATCCTGGAGTCTTTTTAGGCAATGATGTAACAATCTTTGCACCCCTGGATTGGGGGATTTTTCTTTTTTCTTCTTTTTTGTAAAGATTTTGGAAAGATTTTTCTTTTCTTCTTGTAAATCTTTCAAGCTCAGTCAGGTTGGATGGGGACTGTCAGTGAGCTGCCATTTTCAGGACTCTCCAGGGATGGTCCATAGGATTCAGGGCTCTAGATGGGTCATTCTAGAACATTCAGAGTTGTCCTTAAGCCACTCCTGTGTTGTGTTCGCTGTGTGCTTTGGGTCTTGGTAAGTGAACCTTTGGCCCAGTTTGGGGTACTGAGCACTGTGGGGCAGTTTTTCATTGAGAATATCTCTGTACTTTGCTCCATTCCATTCCTTTTAACCCTGACCAGTCACTGCTGCTGAACAACACCCCCACAAGACGGTGCTGCCACCACCATGCTTCACTGTTGGGATGGTATTGGGGAGGTGATAAGCGCTGCCTGGTTTCCTCCAGGCATAACATTTAGATTTGAGGCCAAACAATTTAACCTTAGTTTCATCAGACCAGAGAATATCACAGTCTGAGGTCTTAAGCAGTGAGGAACAGGTTTTCATTAAGGATATCTCTGTACTTTGCTCCATTCAGCTTTCTCTCAAATTAGGGAGATTTTGTTCTGTGCAAATATATTTCTCTTCAATTAAAACAATGAGGATTTATTTAATCAAACCTTAAAGTGGAATATAAATTCCAATTGGATAACATTTGCTCTGTGCACTGTGTATCATACACTTTTCTTGTTTCCATTATCTGATGGTGACAACAGCGGGCCATGTCTGGATGATGTGTGTAAAAACAAACTCCTGTAGTCTTCATTGGGAGGTCATGTGACAATGCAAATGGACATTTGGGGGACAAGGACAGTATTGTCACCCCATTACATTAAATGTATCCAATCTTTAACAATTTTTATAAACCTTTAGCACTCCACTGGAAGATAATAAAGATATATTAAAGATATAAAAATCGACTGCAGTTGGGCTTCCATCACATAATGGCAGAATAATTGCACCTGGCAGCGTGTCTCCTACACCTTAGGAAGCCAAGGTTGTTTCTGAGTGCAGGGCGGATGGGTTAGTAGCATCAACCCTACTTAAAAAATATTCCAGATACATTGCTAGAGGTTTTTTTTTGGTATTCTCCCATGTGACCTCTTCACTACCAGTCCAGATGTAGAAAGGTGATTTCTTAGCCTTTTGATCTTCTTAGGAATCACTTGTTAGCAGAGAGGAAAAGGTCCTGAGCACAGAGCGCTTTTGTCTGACAATTCATTTATATTTCATCACCAGCACAGGGCTTGTAGATGGCTCCAATGACCTGAATATTTCTCTGGGAAGAAAGGCTTGTTTTATCATCAGGCCTGGAGCCAAGGATCAGATCCATAGATGGCGGCGCATCAAAGGCCGGATCCAGCGAGTGTGACGGGGAGATCAGGAGAGTCCATGGCCTGGATGCTGCCAATTCCTCCGGATGATAAAATCTCCCCTCACCTTCCGCTTTCCTTGTTTAATAGTTCCTGCTCTGCTGATTCCTGGCACAAGGGCACCCTATATACTCTGCTACCAGTCAGTAATGGAAAGATACAAAAAATGTGTGATCACTACTCAAAGTCCACATGTTATTTGCAGGAAATATCAAACTGTTCACACAAATCTCAACACCGCAAAACACTGCTAGAGGTCTTGTCCCTAAAGCAGCCACTGACTGGTTGGTGAAAGGAGAAGCAGCAGACTGGTCTCTTATTCTGCACATTCCTCCTATCAGCATGCTCCTCCTTGGAACAAGAGCACTAATTGACCCCTTTGCTGCTTCTCCATTGTCTGAGCCTTGCTGGATTGGAAGAGGATGATACCAAGTCATATTTAAAAACTTGCAGAGCTTGTGTTCTAATAGACAGATATACTGATGTATTATTAAATATAGAGAAGTATTTGTGTTTTTCATTTCCGACTGGAGCTTATGTTTGATAAAGGGATCTATCAATTGAGACAACCATTAAACCGGTAAACTATTTCTTTAATTTACTGGGGACCCACATAGACCAGGAACACTGAATTTACTAACCGGCCATATGGAGTAATTTTGGAGAGCAGGAGAGCGAGACAGCGAGAGAATATGAAAAAGAGAGAAAGAGAGGGAGAAAGTGAGAGCTTTGGGTCGTTGTCATGTTGGAAGGTGAACTTTTTGCCCGGTCTGGGGTCCTGAGCTCTAGTTCAGGTCTGGGGTCCTGAGCTCTATGGAAAGTTTTTTCATTGAAGAGATCTCTGTACAACTAAATCTACTGGCTGGTTATATGGAGCCATTAAGGAGAGCAGATTACCCCGATACATCTATGAGCCGGATTCTTTCCTCTCTGATCTTATCTCAGGATGATGAGACTTCTGAGCAGATCACAGATATACAGACAGACATAATCCTACCCCTGTACAGAACAATAGTCAGATTTCACATGGAACAAGCACTGCAGTTTTGGGACCGGTTTAAAAAAAGGATCCAGAAGATAGAATATTGTAGATCTGGAAACAGAAGGCAACTAAAAAAGGATAAAAAGAATGGAGGAGGAGAGAGATTAAGTGAATTGAAAACATAATTCTCCCCTAAGAAGTTGTTTAAGGGAGGATTTGATCACCTGAATTGGCCTGTAATCAAAGTATGAAAAATGGGAAGAAGAACAATGATGTCGCCCTGAAATTCATTTTTCTTTTTACAGGATTATATTCACAGTCCCCATCCCCTTTCTAATGACACTGATGCTTGTGCAAATAATTTTATAACAAGAAAAAAGTGCCCTTGAGATTCCTAGGGTAAGTGTTTTATCACCTCGATGTTCACAACATCCTGACCTGGCACTAAGGTGAATAGATTGAGCGGTGCCACCGCAATGATTATGATAGTGGAAAGCCAGAAACACAACGATGTATAGTTCAGGTTATGAGCAACAGTCCAACTATTGCAGAAAGCAGCAACTTATGGTCCTGATCAATAGTCAAAAAGCACAAAGTGTCTAGGTAAAAATTCCTAAAAGCTTTTTCCTTTGACACATCAGATGTTGCAGCGTTTCTTTGGGGTCAGTCACTTTTTACAACCACTAAATGTTCACATTTTAAATTATGACAGTGTTTTATTTATTAGGTGTGTGAGAGGTTATCTATGCTGGTATATCCAAGCATGGAACCTGCACGATCATAGTGTGGGGACTCCAACCAAAGGCCATGGCAATGCAGGGGTTATGCTTTGCAATTGGCGGATTACCTAAAAACTCATCACCTACATCCGCTGCCTCCAGCGTGCTGCATAACACCATAATAGACCTGGACTCGGATAGTGAAGAGTTTCAGTTTTATTGGGAACATCTAGAAAAATTAATTGTGCAGTACCCCGAAAGATTTACATTTTGTCTTGAATCTCTGCATCTGACCAGATTTAGAGTGACGCAAAGTTCTCCTTGTGAAAAGGGAAGCAAAACATTTTCAATTTCATCGATACTCTCAGCTGGGAATCCTGTGCTTGGAACACTAAGATTCTGCTCATTCATGGAGAGTTCTGAAAGCTTTGCAGACACTTGGAGAATGTTTACTGAACATTTGAAAAACTCTTGTGTGTGCGTGACATCAATGTGACGTCTACAAGTGGCACTTCATATATCTCAGAGGACATTGCTGCTTCATGGGGACATTTACTCAAAACCCAAGATGGGGAAGGATGTACTTTGTGCTTCTATGGTGACATGAGATGGTGGCTGTACCTTCAGACACAACCTGACCAACGAAAGATCTCTCCTATATATTACTATCACCCCAAACATATTCTGGTGATCATTTCAGGTGACAGTTTAGAAATGATGGCTGTACAGTCTGCTTGCTCTGTGCTATGAAGAGGGGAGGACAGGCATGAGGCGGTATGTCATAGTATATTAGCTGTGGTGGTTAATGGACAGTTGTAATCCAACATGGCGGATCACCAACAACCTCCTCAGTCACGTCTGGGACATCTGTACACATGCTAGAGTACCCAAAAGAATCATTGCAGGTTGTGTATGGACCCTAAATCAGCCACATGGAAATGTCCAGGCCTATGGAGGATGGAAGGGTACAGTGCTAGACATAGCAGAGGCCAACTCATGTAGGGGATGAAAGCAAAATAAAAAAAAAAAGAAAATGAAAAAAGGTAGGTTGGTGTCAATGTTTTTATTTTTAATAATAATAATAATAATAATATTAAACATGATTTATATAGCGCAAACATTTTCTGCACAGCTGTACATTATATAGGGGTTGCAAATGACAGACAGATACAGACAGAGACGCAGGAGGAGGAGAGGACCCTGCCCTGAAGAGCTTACAATCTAGGTGGTAGGGGGAAGTATCACACGATTTTAGAAGGGACCATGCATGACCATGATATGACCGCATTTTTCCTGTAACATGTTCTCACAATATGACTGTGAAATATTCGCTTGGAGTGCTGTTGATTTCCAATACTTTTACACTCACAAATCAGCAATAAAGCAATATACATGTATGATGCGTGTGCTGCAAAGTTTGCCCATACCTGCCATCTATGCAAACTGAACCACCAAGCTAAAGAATATTATCATTGGATGAATTTCTAGCATTGGGTGACAATGCTACCCCTCTATAAGAAGTATGTTACTGTTAAGATCACCAGATGAAAATAAGCGAAAAGCAAACTAATGCAGCCGCCACATCTGGTTGGGTGCTATATATGACTTATTCAGGTTTAGACCTTTAGGAAATAAATATTGGATGTATTCATAACACAATGAAATGGTTAGAATCATAAAACACATGTTATTCCAGGGAATTTTACCACCGTCATTCAGGAAGAGGAGGAGATTTCTTCCCTGTTAAAGCAGATTGGAGCACATAATATAAAAGATTTTCTCCTGGAAGAACCTGGGATGTCCTATCAATTTAGGTAACAGATCTGATTGCAGCAGAGGCGTAGTGACCTGACTTCACGTCATGCTAGCCATTGTCCGCACCCTTATTCATCATACAATGAGACTTCTAATATATTCATAGATGTCCCTGGAAAGTATTTTGTACCATGATGCCGAGCAGGGATTTTGCTAAACAATACAGAGGATTACCTGTCCAGGTGTTTTCCATCTAGCGCACAGGTGAAATGAGCTGTGACCGGGGTCTTTTACCTGCAACAGTTCCTGGAACGCTCTCTCTGGTAGACAAAGGTGGGATGATTCTACAATTGAAAACTGATTAGGTTTTCAATTGCATTACATGCAGATCTAAAGCACCCCACACACGGGGTTGTTGTATAAATAGCAATTTTTGCATCCACAATCAGGCCGTTAATTGCAGAAATTAGGAAGGGGACTCAGACGTGACTGAGCTGCAGGTGACAGGGTTATGGAAATGCTTTGGGGGAGGTGAAAAGGTCGTAGAGATCCTGAACTCAACCTACAGCCTCGAGGGAAAGAAAGGTAATAACTGAGTTATGGGAAGAAGTACAAACATCACCGGGGTAATTGGAGTGAGATAACACTACATTGTTACATTTCCACTCCAGGTATTTTTGTTACATCTACAACTCTGACTACAGCACCTTGTCTACTCCTAAAAATTCTGATTCCAGGTATTTTAATAACTTGAACAGGTAATGGAAGACTGCTGCAAGTGTCAGTGACAACCATGGATTCTGAACCACAAACCTTGCATATAAAGAGAGCAATAGGTCCAAGTGTTTGTCATGGCAAATAAAAATATAAAGAGGCAATACACCTCTGCAAAACATGCCACACCCTACAAGATGTTTTGGAGGGGTTCTAACCCATTGTCTATCCATCACAATTTGCCCTTTGTCAGAGTCTCTGAGATCCAAACACAGATCTATTTTTCAGACAGAACTGACAATTCACTTGCTGCCTAATATGAGAGAGCGAGAAAGAAAAAGAGAGAGAGAGAGTGAGAGAGAGAGAGAGAGAGAGAGAGAGAGAGAGAGAAAGAGAGAGAGAGAGAAAGAGAGAAAGAGAGAGAGAAAGAGAAAGAGAGAGAAAGAAAGAAAGAAAGAGAAAGAAAGAGAGAGAAAGAGAGAAAGAGAGAGAGAGAGAAAGAGAGAAAGAGAGAAAGAGAGAAAGAGAGAAAGAGAGAAAGAGAGAAAGAGAGAAAGAGAGAAAGAGAGAAAGAAAGAAAGAGAAAGAAGGAAAGAACGAGAGAGAGAGAGAAAGAAAAAGGGAGAGCGAAAAAGAGAGCGCGAGAGACTGAGAGAAAGAACGCAAGAGAAAGAGCAAAAGAAAGAAAGAAAGAAGGGAAAGAGAGGGAGAGAGAGAGGGAGAAAGAAAGAAAGAGACATAAAGAGACAGAAAAAGCGAGAGAGGGCAAAAGAAAGAGAAAGCATGAAAGAAAGAGCGAGAGAGCAAAAGAAAGAGGGAGAGAGAGAGAAAGAAAGAGACAGAGAGAGCGAGAAAGAAAGAGGAACAGAGAGAGCGAGAAAGAAAGGGAGCAAAAAAAAGAGACAGAGCGTGCTAGAGAACGAGAGACAGAGAGCGAGAGAGCTAGAGTGCAAAAGACAGAGCAAAAGAAAGATGGAGAAAGAGCAAAAGAGCAAGAGAGAGAGAGAGAGAGAGAGAGAGAGCGCGAGAATAGTAGTTGAACACCTGGAAGTTGTGAGAGCTCATATACACAAAATCTGCACAGTTATTGCATCACATAAGACATGAACACTCACATAAGTCACCATCATAAAACACAGCCATGGCCAACATGGCCCGTTTCAAAGGTTCAGATGCATTGAAAAATATTAACAACTATAGAAAAGGGAATTTGCTGATTCGATGGTGAATTATAGACATAAGGTTCAGAAGTGCACCTAAAAAGTGTGTCTGCAGTGCACAGCAAATCGGCTGCAGTGTTATTGCGCTGCATTTCTCTGGGTAAAGTCTTTGCTAGTCATCAGTCTGCTATTGACTTATTTTACTCCATTGAAATAAAAAAAACAAAAAAAAACCCCAATACCCTGTAACGATTGGTATTTACCAAGCATGTGTCGTGTGTTTGAGGTTCTCCTTCCACAAGACCAAAACCATCATTTGTAAGTAACAGCTGATCAGCCTTTTGATGTGCTCTCATATTTATATTTATAATCAAACCTCGTTCAGGCTTTGCATACTTTTAAATCCACCTTTTCCAGAAAGACCCTGAACTGGTTTCTTGCAGGTACATTTTGCTTGCTTCTGACTCCCATTCACACAAACCCAAAGGAGCAGAGGAGTTCTGAGAGTTGGCTACACATTTAGCTGCTTTTTTGGCCCCCAGCTGATAATAGGTTTCATATGAAGATATAGGAGACATGCACATTGCGGCACTCACCGGTCACACCGTGAAGGTTTCTCAATAGAAGAGCGAGCAGCACCTGAAGTTTGTCTCTTGACACTGCTGCAGCAAGCTTCTGTGACTGTGAACACAGGCGGGGAGGGTGGGGAATTCTGGGAGGTGCAGGCTGAACAGATCCGTTTACACTTGTCAGGTATCTGCAGCACACACAGCTGGGAAGAAAAAAAAGAATTTCAAAATTCATTGTCATCATTCAGACGCAGCTTACTTCTTTTACAAGATTATTTTCTGTTTTTTGGCTCAAAAATGCACTAAGTGCCAAATACTCACATCAGCACGACTATGGACTTTGTACAGCACTGCGTAATATGATGACGCTATATAAATACTGTATAATAATAATCAGCATTGAGTAAAGAAGATGTAAGCAGAATGACACAGAATGAGTGCTCTGTGCATTGTATGTCATAAACAATTGTAATTTCTTTATTTAAAATCCTTCTTTTTTAGCCTTGTTACATCTCAGAGCTGCTGATTCCCTGCATTTTCTCTACAGCAATGCCCTATGTACATGCACACCAGTGACGTCTGCATGGCATTTGGAGAAAGGGTCAAAGAGTTGTCATCTGATAAGGACCTTTATAGTTGCATGAATTATTATTAAACATGAAAACGAAAAACTTTTAAAATGACATTAGTATGTTAAAAATTTAATATTTTGATGGGTGTACATCTATGGATACAGAGTGGAAGTACATAGATACGAAGTAGCTGCCAAAAGCAGTTAAGGACCTCTGAGATATCCAATAAAACTCATGGCAGCTGACCGGATCTTTGTCCAGTGCTCAACCCAGAAATTTTTTTAAGCCGGGTGGGAAGAAATTTTAGGTGGGTGGCAGCCCTGTATTGTGACCAAACTCTTCGGTAACCACCCAAAAACAGCCATGTGGGTGCTGAAAAGTGCCGGGTGGTGCGCCCAGCTAAAAGTGCCTGGGGAGAACCCTGTTGTCTATAGACTGGCTCTGTGATGCCTCCTGTTCCTGTGCACTGGGTAACTTCCCAATGCATACCTGGCTAATATCCTGGTACTTCCAGGTATGGAGAACATGTGCCTGCACCACAGCCTCCCATAATGCATTATCACCCGTGCGGCATGCCTAGAAGGGTCCAGCACCAACACCTACACATGGTCAGGGTATGCAAAGGATCCTTGCAGAAACTGGAGTAAACAAACAGGAAGGAAGCACTGAAAGAAGTTTGGATTTTGAAAATAAAATATGGATTTCTTCATTAAAGAAATTGGAGCCCTCATGGGTTAACTCAATGCAAACCAACCCTCTATTTCATAGAAAGAGATTTTCCTAGGGCCATGGTCATAAAACAGGCAATGGTTGATTGGAGGATGTGGTTGGGAAATGCTGAGCTCATACTCACTTTCCGAGGTTTTAAAATATTCCAAATTCCTCCATGGACAGCCCAGAGAAACGTTCTGACCTGAGGGCCCATTCATACATTCCAGGTGCCCCTATCACTGAACATGCTGGATGAAGTCTTTGGTGGAACTGTGCGGTCCGATCGTCATCTGAGCCACTGCCTAGGAGCAAAACACAAAGAGGTCCTGTAATTGTCATAAGGATTAGATGTCAAGTGGCTCAATGAAAAGTCACAAATAGATTCCATCTTTTATCAGTCAGGACCATTTCTGACCCACGGCGTACCGCAGCATTGTGCCGCAGGGTCAATTAAGGTCCTAACCGCTCCCATTCCAGTGAATGAGAATAGTTGGAAACCATTTTTTGTATGCAACAGATATCGGCGCGATTCCAGAAAGTGACAAGACTGCATTGTGACGTCAACCACAGCCGCAATCAAGAGCAAATGTGTTACTTGCAGTATATTATTTTCATACATTTTTCCACCGCAAGAGGCATTATACTCCAAATAAAAAGTGCAGCTGAAATCATCATGAAATAGAATCGTAAAAGCAAATACACTTTAAAAAAAAACAAAAAAACAATGCTGTATTCACAACCTTGCTGGAATAAAAAGATGGGTTGAAATCCTACATTTTCCTGGAGAAAAAACTGCTGCTTTGGCTCCTTACAGTTTTACTCTCACAACTATAATCCAAGGCTACTGGTCACATGATCCCTATGGAAGTGAAGGATTAACCAATGTGAACTCTGATCCTTCCTTTCAACAGAGATCACATGACCAAAGGGAGAGTTCTTCACAATTCTCCTACTTCTTCTTATTTGCTCATCCCAGCAGCTAACGTTTTCTTCCCCCAAATATTTTAATTTCTTACAAGGCAGGTAATAAAAAACGCAATATGGACTTCAGAGCTGAAGTTACTTTTACAGTATTTTCAAATATTTTATTGTATTTTCAGTTTTATTGGGTATACCAGAAAAAAGAAAGGGGAAGGGGGATTTACATCCAACATATATCTTGGTTTTGTTCAGAAAAATTACAGCAGTATAATTCAGTTACAATGGTGAAAAACAAAATGATACAAAACAAATGGGAAAACAAAGAGTGGGAGAGGAGAATCCATTGTATAACAAAACTCGAACCATTATTCTTTTATTTGAGCAACCAAAACAAATAAAACACGTTATTTTTTTGGGTGTTAACTGTGTTTTGCAAATATATGTCCATATAAGATCGCTCATGGCTAGGCCTAATGTAGGGCACCAGAAATTGCTAAAGATAAAAAGAACAAAGTGCTAACGCCATGATAGTCCACACAGCCTCCTATCCAACTTCAACTTTGTAGCCATCTGAATGAAAGATCAAACTAGGAAACAAAAAAATATACTCAATCCATGGGTCCCAGGTTTTATAAAAATTGCCCAATTTATTTTTAATTGTACATGTCAATTTATTGTTTATCATAATCCAGTTGAGCTTATTTTTGGTAAATTCCAAAAGATTTTACGAGTGGATATACAAGCTGCTAAAAGAAAATAAGAAATCAGCCGAGCTGAGGATTTTGGAATGGATTCGTCTGGTTTAGAAAAAAAGGTGCTGTCAACGCTTCTAGGTAGATTAACCTGTAATACTGAGAAAATCAAACTATAGATCCTAATCCAAAATCTCGACTAGGGGACAGCTCCACCAAGCATGATGTAACGTACCCATTTGACCGGAGCCTCTAATACAGAGTGGAAAAATATCTGTGCAATCTCATTGGCACCATATACCTCTCATTAAATATCATACTATCTCATTAAAACTTCGTAGTTGGCTTCAATAAGCGGCGTATTAAGTGAAATAGAAGAGAGTTCCCAGTATCTCCCACCATTCCTGGATCTCCCACTCTGTTGTGTCATGTAAAAAAGTTTTTTCAGGGAATCAAAGAGGCTGAGGTTTATATTTCTATCCTTTGTCTTAGAGAAAGAGAGGCAGGAGCTGTCAATTACAGTCTACTATAGTGGTGGGGACAACCCTTGGTGGGGACAATCCTTCAGGATTGCCCCAAAGAGACGCTAGGGGGAAATTATCAGAGCGGAGAACTTGGTTCTTTTTTGGCATCCCAAACCGACAACGCATAGGAAAGTGATAAGCAAAGAATGGCAGGTCTTTTCTTAGCAGGTATCCACATCAATACCTGTATGGGATTAGAGGGGCAAGAAAGGGCCTCTAAAGCTGTCCACTGTGGTCTAGGGTCCGGCATGGTAATCTGGCCTAGAGCTGCTATCTGTGCAGCCTGAGGATACAACATGAGATTAGGGACCCCGAGACCTCCCATGGATTTTGGTATACAAGGTGGATGCATTGATCCTGTGTTGTTTGGTTTCCCAGACACATTATAGCAATTTATTTTGATTATTCCTCAAAATCTTTTTACTTTTACAGTATTAAAGGCCAACTATAGTTCTATTTTCTGTATGGGGCGACACCTGCAATGATAGAATTCGGGAAATTTTACATGAAGGCACGTCTAGGTCCCTTTTTTTGTGCCAGTTTCTTTTAAAGTGAACACAAGTTTGTTAAATCATTAAAATCTTTTAAATGCAGTTTAGATTTTTTGCCGCTTATTGTTTCTTGATCTAAAACAGCAATTATTTTCATGAGCTTGTCATGGTTCCCTCCAGCGCCTTTGATAATCTGCGATATCCGCCAGAATTTCTCATACACTTTAATGTCACTTGTTGTAGCATGACGGAGGAATGGCAGGAGGTTAAATCACGCGATTAATTACACTGATAAGTATAAACACTCCAAGAGCTCATGGTGCGTGTCAGTGGGGCAAATGTGGTGGGAATACCATGCAGACTCCATAATATATTTTTATAGCTTATATAAGAAAATAATAGTAATATATCATTATATAAAAATGTATAAATTCACATGAATGCAGCAATATTATATCATCCAGGCTGCCCATACCGAGTCTTATGTTACATGCATGTACTAGTTCCAATATCACCTTTTTGTTCCCCTTCCATATATTTATCCATGTCACCCACACCAACAGGAGTGCAGTCCTCCATGCTGCTGTATAATAAATAAGTTGCTTCCGAGGTGGTCCAAGTGTTTCACATTATACATTTCATACAGATAGAATGGAAACTAACTTTGATATATGATTATAAACACTGCACCATCCATTTCTTAGCTCATAATCGTCTCAAATGCATCATATGTGTGTTGTTGCAGAGTTTACAGTTTCTTCCTAACCGAGGTGTTATTAAAATGGAAAACAAGAAGAATCGCGATAATGCGGCATGGAGATTATTATCAAACAGGAATCATATAGTGTCAACATATTACGCATAGCGTCAACATATTACACAGCGCTGTACAATAAATAGGGGTTGCAAAAGACAGACAGATACAGACAGTGACACAGGAGGAGGAGAGGACCCTGACCTGAGGAGCTTACAATCTAGGAGGTGGGGGAAGTATTACACAATAGGAGGGAGATATAGAACGGTGGATGAGTAGTGAGGGATTTAAGAGACATAAGGAGATGGGTAGTTGAGGTTGAAGCGTTGAGTTTTGAGGGCTCTTTTAAATGAGCAGAAAGTAGTTACAAACCGAATAGGATGAGGAAGACCATTCCAGAGAGTCGGGGCAGCTCAAGAAAAGTCTTGGAACCGTGCGTGTGAGGAGGAAATGTGAGCACCAGAAGGCATCTGGAAAATGTGATTCCAGCAGCAGGCCAGGGGTGTGCATTGGAGCTGAGGTGGGTATGATGAATTGGGGTTGGATTGCTTGCATCTTGGGAAGGATTTGTGTCACAAAGACAATAGGATGTTGGAGGAAATTTCCTCTATGAATGGTCACTGGGACAAAGAGAGAGGTAAATCTCCCCATTAATTGGCCGAACAAGTTTATTGTTTCTTATGTGTTGCTGTCCAGATTTTGGCCCCGTGCAAATTCAGCACAAACATCTATCATTCACTACCAAATAATGTAGATGTTTAGATTTAAAAATCTACGTCACAGATTTTTCCCCCCATGAATTAAAATAAAGGTTTACAATGGATAATTTGCTTATTTAGATTGTTATCTCAATGTCTTATTCTATAAGTTTTTTTGTCCTTATTTAATGGGGTTTTCAGATTCTATTTCAGGCTTGCCCACAACCATTTTGGGAGACAAGGTCGTGTCCTTAACCTATGGGAATTCTACTATTGAGGGAAGGCATAGGACATGATATGGACTGGAAAGGGGAGATACTTGGTTATAGCACCCCTTTTTATTGGCCATCCGGGTTTAATGTCTTGTTTGAATTTTAAGGGGAATCTCTTAACATTTATTTAAATAAATTAAAAAAACACTGTGCAGCTTAAAGGGAAACTGTCCTAAAAATAAAAAACACCACCTTACCTGGTCTTGATTTAGTCCCGTGCCATCCTGGGATTCACTTTTGTCTCCATATTCTTTCTACTTTTGGCTACATTAGTGCCACAGCAGTAATAACTGAAAGGAAGATGAATTATATGTGAAGGGTGCAGAGCTCCTGGCTGCCTGCAAATCTCATAAATTGAATAAAAATACAGATATCATTATATTCTCACCGCTGATCACTCACCAATAGCGCTGTAAATTAATTGTTGTGGTCTGCTGATCTTCCATTGAGATAATGTGAATCATTCACAGAATTTCTTGTACACAAAGCACCGCAAACCTCCATCTTTTCAGATCAAGAAGCATCACATCAGCTAAATCTTCTACAAATGAAACATACAAATACTTCATCACATTGTTAACATTGTAATCTGTGGGAACTGAACACTAATTACATTGCATATAATCAACTTGTTAGCAGCACGGTGGCTCAGTGGTTAACTCTGGCCTGTGCAGCGCTGGGTCCCAGGTTTGAATCTCGGCCAGGACACTATCTGCATGGGGTTTGAAGGTTCTCCCTGTGTTTGCTTCAGTTTCCTCCCACATCCCAAAAACATGCAGTCACTTTAATTGGCTTCCCCCCCAAAATTGAACTTAGATTGTATTAATGACATATGACTATGGTAGGGACATTAGATTGTGAGCTCCTTTAAGGGACAGCAAGTGACATGACTATGGACTTTGTACAACTCTGTGTAATATGTTGGCACTATAAAAAATAATGTATATAATTAATTCTGCAAAATATTAGGACTGCGCTAAATCAACCAAACTGCACAATTGCCGACAAGAGAGCTGTGAAAATACTTTAGGTCAAATCTCAGTGTAATCCGCAATGATGTGAGGCAGACTGTGTACCCGAAGGACTGACATTACAGGTCTCCTAGTACAGCCAAGCACTGGTATGCAAATAATGTCCAGTCAGTGCTGCAGAAAATGTGCTGTTTTCTTTCAGGTCAGTCTGTTCTGCATTGCAATATCCTAAAGAGAGATTAGAAATTCATTGCAGGCACAGATCCTATTATGACGTCTTGGGGGGCCTTTGCAGCCTTGCTAAGCAAGTTTTATAAAAAGAGTACCAAGAGTTTGCAGGTTCTCCTGCATGGGTTTCCTCTGGGTTCCTCCCACATTTCAAAAACATGCAGTTAAGTTAATTGGCTTCCCCCAAAAATTACCTTTGACTGTATTAATGACATATGACAATGGTAGGAACAATAGATTGCGAGCCCCTTTGAGATACAGCTGCGTAGAATGTATATAAATTCTGTGTAATAATAAGGGTTACTTAAATGAAGCAAAGGAAAATCTGTTCTTCCACACAGGGGTGTGCAGCAAAGCTAAGCAAGACTCCGGACTGAATGAACATTCAAAACGTAATTTTGCAGTTGAAAACAGCTCCCCTTTTTGAATTTGTGTATTAGGCTATAAGTTCAGCTTTAACAGATGTCATTTACTTACAGTTACAATTAGCACAATCAATCCAAATTCAACCCAGGTAGTTGGAGTTTAGCCACTTATTTACAGAGTGCCCATTAGAAATAAATAAATCCATACCACTGTACAATAGCACATGCCTCAGGCATTTCCTCCTTCTCTATGGAGCTGGGCGCACTCATTACACACATTCGTCACCAATATTAAAGGTAAAATGGATTCATGGCACAATTGCTATGTCATCAGAAACTTACCCAATGCTTCCACTTGTTGACCGGATCTGCTAAAGTAAAGCTGCATATTGGAAGGCTTTTTCTTTTGAGCAAGACGGGAACTGTTTTAATAAACTGAATAATGGCTGGTACAATGAGGATTCATCCTTCTAAGATAAAAGTCAAAAGTTCTATAGACACAGATCTAGGGGGAAAGGCCTTCGGCCAAAGTGCTCTGTGCATGTGTACAGATAAAATGCCAATGCAAGAGATGAGCCGAGCGGTTTCCAAAGGGCTGCCACTGCTTAACTCTAAATTTCTAAACGCCCTATACCACATTAATGGTCAGCCACAATGGGGTCTCCAGTGGAAGTATATCATTCTACAAATGCTTTTCCAAATGAAGATAAATGTAGATATAATCCGGGAGGAGCTATTGGCTTACAATCCTCCCAGAGGAAACTTAGACAGCAGGTGCAACTTTTAGACCGTTGGAGCACCAAAGGTTCTAGTTAGCCTTACTCGTAATATTTCCTTCAGGGCAGCAGAACCTGAGAATTAGAACTGCCATCCTGGAAGATGATTGGTGAAAGTTCCAATTGGCCTTACTGGTAACAATATTTCTGGGCTCTTCCAGGGCAGCAGGCCTACTTCTTAGGTTCTTCTGTCCTAGAAGATGATTGTAGAGAGAACAGATGGTGGAGATGACCTAAACTCAAAATTTTTACTTTCCATATAAAGGGGTACACAACTCGCCGCGGAAATCAAGACAGAATGGAGGGGCAGAGCCTCCCGAGATACCTACATTACACACATCTTGAGAGGCTCTTGGCTGTTCCTTCTGCACATGCTCGATCTCCAGCATGTGCAGAAAGAGCCCTTTCTATATTGGAAGAAAAATAATTGCAGATCGGACGCATGAGCTGTGAGGTTGCCAATCTTTTTCCCCAACTATGTCCCCCAAAAGAGCCCTTTCTATAATGGAAGAAAAAAAATTGCAGATCACACGCATGAGCTGTGAGGTTGGCAATCTTTTTCCCCATCTACGTCCCCCAATCACGCCTGCTCAGTGCAAGATCGGGTGACATATGAAGAAGAACCCGGAAGAAGAGTAAAGAAGATGGCGGCGCCCAACGCTTCTTGTGCACTGGGCCGAAGACGGATACCAGGATTCAAATGAAGAAACCTCCCAACGAATCTGCAGGAGAAATGGTGTTTTTTTTATTTTGAGTTTAGTTCCTCTTAAGGGTAGTTTATTAGCCATATTCACTAAATGATATTGCACATAACTATTAGTTGCTAGAACAAATGTCTTGTATAAACAAAGCTACTATGCCAATCTCCATTGACACCACGCCAATCTCCATAGTCTTTTTTGCTCATGGCAATAAAGACTAAACAGTGGTGAGCTGCTCATTGGCTATTTCGCCTCCTTGTGCCCACCAACCATTAACTGACATAAGTAGCAGCTGTGAACGATTGTACACAATGGGCAGCGACCAGTCCTGATGTTCATAGAGTTCAGAACCGAACAATGGTGGAGATCTTTGCCTTATAAAGCCATATAAAAACATAAACACCCAATATCTTAGGAACATTTTATTGAAAAGGAAAGTCTACTTACTGAACAGCAAATAACAGCACTCAAACTAAGGTTTTATTTCCTTTTACACAAGATACAAGAAACTAAAATGGTTTCATTCAAGTCTCTAAACATAAAAGATACAAAATACACCACTAAAGTTAGACAGACATCACATGGCCGTTACAGAACAATATTTTATAATGAAGACTTATCCATTATAGATAATAAAGAAAAAAGGAAAGAAATTTGACAGCCGAGGCCAATTTTGTTGATTTTGTGTCAAAGTTAAAAAAAAGTGTATGCATGGGCAAAACAAAAATAATTCAATACTTGCATGCATTTTCTCATTGTTATATATTTTTTAAAAATGATGCAAATACAGAGAATTACCTGCTGATCGCCTAGAAACACAGAGCTCCTAAGTTGCTGTAATGAGCTGACAACTCTGCCTTTGCTGCACAGAAATCCCAAGCAGTGGTGTCAGGTCTGCAACCCAGGACACTGCTTTAGCTTTCATTACAGTAGAGGCACTGCAATGTCAGTGTTGTAAAGGAAATAAGGAATGTGATGGAATACTTTGATCATCAAGGATATTTATATACTTAAATCAGAACTAAACCCTTCTATACTCACCTGACCTTGCTCTGTCAGAGATGGCTGCTGCTATCTTTTTTATCTTCCAATCTTCAGCCATCTTTGGCTGGGTTGGGATGATGGAAATGTTTATTCAGCGACGGCAGAAAACACTGGGATTGCTGGGAAGCATTCTCCTCAGCCCCTTTTAGCTGGGCGCACCACCCGGCACTTTTAGGCAACCACTCGGCTGTTTTTGGGCGTTTACTGAAGAGTTGGGTCAAAGTACAGGAGCTGCCACCCATCTACAGCTTCTTCCTACCAAGCTTTAAAAAACTGGTACAAACCAACCAATTTTTACCATTACATGGATCAATCAGACAGGTAAGAATCTTTACTGCAGAAGAGACATCACCTATCCATATCTGCAATGAAGTCATGTCTGATCACAAATTTTTAAAGCAGGCCAATCAAGATAGCTGAAAACCGCAATTAGGATGAGAAGACGGAAGAAGATGGCCCTCTGATGGAATACGGTCAGGTTTAGTTTAAGTATTCGCAGGCTGCCGATTTAAAAAAAATGCTTAACACAGATTTCTTTAATCTTTGCAACAGAACAACAATCAACTTTTGTTTTTTTACATAAACTATAGGCAGTCACATGACTATTATTTGGTCATGTGATCTCAGTAAACTACAAAAAGAGGGCAGTGCATAGTATTAACGATCAGTTTTGTAGGAAATGACCGCAGGACTCGGTGAAGGAGCTGCTGTAAATAAAACGATTTGCCCTTGTGGACAGACTGCCTGGTATTATTGATTCCACTGTCACAGGCAGCACCACTTAATGGGGAACCTCATACCATTTTTCTCTTTTAGGGGAGATCTGCCTTAAAAATTTGGGATCAGACAGATTACTGCAGAAAAGTCAGATGAAGTCCCTTCTGCAATAAAACATGCCTGATTGCCTTAAAAAAAACCAACATGCGCAGAAGTTACTTCGCTCCGGCCCACCCAATCAGGAATAGGAACCAGGAAGAATATAAGAAAGAGGGGCCTGACAGGTGAGTGTATTTTAAAAATTACAATCAGGCAGGTAAGTATATTTTATTGCAGAAGAGACATCGCCAGTTGGGACCTGCTGTTTTTTTCTTTATGGTTTAGGTCTGTTTCAAACATTTTTTCCCAACACTTTAAAGGTATGAAACACAGGTAAATGTGAATGTATTGCGAAGATATACCGAGTATATTTTTCATTGTGTTTGGTCAAGGCAAACACTTTAGACATTACATATTTTTGCAATATTTATTATTATTATTATTATTAATATTTACTATTTCCTAATAATTGTCAATGTCCTGTAGGTTGAGGCCACTCATGCAAAATAAACTACCAATGTATCAACTGAAACTCCCTGCAAAGTGGGAGAAAAATCCTCAAGCAAGAAAAGGAAGACTGACAGTTACAGGGAAGATTTGAAGCTGGGATGTTACCAAGGTTTTCATATTTTATTTTCGGTTACATTCTGTACCATGCAGTGGTATATTTATTTTTTTACAATTACCAGAACACCTAAACATGGGGCACTCAAGGTTTGGAAGACAACTTATCAATTAAATGAGGGAACTGACTAACTAACTACAAGGCACGCGGCTCGCATTCCACCACCGCTTTGTGGATGAGAAGCTTCTCATTTGTCATTTTCTGCCTTCTAATTCAGAGCATAATGACAGACGAAAGGCATCTATCACTTACATTTCTGACCTGGGTGGACTATTGATGTGCTCATCTTCTTGCTTTTTTGTATCGCTTAGGGACTTCAACAACAAGGCAAAAGGAGAACACCACCAAAACAAATGTATTAAAGCTAAACTCTAAGCAAATGTAAAAAGAAAACAATGAATGCGGTTATGTATTTACTAAAAAAAGGGTATTGTATTTTTAGATGTTACTAGCATTAGTACCTGACTGTGATTTGGTATGAGCCTCCTATAACTAACTGCACAGCAGAAACTGGGCATTTAAATGTGCACACAAAAAAAATCATGCTAATAAGAGGATAGAGATGAGCTTATCAGTCTGCTGCTGCTCCTTCCGTGGGCTGGGAGGTGACCTAGTACTAAATATTATCAGTATAGAATAGTCAAGGCCACAAACTTCGATTTGCTAAAAGCACTGTATGAATCTCAGGACCAAACAATTCCGACAGGGACAGGAGATGCCCCTTCTGCAATGATACCACCAACCAGCCTATCAAAAGAAGCGGAGCTGCAGAATACCTAGCAGGAGTTATGTCATCCTGACCGTGCCAATCAAGATGGCCAAAGATCGCCTCTAAACGGAGGGGATAAAAATGATGAAACCCTGCTTGGGAAAGAGGACAGGTGAGTATCAAAAGTTTTCTTCTACTTTAAGTATCAAATGCTAGAGAGACTTCTGCAAACTCTCCACTTAAAACAGATCAAAAATCAGGGGCTGTCCGTGGGAAAGGTGACAACTAAATAAGATTATTTTAGTTAAAGTTGCTTAATTTTTTTAATGACTGAGCAATTTGCAGCTGATTTCACTGCTGACATACCAGTAGATTTTACCTGCATGGGAAGACTTTAATAAATTTAGATGTTTGTACTATGGAAGGCCATCTTGCAGCCACAACATCCTAGAAGAGATACAAGAAACCAAGGGAACGATTCCACCAGTCTCCACTTATCACAGAAATATAATATTCAAGAACTTTTAAACTGTTACTGTATTTCACATACAAACAGCACCTGAGGTATTTCAATACAACATTAGTGCAAACAATATTGAAATGTTAAGTGCTTATAAATGAAATATATACAAAACCCTTACATATAACAAAGCCTAGCCAATACCTGAGCAAGTTTACAAAATATAGGAAATACGCTGAAACATAAGGAAGTTGTATTGTTTAAACTGCATCAGAAAAATAAGAGGCTGCTGTAGAGAACAAACATTTCTCCATTCGGCACTTAAGCTCTAGTTCATTAATAGTTTTTCAAGCATTGTCTCCAGCTTCTGGACCTGTACAAAAACAGAAACAATTAGAACAAAAGCTGAATAGTAACACATTCAATTGTGACAATGAAATTATTACTCAGAACATTATAAGGAAATCTAAAAGTATCAGAAACTAAAAGATGTCTCTGCCCCAATCAGAAGATTCCTCTTCAGTTCCTTTCCTATACCAAATGTCACAGCAACCCGAATTAGGGAGAGATTTCACAAACAGGGATAAAGATTGCAATAACAACTTAAAACAAAAGTACTGCAGTGCAAGAACTTGATTTATAAATTATATAAACCAATTTAACATGTTTTAAGAGTTTTAGGGCACCATCAGGGGGTCCCAGGGGCAGCTGGTAGGGGTGTAGTAACTTGTTTTTGCCTTAGATTCCTCCAGTCTATTAGTTATCGAATTTTTCTCTGCTCCAGTTTATGGCTTCATGTCACTAAGCCACAGTTGAGAGCATTGGAATAGAAATATCCATAAAAAAGAGTTTAACCCATACAAAACACTGGATCACTTCCTACTGCATTCCAGAACCCTAAAGACTGGGGGATGACCATTATACCACAAAAATTAGTTGGGTTGCATTTTGTAAAATAAAACTTAAAAGTTTCAGCAACCAACATTATAGCAATTGCCACCATGGTATGTCTCCTTTATACCAGCCAATCTGTAAAATAATAGAAATCTCTTTCTTTAACCTCCCTAGCGGTTTAATTGCGTGCAAATTTCCATGCAATTTTTGGCATGGAAATGTATTTTTCATTGTGGGCTATAACGCTTAGGCATAACTCACCGATATTTAATAAATTTAATTCATTTATTTATAAACTTTAAATAACAAAACATCTGTTAAAAAAAAATATTTAAACATGTAATATAAGTGTACAGTAGCATGTATAATATACCGGTATATATTTGATATAATTATGTATAAATATTGTATGAATATTTCTTTGTATTGACTCAATACAGCTAGTTTGTATTGAATCCAATACAAAATTTTTGGAATTTCCCTCTGATCCGTCCGCACCAACGTCACTGGGAAACTCTGAAGGTTGTCGCTGCATTCCCCAGCAGGAGATCGAGGAGGAAGGACATGTTCCCAGGACCTGCGGCGACCAGCAGGACGACGGGGGACGACAATGGAGCAAGGTAAGTGAGGTTTTTTTTAGTTAAAAGTGTGATTTGAGAATACCGATTTTGGCCTGGAAAATACACCCCGAGTCACACTCAGGAATACCGCTAGGGGGGTTAATGGAAGAAAAAAAAAATTGCCAATCTCATGCATGCGCAGTATGATCGGCAATCTTTATCTCCATCTACGTCACCTGAATATGCAACTGCGCAGTGTGAGATCGGGTGACATAGGAAGAAGAATGCGGAAAAAGAGGGAAGATGATGTTGGCGCCCGGCGCTTCCTCTGCAGATTTAGACCGAAGAAGGATACTGGGACAAATCGGGAACCAGTCGAAAAATACTTCCCGAACGGATCTGCAGGGCTAATGTAAGTGTGTTTTTTTAATTTTGAGTTTAGTTTTGCTTTAAGTTAAAGTTGATTAGTCAAGATTCAATAAATGATATTGCATGGATACCAGGACGACGTGGGACCCAAACAAAGAAACTGTAGTTCCGCTTTAAGAGCCACAAACTGGTAAAGAATTATTTTCTGAAATATATAAAACCATAATTTACTAAAATGTGTGCAGATGCTGTCAAGAACCTGCATTTGACAGCCCTGGTGCAGAGTGTAGGATTATCTTACCTAAATATTCTACACAATTTATATCCAATCAAGTTGGTTCTGTGAACTAAATAATATTTGCAGTTGTATCATTTAGCTGGAACTCTAAAGTTCCAGGGAGAAGGACCTTTGTCTGGACACCTTTAACATCATATCATCTTGAATTTAAAGTTTTTCCTTGCACATTTTAACACTGCAGTTTGCAGCTGTTGTGACAGAAGTGCCGTCACCCGCTGATATGTACACAGCCCACAAGCTGCACAACCAGCAGAAAATCAGGGACAAGTCAGAGCAAAGCATTCTGTATAATAATGGGAGGATGAAGACGATGATAACAGCAGTCTAGACAGATCTGGGTAAACGCTGAACATTAAAACAAACATGACACCTCTGCTTGTTCTACACATGAAATTGATGGCATCGGTGTGAAATTTGACTTTACATCTCACATTCATTAAAATCCCCTGTCATCCGCCAAGATAACAGCAATTGCACGGGCGTCTTTGAAATCTCCTATTATGGCTGAGACCTAATTGCCGTATCAAAGTGGAAAACAAAACAATTTGATTTTTGTCACTGTATAATGTTAGAACCATGACAGACATTTCAGGTGCAGGCCTGCACTTCACTTACCCTCTTCTTCAGCTCCTGGCAGCAGCAGCCATCATTCTCTAAAATATAAAAAGAATTACAAGATGGATTGGAGTATACGCTACAATAAATTCTACTATTACCACACAGCTAGGCTATGATCGTACATAAATACTGGAGGCTCAGGCCTAAATAAAGCAAGTGTGACTGGGAGAACTTGTTACTATTTGGTAACCTATTTGGTGCCTTAATAGACAGTGCTGGTGCCATTACATGGGGGAAGGAAGAAACATGCTATCCATTTCCAAAAGTTTTACTCCATGTTTTAGTGGAATGGAGTGACAGGGAAGTAAAGGGAGAGTATGTGTAGACATAGGTAAAACCCTAAAGCTGAAATCCAGGCAAACAGTTCACTACCTCAGTGGGCAAAACAAAAAAAAATACACTTACCTTCAATCCCGCAGAGTTGATCGGTCTGGAGGTTTCTTCCATCAGGTCCCGAGTTGTCCGGGTATCCGTCTTCAGGCCAGCCATTTTCTTCCGGGTTCTTCTTCACGCGATGTAGGCACAAGATCAGGTGACGTAGTTTTGGGGGAAAAAAATTTCTCCCTTTTTTGTTGAAAGGGCTCCTCAATCATGCGCCAAGGAGCACCCAAGAGCCTCCCAGGATGCTTGAAGTTGGTATCCCAGGAGGCTTTGTGCTTCCATTGATTCCCGATTGCCTAGGCAATCAAGAATTAAAGGGTCAGTGCTGCACCAACTATTTTTTTTCTTTTAAATTGGGTGTTGGACTTAAAAAAAAAAAAAAAAACCCTATATTATGTTGTCTAATATTGTCTATTGTCCCTTATGTAAAGTGAAATATTTTAGTTTATGTACGCTTTAAGGAGTGTTCCTGCTATGGCCATGTGCTGTGTTTTGCAATATCCATGTGTGTTATGATGCATTGGGCCTGATTTATTAACCTCCCGACCATTAAGCCCGACCTTGGTACGGGCTAAAAAAAGTTGCTCTTTTGGTTAACCCCGAGATTTTCCGTACATTAAAATCCCCACTTACCAGGTAAGTGGGGATTTTAATGTAGGGAAAATCTCGGTCCCCCTGTGCTCATGGACATATTTCTGTAAGTTACAGGTCTACAATTTAAAAAAAAAAATTTCATGAAAACCTGTAACGCTTTTGGTACAGAAATCTAGACCTCAGTGTAACGCTCAGGTGGTTAAAGCACTCCAAGGCAAAGTGATCCAGCAAGTCTAGAATGGATCTGGTCCAAGACTGAAAACATTTGCTACCAAATAACAAATTACTTCTAGGAAATCCATTCCACATTTGCCAGATCACCCAGGTTCACTAATGTGTATGCTCCCCAGCCTTGGAGCGCTTTAATAAATCAGGCCCAATGTGTTAACAGCCCCTTCAAATGGGTCTATTGTACCTCATCATTGCCCTACAAGTGCAGAAAATTATCACTGAGAGATTAAGTTGAGATAAAACCAAGAAAATCTTTGAAATAGGAAATCAGATTGTACATTGAGCTACTAATATCTGGTGACATACAGCAGATTCAGTGCATAAACTACCTTTACAGACACCTTTGAAAGGAATAACTTCAGCATGCTTTGCTAGACCGTACATCACCAGCTTCTCTTCTACACACATGACTCCAGTTTCCTGTTTTTTCTCCATAGACACTGAGTATATTCCAGCTTCCATTGACCGTGCCCTGAGGACAACATCAGCTCCTAGCAGAAGATTGCTCAAGGCCTGTGTCCCCTCAGGGGACCATTGATGATTAGGTGGGACCACGCCTGTAGGAGAGAATGGGATCAATGGGTATTCATAGCAATACACAACAGATTCCAATAAAATGATATTAGGGAATAACCTACCGTCTAGACGACAACGTGTGAGCTGCATGGGAGGCCATAGGAAGCGTTCCTTTACGGGTCGAAGGCAAGAGAATGGGACAGTCTCTATATTTCCATAATCCGCATAAGCTATTTTCACTGTGGAGTCAGACACCTCCAAGACGACGCCTCTATACCATTGACCGTCTGCTGCGGACAGAAAGTCACATGACATGCACAGAATTTATCTGTCAACTGGCCTAAAAACCCGTTCTTGGTTTTTTGCGTTTTTCAAATTGTATGCAGAATTAAAGGGTTAGGCCACCTCATAATTACTACAGCCAAGTGTATAAACTTTCTAGGTTAAAACCAGTACTTGTCTTACTTCTTAGTCCACTGACTAACGTGGACTAGTCATTCACAATATTGTTGGGACCCAAAGTAGAGTGATTTTTAAACAAGATAGTAAGATTATATCTAAATCCCAAACTTTTTTCACTTTTAGAAAGTTTTAAAAAGTTTATTTTCATAATAATTTTCAAAAAAGCAGCACATTGAACAGGGGAAGGGATTGGGTGTGGCTCTTTCATAAGACCCAGAACTGCTTAAATTTTTACTGACCTGTAAATTTGGCACAGCAAGCGTCACCAACAGACGGTGTATAGTCAGGCGGCTCCATCTCCCCAGTACAATAACTAAATATATCCATCATTACTTGGTGCAGTTTCTCCACATCCACTGGAAGCAAAAAGAGGAAATATAACAATATACTTAGTAGTCACTTTACTAGGTACAGCTTGAAAATGTAAATCAGGAGTGGAATTTGTACTTGGAACGCAATATTAGTAAAGAAGCAGACATGGAAAAAAGGACCAGAGAAATGTTTTACTTAGATAGCTGTCCTTGGAAAGATTATTATTATTACACAGTATTTATATAGTGCCGACATATTACCCAGCACTTTACAAAGTCCATGGTCACTAGCCGTCCTTCAGAGGGGGCTCACAATCCCTACCATAGTCATGTGGTAATGTCTTCAGGTATGGTAATGTTTATGTATGTTAATCTTTCATACAATCTTAGGCCAATTTGGGGGGGAAGCCAATTAACCTAACTACAGGTTTTGTATGTCACCTAACGGAGGATGGGAGGAAACCAAAGTACCCAGAGCAAACCCACGCAAACATGGAGAGAACCTGCAAACTCCATGCAGATAGTGTACTGGCTAAGATTCCAACCTGGGACCCAGCACTGCAAAGGCCAGAGTGCTAACCACTTAACCACAGTGCTGCCCTATGTTTTGTGCAAAATTTGGTGGAGGCTTTAATATTGCAACCAATAGGAAATAATTAAAATGTTGCACTATTGAATAGCCAATGACTACTCATAGAATTATGGTATGGACATTAGATTAAAGGCTCATCATGTACATGGTTCTACATACTAGATAAATGAGTGAAGTATGTAAATAATATATATTATATATGCTATAATATAATATATTATAATGAATACATTTACTGGTACAATAAATATATTGAATATATTTACAATAAATATATTGAATATATTTACAATAGGTATATTTATAATGGATAAAAGGCAAAGAAGATCACTTGTTGTACTTTGCTTACCTCGGTTTTCTTTGGGGAAAACATACAGCAAGTCCGGACTTCTCACTCTTAAAACACATGCTGTGAGCGGCTCATTTAGCGGCAAGTCAACAGAAACCCAGCTTTGTGCCACACTGACTCCTAAAAAAGAGAAGAGCGGGGGTTTAGAGATGCAAATACCACAATAATCACCATACAAAAAAAAAAGATTATACCATTTATGTACAAACAAGGAAAATCCTAAACAACAGACACAAATGAGCCATAACTTCATTTGATGAACCTAACACGAATATGAACAGCACAAATGTGGCAGCCCAACCTCTAGTTGGAATATTTGTAACTGGGCAGCCTGGCTTCATGGGCTCCTGGACATAACAACGTGCTGTGCTGACAACTGGAGGGACCTGTTAGAGATCCCAGAGAGCAAAAGGTATCAAGAAAATATTATCATGGCACACATGGATACTTCAGGAAAACAAGTTGTACAAAATGCATATAAAACAGCCCCATAGTGCGAACACAAAGCGTACCTAAATCAAGAAAAAGGAAAACCACCTGGAGGTATTACTATTTGACAAAATGGACCTGCAACATCTCTTTAGTCAAATAACTAACTCCCTGGCTCCTGGTGGCCTTTTGTTTTTGCTCTGAACTACACAGCAGATGCTTCAGGTAGCTCAGAGCTTGGCTCGGTGTGTGGCATCACAATGACAGGTTGCTGCAAGGATAGGTGGTGTAAGGTAAGGCAAGCATGTCCCATATTCGGCAGAAGCTCTCCACCCACCATGTTTAGTTCTACTATACTGCCAATGTGACTGTGCACTAGTCTGTGCAACATAGTGTATCTGCATGCAATAAAAAAAGGAGTATATTCTTTAGTATTTAAGAAAGTGGAAGTAACCATGCAAACTATTCTTTTAAGATAGGCACCAAGCTGTGAAATTATTTAGCACCTTTCTGTCATGGGTAGCACCGTGCTCAGTGGTTAGCACTGCGACCTTTGCAGCGCTGGTTCGAATCTCGACCAGGACACTATCTGCATGGAGTTTGCAGGTTCTCCCCACGTCTGTGTGAGTTTCCTTCGGGTACTCCGGGTTCCTCCCACATTCCAAAAACATGCGGTCAACATGCGGTTAATTGGCTTCCCCCCAAAATCGACCTTGTGTTAAAGACATATGACTGAGGTAAGGCCATTAGATTGTGAGCCCTTGTGAGGGACAGCTAGTGATACGGCCATGGACTTTGTAAAGCGCTGTGTAATATGTCAGTGCTATATAAATACTGTGTAAAATTAATATTAATACTATAATTTATACCTAATTCCTAATGTCAAAGATGTGGTGGCTGCAATCATTTTCTACCTTTCAGGCTCTTTTCATTCATTATTATTACACAGTATTTATATAGCGCTAACATATTATGTAGCGCTGTACAAAGTCCATAGTCATGTCACTACCTGGCCATCTAATGGGCTTACAATGTCCCTACCATTGTGATATGCCATTAACACAGTCTAAGGTCAATTTTGGTGGGAAGCCAAATAACCTAACTGCATGTTTTTGATATGTGAGAGGAAACCCATACAAACACGGAGAGAGTTCTCTTTATTTTCACCTAGTGACCCTGCTTGTTTTTTGCACTTATAGAATAAAACACTTTGAATGGTATGTTTACCAAACAAAAAGGGAAAATGAAGGTTATTGTTCTTTAGTCCAAAGAAAGAACAATAAGAAATTATGTAAATGGGTTGAAGTATATAAAGAATACTGATCATTGAGGTACATTTGATGAAGTGATAAGTAATTCTAACATTATAAAGGATTACACTATATTATATATATGAAATAAACATGGATTTCCAACACCATCTGACAGATCTGCACCTATTTACCTTTAGCTTCCGTGAGGGCTGAAGACTGTTGCTTTGTAGAAACAGCAGAATTTGGGAAATCGTCACATACGGAGGGTGCTGCTTGGCTGGTAGGAGGGGAAACCGATAATTGTACAGCTTTCTTGGTTGAATTATTGGTAAGCATTTCTTCCTCTGGTTGGTTAGATTCATGACCTTGTGCTCCTGTGTGAGGAGGAGAACTTGCAGAACTCCACTGAGAATTACCAACCTGTATGGACACTTTTGGTGAAGACGGAGAATCCTTGGCAGAGATGAACCCAATCTTTACAGGAGGACTAACATGGTTGGACACCAGCCTATCCGGTGATGGTGAAGGAGACAGAGCAGAGTTGAACCCTCTAGAAGCTGCAGTTTTTATAATAGGGGTAAGCGACTCTCTGTGGGAAGGCACTGTAGCATTTGCAGATTTTACAGCTTTACTGTTGAAGTTTATATCTGTTTTGAAGGATGGTGTAGAGTAACCCGGATTAAATTCT
>NC_092867.1:4942394-4948655 GCF_032062135.1 Pyxicephalus adspersus | reverse complement strand
GAGTCCCATGTTTCTCCCTGAGGCTTGACACCTTGAGAAAAATATTTATATAAAAAAATCAAACCATAAAGTTGCAAGCATATTTGATTATTTTATGTAATTTTGTGATTTGGTATTCTCATGGTCCTACCAACTATAAAGAAATTATTAGTTTGTAAAAGACCAGCAATATAAAATGGCAAAAACTTCCAGGTGCCTGCCCGTCAATTGAGATTTACAATACTTTAAAACCCCAGCTCACGGGCCTTCATATTTTAACCTACCATGCCTCCACACCTTCTTACCAGTACATTAGTGTAAGGGGTCGGTGAGTGCTGCTACCTAACCACTGAACTCCTTGGTGTTTCTAGAATCCTCACCAAATGACCTGGAGTGTGGATACTTTTAAATTCAAACCGATCTTTAGAGGTTTAAAAACTATTTCAAACAAGTTTGGTAAAATATAGCCACCTTAAGTAGACTTACTGTATATACTGGAGTAAAAACTTTTTCAGGTCATTAGAAAGGAATTTTCAATTTATACTTGAGTCATACCACTAGATGGAGTCGTGATCTCATGTAAAAAGTATAACAAACTCTTGCCATCTGAGATAATATTAAAGTTTGCTCCACACTTTACATGAGCACAAATCGCCATCTACTGGTGGCCAACAATAATGCACAAAACATCATTTAGCAGCAAGTGAACCATCATAACCAACCCAAAGTACAAAACAATTAAACTTGTAAAAAAGTAGGAGGGCATGACCACTAAACCCATGTGATTAACACAACATGTATGTATATGTTTGCGCTATTTTATTGACATTTCAAATTTCTTGTCCAGTTATAAAATAAATCTGGCCTATCCACCAACACATAATATTACTGGCAAACTATTCTAACAGGTGGCTTCAGGAACCATTTTGTAAGGTGCCTACCAGACAACACTGACTTATCCCTTGGCGGGGTTCTCCCCAGGCACTTTTAGCTGGGCGCACCATGCGGCACTTTTCAGCACCCATACGGCTGTTTTTGGGTGTTACCAAAGAGTTTGGTCACAATAAAGGGGCTGCCACCCACCTAAAATTTCGTCCCACGCGGCTTAAAATAAATTTCTGGGTTGAGCACTGCCTTGGGAAAAGAAAGTTTACAAAGCCCAAGCTTTCAAAACAACAGAACTGAGGGTTAATCTGCCAACCTGTTAGTGACTCAAAGTCTTACAGCCAGGGACAAAGAATGTCCATTAATCTGCTGGCATTTTAACAATATTAATAATATTATTAATAATAATAATAATAAACAGGATTTATTACATATTACGCAGCGCTGTACAAATAATAGGGGTTGCAAATGACAGACAGTGACAGGAGGAGAGAACCCTGCCCCGAACAACCCACGATCTAGGAGGTGGAGAAGTATCACAATAGGAAACTTAAGAGAAGGTTACTGCATGTTGGCTGTTAACAGGAAATAAATGATGCTCTGTATATATAGCTTGCAGAGGTGACTCACCAGCCAAAATGCATTTAATAGCTTGGAAAGGAAGTTGCAGGAATTTAGAGGAGATTTTGCAGAGTTTGTTCGCTGGAACTTCTTCTGTGTTTCCATAATCCAAAAAGTGTACCACAGCTGCACTGGTAGAGGTAAAATCCTTCACCTGCCCTCGATACCAACAGCCATCACCTGCAAGGTTGGAATGTTAGTGTTTCATCAGTGCATGCCAACACAATGAAGACTTTTTGATTCTGGTGCTGGGGTAACAATTTAGGTGTCACCAGTAAATAAAAGAGAATCTTTCTCACATTACATATAACCTACAAAGCTGCCAAACTTTTTTTTCTAGGGATGCTATTAAGTAAATTAGAATGGCCTAATAGAGCACCAATGCCAATGTAAAAAATGCAAAGAAATCGGTTTCAATGAACTCAGATATTCCCAAGGAATTTTTACAAAGATGACAGTTTATATTAGAACTTTTCCCACTTTGAAAAATCCACGATCAGGCAGGTGGTTATTGCAGAAAGGGATAGGAGATGTCACTTCAGCAATAA
This sequence comes from Pyxicephalus adspersus, assembly GCF_032062135.1. Taxonomy (NCBI): domain Eukaryota; kingdom Metazoa; phylum Chordata; class Amphibia; order Anura; family Pyxicephalidae; genus Pyxicephalus; species Pyxicephalus adspersus. The sequence goes on along the minus strand of NC_092867.1, from coordinate 4,946,622 downwards.
CTGTTCTTACCCGCCTGATTGCATGAACAGCTTAACATTTCTAGGGAAATCCGGCAATCTCGGCTTTTGGGTGTACCAGGAATGTATGAACTCCCTTCTGCCTGTGCGGGACCCTGGGAACTGATAAGCACATAATATCTTCCACTTAAACGTACTACTGCATTATGGAAAATATATAGGAACTTGGACAGAGATGCATAAGAGTCATTATTATTATTACACAGTATTTATATAGCGCCAACATATTATGTTTCCGTTATGTTTCCAATCCATAGTCATGTCACTAGCTGTCCCTCAAAGGAGCTCACAATCTAATGTGCCTACCATAGTCATATCTCTTTAATACAGTCTAAGGACATTTTTAGGGGGGAAGCCAATTAACCTAACTGCATGTTTTTTTAATGCGGCAGAAAGCCAGAGTACCCAGAGGAAACCTGGAGTGACTTACCTGAGAAGAATGCCCCACACACGTCTCCTTTATTGGGAGTGAAGCTCTCAGACACATGCTGATTGCAGTACTGCCCCAGAGATACATTTAAATCATTCAGAGAATTTAAATCTGAAAAAAATCATTAAATAGATGATTAAAAATGTTTCCTTTACTTGTCAAGAAACAACTTAAAAAGTGTAAGTATGAGCAAAATAAACATAACATAGGCATACATAAGTTTCAACCCATTTAAAAATGCATAAGTACTAGGAACTGCCAGAAAATCCAATGTGCTTTTAACATTCTGTAGTGAGCTGATAATCCTACAGAACAATTCCAAGGATTGTTCTCAGCCCTGCCTATTTCTCCCCTGTTGGACTACAGAATTCCTCCAGATAAACAGGGACTACAGAATTGCTCCAGATAAACCATGACAACAGGTGTAAATCTGTAATTCCTAGAGGAGAACTGAACATGGAACTATTGGGGATTTCAGTGCAGCAGAGATGCAGCTGATGGAGTTTTATTTTAGTATTGTGCATGTGTGTAAAATGTACTGCATATTTTATTGTTTCTATGTGTATAATGCCAAATATAAGCTTCACAGCAGTCCACCAGGGTGAATGCAAATAAAAGCATAGGGTTACAAGAAGACATGCAGAAGGTAGGTTAAGGAGGAAGAGGGAGATACAAGAAAGGTAGGTTGGTGCAAGGTAGTAGGTGAGATCAGGTTAAGAGGGCAAGAGGGGGAAAGTAAGGAATTGAGGTAAGAGGATCCAATGTGGAGACAGAAGGTGGGATAAGGGTGAAGGAAAAAGTGAGGGAGGTGAGATCAGGGGAAAGAGAAGGGTAAAAGTTAAAATGAGATTGAGCCAAAAGAATGGTAAGAGGGTGAAGAGTGAAGGTTAAACTATAAGCAGGCAGGGAAGTAAGGGGTAGAAGAACCTTACCTGCGGGATTATAAATATGGCAGAAGAAATTCCCTGGAGATTGTAGCATGCACACCATCACCTCTACATCCTGGCCAATCGGTAGCTGTACCCATGCCAGCTTTGGAGAAAGCTCCTTGGGCATTTCTTCTTCCTTCTGCAGACTTGGAGCAGAACTGCTAGGAGAATTATCAGCCTCTGCTAAACCAGCAGCGATTAGATGTTGTGATACAACCACCGGTGGCCTAGCCGATTCGGTAATCAAATCCAATGTCAGAATGCCAGCAGACTCTGAAACCACCACAGCTGTGAAGACCTTGTTCATAAGCATAGTGCCTATTTTATAAATGGCTTCAGAATGCCACGTTCCTGATGACGGCTTCACACCTGTGACAGACAAATTAGAATTTTTCTAGTCATTGTTCACATCTCCCATTACTTTATATCTTACAGATATTGGGAGCTAAAAATCAGAAGGCCCAAGGGCAAGCCACTAGAATCAGAACGTGACCCACTTTGATAATTGTCACTTACCAGCCAGACAGCACTGGGTAGCCTGAAAAGGAGTCTGCAACATATCCGCATCAATGGGGCGCAGTCTTGTTATATGCACAGTCTCTGTGTTCCCAAAATCCAAATACCCGACCAGCGCGGTGTCCCTTGATATGTGTTTTACAATGCTAGCCCTATACCACTTGTTGTCTTCTGCAGAAAATTAAGGACATCAATCATATATAGGAAAGGTATCACTTGCAGAAAACCACCAGAAGCTAAACTGCTAGTAATTTTAAAAACACAAATAATGCAGCTCTGTATTTAAAAAGCATTGGTAAATCTATTTTGGTATATGCAAGCACCAACATATTTACAGCATTATTATTATACAGTATTTATTTAGAGCCATCATATTACGCAGCGCTGTACAAAGTCAATAGTCATGTCACTAACTGTCCCTCAAAGGAGCTCACAATCTAATGTCCCTACTATAGTCATATGTGGGTATTGTAGTCTAAGGTCAATTTAGGAGGCAGCCAATTAACCTAACTGCATGTTTTTGGGATGTGGGAGGAAACCGGAGTACCCGGAGGAAACCCACGCAGACGCGGGGAGAATCTGCAAACTCCATGCAGATAGTGTCCTGGCTGGGATTCGAACCTAGGACCTAGTGCTGCAAAGGCCGGAGTGCTATCCCCTGAGCCACCGTGCTGCCCAATGCCCAGCATTACTTAGACTGGGGGAGGGAGAAGCAACGCAAGGAGCTGTGCTGCTACACTCATAGGCCAGGGCACAGTGTATCACTTAAAAGAAAGAAACTACCGTAAGTTATCTTTACCCTCCACATAGAGACAGACAAAAAAAATGTATATAAAGTAGACATGTATACTTTATAGTATACATATGTATGATTAAGTTTGAAACACAAATCATATATTATATTATAATACCTTATAAATAATAATAACAAAAAATGAAATAATATAGAAACAATACATTTAATTTCATAAATATATTAAAAAAAATTAAAACTTTTTATTTTTTATTCTGAAATTTGACCAAACAAGGGTAAATAGATAAACTTTGGGATTTATTATTTAGATGTATTTTTTATAACTTTATTACTGTGATCAAAGTTTTAAAAGCAGATTACAATGGTACAAATTTCCAGCCTTGCCACACCTCTCCGGCATACAGACGCTTCACGTGTTACATCGATCAAGCTGAACAACAGAAATGAAAGCAGGACTAAACTTAATGTATTTAAAAAAAAAAATAAAATAAGATAATACACACCTACTTTTACTTACGGAGATCCCCCGATCTCTCCGGAGCTTTCCTGGATTGGATCCCTCGCTATCCTAGAATCCTTCTCCGTCCCAGCGTCAAGAAAGCTCCGGGCACTGCTATCTTCATCAGTCTTCTTTCTACTTCTGGCTACGTCTCCCGATCCCGCACCACGCAGGCGCGAGATCAGATGATGTGGCCTACGGTAAATGCTGATCTAACATCGCAGTAAAAAGCCCTTTCTGCATATGCCCAATATCGGGAATGTGCAGAGGGAGCAGCCAGCAGTCTCCTATGATACGTGACGTAGGTTTAAAGAACGAAAAGAAAATACCTTTTATTTTACATAAAGGAGTTGTCTTTAGTGTAAAGTAAAAATTTTGGTGATAGGTCAGCTTTAAAGGGCGGATAGCAAAACAAGGGTCCCCCCCACCAGTCATTTACCTGTGAACTGGGCGCAGCAAATATCGCCAGGATCCGGTAAGGAAAGCGGTGCCACTGTCAGTGTGCTGCATCTTTGGTTCATTGCAGCCACAAGCTCAGCAAGTTGTTCTAATGAAAGGAATGAGATTTTAGAATTTGGATGGATATAAGCGGTGGGTCATCTTAATAAGAAGAAATATTCTTAATATGAAGGTGTAATGTTTAAAGACTCACTTGCATTCTGTACTCGCTGACAAAAGAACAATTCTGGATTATGGAAGACGGTAACGAGAGCCTCAAACCGATCACCTGCATGAAAGGCGTCAGGTTTTGTCTGTATGTCAGGGCAAGGCTGATTCTGCTTCTCTACAGGTTCTTCTGAGGATTTCTCCACTGTGGGAATTGAAGAAACATGGCGGCAGTGATCAAGAGATGGACGTAACAAAATAAATGTAACATGGCTGAATTTTACAAACTAGATATGAAAAACGGAGAGTTGTTTCTTCTCACACTTCACATAATATTACATCCTACAATTTTAGTTTGAAAGAAATCTTTTAGACACAATTATCATAAGTCTCCTTCTATGTTTTTAAAACTAAACATCAGGAAAAAAAATTATAAACAGGCCAGATGTACTAAAAATGGCCTATAAATTAAAGGC
>NC_092867.1:4925211-4941061 GCF_032062135.1 Pyxicephalus adspersus | reverse complement strand
AAAAAAATCCATTCCATGTTTCCTGAACCCCCCAGGTTCTCCCATGATAGTCTAACTTCTCCAGTCTTGCAGAGCTTTACCAAACCAGGCCCAGTGTATGCATGTTAGTGTGAAGTTATGCAGAGTCACAGCACATATAGTGCATGCTTTATATAGCTGTATGTGATGCAGCGTTTAAGAATGAAAGCAATAATGCAGCATTATCCTTTTTTTTCTACATTGTAAACTGAAGACATAGGACATAGCAAATTAATATCTTGTTCCTTATTGCACAGAGTTGCCCCTAACAGAGGGTATCCCTTTTCAGTAGCTGTCGCTGTCTTTTTTCAGGCTGATTGAAGCTTGGGGCCCCTCAATTACCTGTATGCTGCCATAGACTGCTCCCATAGGGGAGTATTATTACCCCCATTAATCTTAACATTGGCCTGTCATGGACAGCTCCAGGCCTTCCATAATCAGCTATAATGTTGCAATCATGTCTGTTTAAAATCAAAGTTCAGAGACATAAAGGTCACATATTACAGTATTTTTTCTAGACTCTCCTAGATTATAAACTCTTTGGGGCAGGGTCCTCTCCTCCTCCTGTGTCACATCCCAATTTAATGTACAGTGCTGCATATTATAATGGCGATATAAAAATACTGTTTAATATTAATATGACACACTTGATGTGCACCTAGAAAGAAATTGATTCCTGTTATGTAATGTAGCAAATGTATAAATTATAAAGAATACATCACAATTATAGCCTCATACCTTTCTATCTCCCTCTGGATTATGTTCCAGTATTTTTTGTACTTTTGCTCCCAAAGCGTCTTCTTTTCACAGTGAAGGAAAGCTTTTGGAAGTCAAGGCAGCAGCATTACTTTGCTTGAAACCCAGAAATTATTATATGCATGTGGAGAAGAACAGAGAACTGAGGGAATGGGCTGTTTTGTAGTCCAGCAGGTATGGCTGACAAAGACACTTGCATTTTCAGTGTAGTGAAGTTATACGTTTCTGGGAGAGCAACAGTTATATTTCAGTATTTTCAGATTTTTTAAAAGGACAAATGTGCAATTATTACACAGATATATTAAATGTTTTTATAATTTGACAAACTTTAATTACAGAAAATGAAGAAAGGTCCTAAGATTTGTTCCAGGGTTCGGTGTGCTGTGCCCAGAGCTCCCCCTAGTGTACTATGATGGTAACTGATCTGCAACTAATATTATTAAACAGGATTTATATAGCGCCAACATATTATGCAGTGCTGTACATTAAATAAGACTTTTACAGACAGTGACACAGGAGGAGGAGAAGACCCTACACAAAAGAGCTTACAATCTAGGAGGTGGGGGAAGTATCACACAATAGGAGGGGAGATATTGAATGGTGGGACATAGTGAGGGTTTATGAGACAAAAGAAGATGGGTAGATGAGGTTGCAGCGTTGGGTTATAGGGCTCTTTTTAAAGAGCAAAAAGTAGAAGCAAACCGAAAAAGATGAGGAAGACCATTCCAGAGAGTCGGGGCAGCTATAGAAAAGTCTTGGAGCCGTGCGTGTGATGAGGTTAAGAGTGAGGAAGTCATTAGTAGGTCGCTGGAGGAGCGATGAGAGCGGCTAGGGGGATATTTTTCTATCAAGTCAGAAAGGTAAGTAGGGACAAGAGCTGAGGAGGGATTTAAAGGCAAAGCATAGTAGCTCATATAGAAGACAAACAAAAAGCGTTCACGCACAAGGAGTGCATACCAATCTCGGTATAATACTCTTATCTATGTTAAGACGTCAGTATGAGTTGCCTAGCAGTGAGAGATGCGGGCCAATAAAGGATTCCTCGGATTATGGGACTGCGGTCTGTATGCACACTGGTGTGCAAACACCAATAGGAGAACAAATCTATTGGAATAACTGATAGTCATAGAGTCATCTTACCTGTTCCTGAGTCCTTCTTTGAGCAGTCCCCACCATGTAATGGAAATGAATATCCCTTTTCCTCCATTAGCTGATGTAGAAGCTTCCCTGATTCAAAACACAAATTTGTTCAGAAAAAGTTCCATAGAAAAACCTATAGTGCTCATGTGTCAGGTTTTAAATTATTTTGGGGACTGTACTACAGACAACTAACTTTATTGTTATTATTATTACACAGTAGTTATATAGCACTGACATAATACGCAGAGCTGTACAAAGTCCAAAGTCATGTCACTAGCTGTCCCTCAAAGGAGCTCACAATCTAATGTCCCCACCATAGTCATATGTCATTAATAGTCTAAGTTGGGGCATGACAATTTACCCAATTGCGTTGCGTAATATGTTGGCGCTATATAAATCCTGTTTAATAATAATAACTGCATGTTTTTGGAAAGTGGGAGGAAAACGGAGTACCAGAAGGAAAACCACACAAACACAGGGAGAACCAGCAAACTCCATGCAGATACAGTACTCGCCGCTGCAAAGACCAGAGTGCTAACCATTGAGCCGTGATGCCAAATTAGGATAATGAAATGCCTGGCTTCACAATGAACACGACTGACTAATCCAAATGGAATTATAAATGTATTATTAAATCTCTTGGACACTTTAAGGACACATAAGCACAATCTTTAGGCATCAGGGTGGAACATGAGCATGGGCAACGCAGAAGTTCATGGCCTGCAGCAGAATCAAGATACTGAGCACCATACAAAACTCAAACATACAACCCCCCCCATAACCAAAATCTATATTATTTCATTATTCAATTAAATGAGTTAAATGTTACATATTTAATGTGTACCAATCACCAAAATTTTTACTTTATATTAAAGGGTAGAGAAAAACGCAAAGCCTCCTGGGATACATACGTCGTGTCTCACAGGAGGCTGTGGGCTGCTACTTTTTGGGCATGCCCAAGGGGAAAGAGATGCAGAGCTCTCTTTTTTCCCCCGACTTTACAGCGGCCTATGTCTCCAAATCTCACATCTGTGCAGTGCGATATCAGGCGACATAGCAAGAAGACCGGAAGAGAAGACTGAAGATGGCAGCGCCGGGATGAAGATGAATTCTAGGACAATGCAGGACCGGATCGAGGGAAGGACCTGTGCCATTTAGGGATCTGTGGGATTAAAGTTAATTGTAAGGCCAAATGGATGCTTTATAAATGTCCCCTTAGTGTCCAGTGTGGATTACAGACAGCTGTCCAGTGCAGGCTCATTTGGTCCTGGTAATTTTAACTAACATAACTGGTAATTTTTTAAATGAAAATTGCATTAATATTTAATCAAAAAAAGGTCAATACATAACTTACGTAAGGAGGGTCAAGGTTTATATCTTTGTGCATTGGCTGCAATTCACAAAACGATAAAGTCTCCTGGTTTCCGTAGTCCAGGTAAACAACCTGTGCTGTCTTCATGGTCATCTCCACGTGGTCCACCAGAACCCGGTACCATTGCTAAAATAAAACACAGACAAGTATTTTCATGGAAGCAATTGCCTATAGGAAATGATCATAAAGTGAATATTTTATGTAGAACTAAAGTTCCACTATTAAGTTTCTATGATCAGACAGATCATTATTGCAGAAAGGGACAGGCAATGTCACTTCTACAATAATGTGTCTTACCTGCCTGATTGCCCCGGGCTTCTGAAGTCAAAGCTGAGCTGTACATGAGCAGGTTAGCTTTGGCTGCCAGAAAACCTGGCGTTCCCGGCTTCCATTGCATGTGTCAGGATGACGGAACTTCCACCCGCCTGTGTAGGAGTTACGTCATTCCGGCATGGCCAATCAAGATCACAGTCCGAAAGAGGAAAAGAAGGAAGCAAGTATAAAAAATCCCCCTCTAGCTGCTCTCTTCGCTTCTCCTATGACCTGCTAATGACTTCCTCACTCATAACCTCATCACATGCATGGCTCCAAGACTTTTCTAGAGCTGCCCTGACTCTCTGGAATGGTCTTTCACATCCCATTTAAATTGCTCATACTTTCTGCTAATTTAAAAGAAACTTCAAAACTCAGCGCTTCAACCTCACCTATCCGTCTTCTTTCTCCTAAACCCTCACTACTTCCCCCAACTCCTAGGTTGTAAGCTCTTCGGGGCAGGGTGCTCTCCTCCTCCTGTGTCACTGTATTTGAAACCCCTATTTAATGTACAGTGCTGCACAATATGTTGGTGCTATATAAATCCTGTTTAGTATTATTATAATTATTAATTACTTAACTATAGTATATTTATGATATTAATATTATTATTAGGTCTGAGCAATGTTTTGTCCCAACATCCATCCTCCCAGGTGCAAGGCATATGCACAAGGTCTGGGGTATCTCCAATAAGTGTTTAAAAACATGGTATTGGGTGATAATACCCTAATTGACCTGAACTGATTCTGGCAATTAAAAACACACACACAAAAAAACGTCCAAATCTTTCCTACGTTTATTAGAAGCAGAATTACCTGATCCTGAGAATATTTTGCAGCACAAACCTCCTGGATGTTCGGGACATAATCTACTTTCAGGTTCTCGGAGGATGAATAGATGGTGTTTAATAAGATGGAAAGATTCATGAGATTCTCTATAGATTGTGAACTGTACTCTTGGGTGAAGAAATTGCTAGGGCTTGAAAATTCTGAAACGTAAGCCTGCAAAATAATCAAAAAAAATTGTCAAATTTTATAGCCACAGATATTGCAAGGTTTTAAGTGCAACTTATTTCGGCTTCCATTCCACACATCGGTGAAGTTTTACAGAGGTGCTGCCAGGATATAAAGGGGATCTAGACTCAGATAGTAAAGAGATGCTGTGTTCTCCAGAACATCAAGAAATGTTAATGCAAACCGAAAAAGAAAAAAAAAAAAAAACACAATTACCTTTAATCCTATGGATCTCTCGATCGTGATGGAGCTTTATTCGATCCGGTCCTGCACCATCCTGGAATTAATTTTTCGTCCCGGCATGGAGGAATTGCTATGCCTGGTCATATAGCTGCAGTGTGAGATTTTAGGCACTGCTGCCTCTGACTGCTACTTTCACCAAATTTTTAATGAGATTTAGAAAGGGCAATATAGTGGCAATTAATGTTCTCTTAGCTGGATGCTCCAATATTAGCAAAGCCCTGCAGCTGCCAGAATACACTAACACTGCTGAACAAAGTATGGTAAGTTAGTAATGGTAAAAAAAAATACTAGTCTTTTTCATCTTCTGCAGTACAGAGCTTCTCAATCAGTGAAGCAAATCCAGCATATCTGCTTCCCCAACAAATGCAAGGGGAAGAAATGTCACTACTGACATTCCGAGGAATGTAGTAGTCAAGTTTTCTTCCAGTAGGAACAGGAAGGAGATGAACATTGGTGGCGTATACGGGTATAACGTAAGTGTGTTAATTAAGTGAATGCATACACAGCACAGTTAATATCAAACATACATAAAGCTATATACAATTGACAGGAATGTCAGAAGCAGGAACAAGGCTAGGACAGAGCTTCAGAAGGCAAGTGGCCAGAGCACCAGCAAAGATTCCAGTATGAGGTTTCAAGTCCAGGCACGTGAAGCCAGAATATTTAGGCCTACTAATTGGGAGCAACAGGTGAGCCATAGGTAAATCAGGAGGCAACTGCAGCATGCCACCTGCTGGTTGATAGTAGAAGCACATGCAAGGCATGCAAAATCACAGTGCCACCAACAGGCGACATAGGGAACTGCAGGTTTCCTGACAGTAGTAAGCAGATTCCAGTACATAGGAAAGCAGTTTTTAAGTGATGGCAAATTTGTTTAAATGTAACGGCACTTCATTTACAGACTTTAAAATGAAAATTAGAATGTTCTAGAATCCATTTTAATATTTGTAATATACATGCATACACATGTATATTTACCTGAATATATACAGTCTAGTTTTTAAACTGTATACATGCATGACAAAACATTCTCAGGGCATGATGGATTACCTAAAAAGACAGAATCTGGCCTAAGGATGTCTCAGAAGGGGATGTACAAGGTCCCAGTTATTTTACATAAATTGTGCATTGTGATATGAATAAATTACCTCCATCTCGGTTCCTTCACTGAGGGTTTTCACCTTTAAGTCACACAACATCACCCTCCTTCCATCTTCTTCTATTTTCCTGGGTGAGGGAACTGAAGCTCCAGGGGGCTGGAAAAAAAAGCAGATCATTTAAGAGATTAAAGTAAGGTCAGGTACTGATGTTGGAAATGATGGCTTGGTGACCTGAAGTCACTAATGACTTCTCAGAGGTGTTCTTTAAGTTTGAAGTCCGCACTTTGTGCCTAAATAGGAACTAAAGTCCCACTTTTAACTTGGGCAGTTCAGATGAGTGGTATTGCAGGGACAGTTGATGTCACTACCACAATAACTGTTCTTTCCTGGATGATCGCCGCCCTTCTGTCAAGTTATAGGCTCCATTAATAAAACAGGGAATCAGACATTCCTTTGTGGGAATCTTCCAGGCTCATGTGATTCAATGCCAACAATTGATTCCCACCAAGGAATGTCAGATTCAGGGATGCAAAGCACAAATTATTACATGGAGGACAGAACAAGCGTTATCCTGTGTGGGACAATCTGATATTACAAGGATTGCATTCCTTTTATGTGGTGGCTTTATTAGTGTTATATCAATGTATTTTCTTAGCAGTTGGGGAATGCAAAGACTTTTTAGACATTTGTGCTGTTTGAACCAAAGTTTGGTGAAGACCCTTAAACCAGAACTAAACCTGCGATTATTCACCAATCTACCTTCTTCTTGTCTATGCGAGTAGGATCTTCAGCCATCCTTATTGGCAGTGCCAGGATTAGGAAACTCTCAAGCACCGTGGGAGTTCATTAATTCCCAGCACGCACAAGGGAAGCTGGGATTCCCTGGCAACCAATGTCTAGCCGCACATGCCTATCTCAGCAACTTGACAGAAGGGCGGCGATCAACCAGGAAAGACCAGTTATTGTGGTAGTGACATCACCTGTCCCTTTCTGCAATACCACTCATAGGAACTGCCCAAGTTTAAAGTGGGACTTTAGTTCCTATTTAGGCACAAAGTCCGGACTTCAAACTTAAGGAACACCTCTGGGAAGTATTAGTGACTTCAGGTCACCAGGTCATTATTTCCAACATCGGTACCTGAAAATTCCCAGAAACACCCTCTAACAATTTGTGGAAAGCCTTCCCACAAGAATGAAGGATGTTATAGCTGCAGATGGGAAGAAACTTCTGGAATGAGATGTCCAACAAGCACATAAACAGGTTGTCCCAAAAGTCACTACAAACTTCCTTTGTTCTATTTTATTCCAAGTATCATTTGGAGAGACTTGAGGCCATCAGCATATGACAACTTATGTTTTGTAGTTTTTGTAAGTATCATTCCCTTAACCTCTCCAATTGACATTGAAACAAGTTTTTTAGTCCCTGACTGCGTTCAGCGTGAGTTTTAGAAGCTTTATGGCCATCACACTGCTCCAACACGTAACACAATTTACACTATGCATGGAATGTTTCTGGAAACAGGATTTGTTCTTGACAAACCACGCAGCGGAAGGCCTGGTACTACCAGCACCAAATAAAACACTGAACTCTTGGAGCAGGCGACCATGCAAAGCCAGGGAAAGTCCATCCGGAGGGCTGCACTGGAACTCAGCATCAACAAAAGCTCGATTCAGCAGATGATTCGGAAAGTGATAGAGTTCTACCCATACCGACATCAAGTTGCTCAAGAACTTTAAGCAGGCAGTTATGATGCTTATGTGGAAACGTGGGAATCACTCCTACACCATTACCAAAAGCACCATCACCTCTTGGAAAACTTATCTTCCATCTCTCTGGTCAGGTTAACCGACACAACTGTCGAATTTAGGAATATCAAACCCAGCCGAAATTCTTGATCATGAACGCGACTCTCTGAGGTTGGTAGTTTGGTGTGCAAAGTCTAGCACAGGGCTAACTGGACCATTTATTTTCCGCGCTGCATCCGGTAAGACAACCGCCATTACAGGAACAAATTACCTGGAGATGCTGCAGAAGTTTGCTGTGCCACCAGGGAGGAGTGACCTTGCAAATGTCTTTTTCAACAAGGAGCCCCTCTCTGCTTTGCCAGGTTAGTCTGTGATTTCCTGAACAAGTTTCCTGACCCATGGATCGGTCAAAGGGGTCCCCTCGAATGGGCTCCTCGCTCTCTTAACCTTACACCTTGACTTTGCTTGTAAGGATATATCAACAGCAAGCAAGGAGGGGAAGTGGAAGGTTGCAGAAGAAATTTTACATGCACTTTATCTTTGGTTGTAGGTATATTGGTGTCAGCTTGGTCCAGTGATGTGGTTTTAGGAGTGAGAGGATATGACTATGGAATTCATACAGCGCTGTGTAATATGACAGCGCTATGTACATACTGTGTAATAATTATTGTGGAGAATGAAGGGAGGCTGAAGTTACAGAGGTCCCTGTCATTGACTTGGTCAGGGAGGGGGCCAAGTCAATGGCCGCAGTTGTTGAAGCTTGTGGATGGAGACGTTGAAGGGAAGAAGGAGAAATGTTGAGTTACTGAAGATATATCTGGCAGTGTGTGGGGGGCTGTAAATTTTCTGTGTTAAACCAAAGGAGCCAGTAATAGAGAACATATTGTTTGGTGGTGGTGGGGGTGTTACTACGGTCATCCATAGCAATGTTAAAGCCACCAAGCATGAGAGTGAACAAGTCATGGGTAAGAATGTGTGGAACCGAGAGGCATCGTTGTACAAAAATGAAGACACTGAACTAGGGGACCAATAAAACAGCAACTATGATTGGGAGGGGGTGTATTTCTTTTAAGCAACAGGATCTATTATACACTTTCATCAGTGAACCTGGGTGACCCAGCAAATCTGGAATGGATTTCTTTAAAGTCATTTGCTATTTACTAGCAAATGTTTTGAATCCTGGAGCAGATCCATTATAGGTTTGCTGGATCACCCAGGTTCATTGATGAAAGTGTATACTCTCCATTCTTGGAGAGCTTTAATAAATCAGGCCCATTGACTCCATAAGCCCATGCATGTCAGTGCCACACTTTAAGGTATTTATTACTTCTCACAGAGGTCACAGTACTCTCCCTGACAGTGCATTTATCTGACTTCAAAAGGACAGCACTATCTTTGTGAAGGCATCTCCCAAGGACACCACCTACTTTAAGAACCGAGATGCCAATACAGAGATGACCCAGTCATTTAACCCTTTCAGGTGTATAAAAAGGATTCACCATTTCCTAACGGATGGGGTAATACTCCAGAAGTTTGCAATGTTCTTGACCAATCCAAAGTCAGGCAAACAGGTACAAGGACCATGGCACCTTTTGATCAAAGATTGTTTTTTTTCCATTCTATAAAGATATTGTATGTTCGCCACCCTAGATCAGTGTTTCTATAGCAGGGTTCCTCCAGTGGTTGCTGGGGGTACCTTGAGCAATGGGAAGTTTGTACCTCTCAGGTCATTGTGATACCATTGATCTTTTTGGCTATCTGTAAGGGTGACATTCGTCCCAATGGCCAGCAATGTAAGAGGAATTCTTCCCACTGACTCCCACACTACAGTGAGATGTGGATATATCTTCCCTGAAGACCTGAAAGTTATTTCAAGGGTTCCCCATGTTAAAAAGATGAAGCAAGGCTGTCACAGATGATCATTCATGATCAGTTGGTGTAAAAAGTTGAGTTGATACAGACTTCTCCCAGAATTCTTTAGCAATCCATCAAGCAGGAATGCTAAAAGACATACAGCTAATAACTGCTATTTTTTATTATTAGAGAGAAGTTTTGTGATGGTAAAGCGCCTTTTTCCAGAATTGCAGTGTTGTTATTCCCAGCGTCATACACAGCACTGCCCAGCCTACTGGGTCATTCACATTTTGTATTTTTTGTGGCTGAAAGTATTAAACCTTTATTGCTTTATGTGATGGTTCAAGCACAATAAAACCCCTTTCCCGATGTATTCTATCCAAAACGCTCTGAAAACTTTACTGCAACTTCTACCTAATAATAACTATTAAGCCCAATACTAAAAATCCTTCCTAAAAAATGAAACTTCTAAACTCATCTGCAATCCATTCTTTTTGGGATCGGGATGATTACTTACGTAATTACTGGTTTACAGATAACGGAGTGCGCCTTCCAGTCTTGCATCTGGCAGTCCACAGAGCAGTAGTGTGTCAGGCGACACTGAGAACACCTAAGGGACCCTGCACAGAAAACATTACTGTTTAGATATTTATTAGCTGTTTAGAATTAAATAGCCACAAGCATTTTTAATGTACTGATACCGTACATCATCCAGGTTGTAATTTTGTGATTTTCACATATATACATACCTGCCATGATATAAGTCAGGTGACACCTTTTTTATACACCCATTTCAGGTTTTTACAATAAAAGTAAATTTAATGATGTTTAAAAAACAAAACATAAAATGAATAGACGTTTGTTTGCTTAACATATTCTGTACTAATCCCATCTCAATTCACACATCCAGTCAGAGACTAAATGTGCAGCTCCTCGGACATAAACAGCCGTTTCTCCATATGCCGGGCCCACCATATGTCCTGCACATCCTACATTGAATCCTATGGACAGATGAGGATTTTATAATGGTTTCTCCAGACAGAACCTCTGAGTTTTCTTTTCTCAGTGACACAGACCAGGCATAAAAAGCCCTGCTAAAAATACATATTACAGAATACACAAACATGTATTTGAATCGCATGGTAACCTGCAAAGTTAAAACACATGTTCAGAAGCAGATCATTTACACAAAGGTCTGCAATCATCAAAAGGTTGATATAGGTAAATGCACACCTACAGAAGGCGTCAAAAATGCTTTGACACCTGTAAATATAGATCCTACACAAATACCAACAAGAGAATTAAGGCATTTCCACTTCCCCATCAGTTATTTATATGCCACATTCCTAATTTATTCTACAAACAAAAAGAAAAGGAAATAAGGAAACCACAAAAGTTTCCTGGGAGACTGTAGAGACTGACCATATTGTCAACTTGCATGTTTTTGGAATGTGGGAGGAAACGGAAGTACATGGAGGAAACCCAAACAAAAAAGGGAGAACCTGTAAACTCCATGCATAGTGTCCTAGCTGAGATTTGCACCTGGGACCCAGCGCAGCAAAAGGCCAGAGTGCTAACCTCTGAGCCACCGTGCTGCCCTGAAATTGGGCATGCATGGAAAGAGCAGACCAAAGCATTCTGGAATACGTGACGTAGGTATCACAGGTGGCTCTGTGCTCCCATTCAGTCTTAGACTTTTTTTTTTTAAAGTCATTTAAAAGAAAAAAAAACAAAAACATAAAACTTGTGGTGATAAGTCTGCTTTAATACAACAGCAGATAAGTCAACACTGATAGATGTTTGCAGACTTACCATATAAACCACAGTAATGGCAGGTTGCTTGTCGCGGTAGAGGTTTCTGGGTGTTAAAGATGGCTGGGACATTGCCCATTGCCAAGAAATTATTAAGAGTAATTCGATGCCGCTTCTCCATACGGGGCTGGCCTCTGCTCCTTGTGTTCTGCATGGGATAAAGTTCTTTAATTCAATACAAACAGCACAGAAAACTAACAATCAGAATAAAATCACCATACAATTAGGAATGTTTATATTGGTTAAATGCGCCTACATTGGTTTATGGAGAGGAGATCAGAATAGGTAAATGTTGGCTTATTATAGCATCAGTATAAAAAAACTATTCTGGCCAACTATATCGGCCACTGGACTGTGGAGAGAGTAAGGAGAATTGGGGGAAAAAAAATTAACATGGGAACAAAAAAAAATAACTTTGTGAAGGGAACATAGAAATGATATGAAATATAATATCAGCGCTATATATCCTGTACTGAGATCTTAAATCAAATATTTGAATCCTAATTAATAAAGAAGTAAAGTGTATTTTTAGGTAACAAATATTATTTACGAGCGGTTCAAACCCCTTCCCTGCGGCATCTAAATCTAGAAAATAAAGGCTTTAGCAGGAGACGGATTTCTGCAAGTTGGTTTACTACTAATGAGCCCAACGCTACTACACTCTCATAATAAACAGGGAGACGCCGATCAGATCATCAGGCTCCATACAGATGTTTGATCATGGCTGCAGTTCAGCTTGCACTTATAAGAGTTAACTCTAGACTTTAACACATTCTATATGGTCAAGGAAAGTAAAACTATGGGTAGGTGCAGTGTAGGTTCAAGAGGAGGGAAGGTAGTGGGGGAAATACGGGATGATTGGATATAGGGGAGCGGGTATTTACTAACTGTTGTCCGTGTTAGATCGGGTTCAGACCCGAGTGTAAGGGGTCTTTATGTGAGAGAAAAGTAACAGTATTTTACAAAATAGGTATTAAACATATGTAATGGGAAAACAGTGTTAGCTGACCGTCCATATCAGGTACCCTAGAGTGCTCACCAAGGGGGATTATTTAGGATTTACAGTGAAGGAAAGGCAAAGACGTTTGCCCTCTGACAAAGAAATGACCAGTCTATATTTGTAATGGTAGGTTTATTGTAAATGTGAGACAGAATAACAGCAAAAGAACCCTCAAAAACCCAGTGCTCAAAAGTCAGAGCTTGATGTGCATTGTAATGAGTGAAATAAGTATTTGATCCCCTATCTGGGGCTGGCTAGGCCACTCCAGGACCTTCATGTGCTTCTTCTTGAGCCACTCCTTTGTTGCCTTGGCCGTGTGTTTTGGGTCATTGTCATGCTGGAATACCCATCCACGACCCATTTTCAATGCCCTGGCTGAGGGAAGGAGGTGCTCACCCAAGATTTGACAGTACATGGCCCCGTCAATTGTCCTTTCGATCCATTGAAGGTGTCCTGTCCACTTAGCAGAAAAACATCCCCAAACCATAATGTGTCCACCTCTATGTTTGACGGTGAAGATGGTGTTCTTGGGGTCATAGGCAGCATTCCTCCTCCTCCTCCAAACACAGCGAGTTGAGTTAATGCCAAAGAGCTCAATTTTGGTCTCATCTGACCACAACACTTTCACCCAGTTACCCTCTGGATCATTCAGATGTTCATTGGCAAACTGCAGACGGGCCTGTACATAAGCAGGGGGACCTTGCGGGCTCTGCAGGATTTCAGGCCTTCACAGCGCAGTGTGTTACCAATTGTTTTCTTGGTGACTATGGTCCCAGCTGCCCGGAGATCATCGACAAGTTCCCCCCGTGAAGTTCTGGGCTGCTTCGTCACCGTTCCCATGATCATTGCAACTCTACGAGGGGAGGTCCTGCATGGAGCCCCAGACTGAGGTAGATTGACTGTTATTTTGTGTTTCTTCCATTTGCGAATTAACGCGCCAACTGTTGTCACCTTTTCACCAAGCTGCTTTGCGATAGTCTTGTAGCCCAGTCCAGCCTTGTGTAGGTCTACAATCTTGTCCCTGACATCCTTGGACAGCTCTTTGGTCTTGGCCATGGTGGCTAGTTTGGAATCTGACTGATTGATTGCTTCTGTGGACAGGTGTCTTATATACAGGTACTGTAACAAGCTGGGATTAGGAGCACTCCCTTACAGAGGGTGCTCCTAATCTCCGCTTGTTACCTGCATACAGGGAAGACACCTGGGAGCCTGAAATCTTGCTGGTTGATAGGGGATCAAATACTTATTTCACTCATTTCAATGCACATCAAGCTCTGACTTTTGAGCACTGGGTTTTTGAGGGTTCTTTTGTTGTTATTCTGTCTCTCGCACCTACAATAAACCTACCATTACAATTATAGACTGGTCATTTCTTTATTCTTTCTTTTTCTTTCGTTATAGCACCCATTGGGGAAAAACCATCAGAAATCTGCTAATCTGCCAACCTGTCAGTGACTCAAATTCCTACAGCCTGAGGCAAAAAATATCCGTAAACCTGCTAGCATTTTAACAATATTATTATTAAACAGGATTTTTATAGCGCCAACATATTAGGCAGAGTTGTACATTAAATAGGGGTTGTAAATGACAGACAGATACAGACAGTGACACAGGAGGAGGAGAGGACCCTGCCCCGAAGAGCTTACAATCTAGGAAATATCAAAAAATAGATCCTGCAAAGTCTAGAAATGATCTCAGATTACTGCACAGAGCTGTGAGAAATAAACACAGAAGAATACACATAGCTCATGACTCCTATTATTATTTATATAGTGCCATCATATTACGCAGTGCTGTACAAAGTCCATTGTCATGTCACTAGCTTTCCCCCAAAGGGGGTCGCAATCCAATGTCCCTACTATAGTCATATGTCTTTATTACAGTCTATTTTGGGGGGAAGCCAATTAACCTAACTGCATGTTTTTTTAATGTGGGAGGAAACCGGAGTACCCGGAGGAAACGCACACAAACATGGGGAGAACGTGCAAACTCCATGCAGATAGAGACCTGGCTGAGATTCAAACCTGGGACCCACCGCTCCAAAGGCCAGAGTGCTAACCACTAAGCCACCATGCTGCCCAATATGTTTAGCTTGAGCTGTGGTTCCTCTCTTGTAGGAGCCAATGGAAGGAACCCTGACATTCAGTGTGCAGAACATGCGATGGAAGCTGCTGGAAGTGTCCAATCCCTGACAGATAAGTCTGCACCATATTCAGCATGAATGATCTGCTTACTTATTGATTATAACAGCTCACCACCTGATGAGAGTGATTATTTAAGATAAGGACCACCAGAAACATTAGAACATATTCTTTTGTTTTGCAGGGTGGATTTAGCTTTCTTTACACCCCACAGACAGGGTTACTTATAACAATAATGAATATGTAATTTAGAAGTATTTTATTTCTGCATAATAATAACAGGTAAACATAAAAACATAAATAAACTTCCACTCCAAAGATAAGAAGTGAGTATATTGTAATATATGTATGTAATCCCATTCCCCTTCAAAAGTACCTGTCACAGGCAAAGAATCTCTTCCGGGTCCAGTTTCCAGACTTCCAAACATTTGAGGTGAAGACATGGGGCTCCTCAGAGACAGATGTGGCATCCCAGCTTTCTTGTCCAGGACTGCTGTACAGTCTCCAGACATCATACTACAGGTCCTAAGTGCTCCTCAATGAACGCCGTCAATAACTGCAAGAAAAAAAAAGTGGGATTTATTTATAAAGCAGCAAATGTGACAATCAGATACCAAACCCAAGCTAACGTGGATGGAGAGTGGGATAACAATAATGCCTAAATGTTTTATATTCCTTGGGAAAACTCCAACTCACTTCCTGTTTATGAGAGATGTCAGGCAGAACAGGAAGTAAAAGGAAAAGTGGGTGAAGAAGGGTTAGAACTTCAGGTTTTTATACCTGTGTATGCTTTCAATAGGAAGTCGTTACCTCTCCTAGATTGTAAGCTCTTCGGGGCAGGGTCCACTCCTCCTCCTGTGTCACTGTCTGTATCTGTAATTTACAACCCCTATTTAATGTACAGCACTACGTAATATGTTGGCGCTAAATAAATACAGTTAATAATAATACCTCTATACCTAGCAAGGTAAGAGGAGTTACATTATCAGTAGCCATCCAATGCCCCTAGACCTGGAAATCCACCATGGAGTCAGAGAGGAAAATGGCAGCTTCCTAGGATGTAGCGGTGATTGGATCCTGAACCTGTCATTGCTGCCTGCACCAGATTCAGCATGAATGATGTGCATACTTATTGATTATAGCAGCTCAGCACCCATCAATGAGTCTAAGTTAATAAAGCTCTCCAAGACTGGAGAGGATACACTTTCATCAGTGAAGATGGGTGATAACCTGGAATGGATTTCCTAAAGCCAATAGCTTGTTAGCAAATGTTTTCAATTCTGAACCAGATCCATTCTAGGTTTGCTGGATCATTGATAAAAATGTATCCACTCCAGCCTTGG
>NC_092867.1:4913807-4924759 GCF_032062135.1 Pyxicephalus adspersus | reverse complement strand
CTATAAAGTGCTATTTAATGCAGCTTATTTTATTTTTACACACCAACACACCGAGCCTCTTGCAAAGCATTCCAGTTTAGTATTGCTCTGAGCAACACAACCCAAGATGGAGTGAATTTAGAGAGATTTTTTTTCATTTCCTGTTTTTTGTTACACCAGGCAGAAAAAAGTACAATCTGCAACAAAGGCAGGGACACACACCACAAAAAATATCCAACAGGGGTTCCAGCTTTCCTCTGATAAAGAGTTTGATTTTTTATTATTGTCTGTATAGCTGTTGGTGAAATTCCTTCACTTCCTGTTTGGTAAAACTTTCTCAGGAAGACAGGAAGTGAGGAAACTTAAGCCTAACATAAGCTTTACCATAATATTAAACAAATATATATATATATATATATATATCTCCAACATATTACACAGCGCTGTACATTAGAGGTTGCCAATGACAGACAGTGACACAGGAGAGGACCCTGCTCAGGAGAGCTTACAATCTAAAAGGGAAAAGTATCACACAATAGGAGGGGGATATGCAATGGTAGTGAGGGTTTAAGAGACAGAAGACGGGTAGGTGAGGTTGAAAAGATGGGTTATAAGGGCTCTTTTATCTCATGTCCACAAAGCAAGTAGCTCCGTACTAATACTTAAAATGAATGTGTGGGTTTACCTGGCTTTGTGAGGTGACCCCCCAGTCCATGGAGCAGCTAGTATTAGGTGTTGGATATGGTGCAGGTATTTGCATGGTCACCCAGGTGTTGTATCATTCAAATATCAACCACAGCTTGTGCGATCAGTGTCTGCCCTGGCTCCTCCTGCATTCCGATTGGCCAATGATCCCTTGTGTTAAATTTGGTAACCAACAGAAAAGCACAGGTGGTAGTGATGGTGGTCGCAAAGAGGCCAAAAATCAATCAATTGTTTTTGCATAATGGTGCCCCAAGGTCTGGCGGATATAAAAGAAAATATGTGAGCAGATATCAGCTCTATGAACTGGGGGTCACCCCACAAGGTAAAGACACAGGGGCAGCATAGCATGGTGGCTCAGTGGCTAGCACTCATGCCTTTGCAGCGCTGGGGGTCCCAGGTTCAAATCTTGTCCAGGACACTATCTGCATGGAGTTTGCATGGGTTTCCTCCCACTTTCCAAAAACAGGCAGGTTAACTGTCTTCCCCCTAGAATTGACCTTAGACTGTATTTAAGACATATGACTATGGTAGGGACATTTGATTATGAGCCCCTTTGAGGGACAGCTAGTGACATAACTATGGCCTTTGTACAGCACTGCAGTATATGTCTGTGCTATATAAATACTGTGTAATATTATTAGCACAGTTTAGAGGAATGTGCAGGCTGTCATTGCTGCCTTCCATGCTGCTTTTGTATAATCATAAAGCACACGGACTGGTTGGTTAGTTAGTATGAGCAATGCCACAGAGCAGGTAAGTGGTTTTATTAGCCTGGGTCAGGATCACTCGTAATACAAAGCCCACAGTACCAGAAGGGTATAGAAGATGGCATGAAGTGACAATGGCCTGCAATATCTGCGGGTTGGGGTATAAGATGAGATACTAAAGCCTGTCACACCAGGAGGGTTGAGGTCTGGGCCACCATTAGAAATTTCTGCCCCCCACACCTCACATGTCCAAGTATCAGAATTAAAAAAAAACAAAAGTCAAGCTCTTTTGATCAGATTCCAATAAAGGAGTCCTCTACCAATGGCGGCCCTAGTTGGACTAAATGAAATGGAATGTAGGGACTATGGACAGCAGTACCAAGAGGGTTTGGGGTTGATAAGATGGCATTGAGATACTAAGGCCCACCAGGAGGGTTGGGGTCTGGGCCGCCATTAAAAATTCCTGGGCTCTCCTCCCTATGTCTAAAAGTTCCAACATTAAACAAGTGAGCTCTTTTGATTGGGGCCCGATACAGAAGCCCCCCCCTTGTTTCCTACCAATGCCGGCCATGGTTGGGGTATAAAGGATGACATGTAAGGACTATGCCCTGTAACACCAGAAGGGTTGGGTACAAAAAAAATGGCACGGAGATACTACAGCCTGCAACACTAAAAGCGTTTGGGTCTTGGCCACCATTAGAAATTTTGGGGCCCTATACTGATTAAAATTTCTGGGCTCTTCCCTCCATGTCTAAAAGCATTGTAAAAGTTAAAGAGGAACTAAACTGAAAAATGCCAAACCAAAAACAAATCGATACTGGGGTCCCACGTCATCCCAGCATCTGTCTCCGAGCCAGCGCGCTGCCATTTTTTCCTCTACCTCTGGGTTCTTCTTCCTAGGTCCCAGGCGCAAGATCAGGTGATGCAGATTGGAAAATAACTGAACCTAAGAACACTACAGTTCTGCTAGGGATGCGGAAGTAATTAGGAGAGCGGAGGAGATGTCAGCATAGCAGAGCTCCGCTTCCTGATTGGCTGAGGAAAAGGAAATCCTGATGATGCTTGAACTGTCACATCAGGGTTTCCCTTTTCTCAACCAATCACAGAGCACTAGAGGTGAATGGGGAGCCTTATCCTCATTTAACCCCCAGTGCCCATGGATCCCTCACTGTCAGGAGGAGTCCCACAGCTGTGCTTATATAATGAATGCAGCTGTGGGAATCATCCTGTCATTGTGTGATAACCTATAAAAAAAAAAAAAAAAAGTTACACAAACACACACATTTATTAAAATACTTTAACAATAAAGCTTAGTCCTGTTTTTTTACACAAAGATTGTCTACCATTTTGTGTAAAGTGAAACTTGTGAGTTTAGGTACGCTTTAAACTCTTTTGATCGGGGCAAAGTAGTCCACAAAAGATGGCATGGAGAGACTACAGCCCCTCACACCAGGATTGGGGTCTGGGCTGCCATTAGAAATTTTGGGACCCCCAACCACTACCATATCAAAAAGTTCCAGCTCTTCTGATTGGGGGCCAGTAGAAAAGTCCCCCACCAATGGTGGCCCTGGTTGCAGTAGATGAGATGGCCTGTAAAAGCTTTGGATAGGAAAGAAGGTACTGAAAGACCATGGCCTGCACACCAGGATGGGTGAAGTGGGGAAGAAGAAACATGGGGCCACCACCGGCACTACCAGGGGTGTTGCCTATGGACTGCCCTGGCCTTGGACCCAGTTAGGTTACAAATCTCCCCAAAAAAGAAAATCACCAGACAGCAATGTGACCATTCTGCACACCACTCAACAATTATGTTAAAAAGTTTCCCTAAAGAAACTGGGACCCCCTGCATGCACAACAATAAACCACGCCCCAACCTGGCCACACCCATAACCGAAGCATGCGCAGAGCTCACCGCCCTCACACCGGGCAGCCCTGATGGAATGACTCCAGGCTCACCCCACAGGTTAGGCCCCGCAATTGCACATAATAATGTCCTTCTAACCACCACCAAGCCTTGTCACCCCGGTATATATATAGATACGGGCCTCCCTCCCGTTATTTCCCACCACACAGCCATCATTACCCGCTCACCAATGGATCTCCGCTCCGCGTTACAAACTTGACCTTACACGCTCCGCCCACCACGTAAGTAATCACGTGACACATACAGAGTCCCACCAGCCTCCGAGGGAAGGAGGAGTTGCGAAAAGAAGGGGTGTGGTCAATATTTATCGCCATGGAGACCCAAATATTATCGGCATTGAGGAACTGAGCAATAGTATGACTATGGGACAGGGTGCCCCCAATAATGTCACTATGGGGACAGAGTACCCCTATAATGTCACTATGGAGCAAGTGCACCCCTATAATGTCACTATGGAGACAGAGCACCCCTATAATGTCACTATGGGGACAAAGCACCCCTATATTGTCACTATGGAGACAGTGCCCCTCTATAATATCACTATGGAGACAGAGCACCCCTATAATGTTACTATAGAGACAGAGCACCCCTATAATGAATGTCACTAGCAAAGACAGTGCACCCCTATAATGTCACTATGGAGACAGTGCATCCCTATATCACTATCACCTCTTGTATTCATAGGAAGAAGGCAGAGCACCCCAATATCACCTCTTGTATTCATAGGAAGAAGGCAGAGCACCCCAATATCATATCCTGTATATATAGGAAGAAGGCATAGCACCCCAATATCACCTCTTGTATATATAGGAAGAAGGCATAGCACCCCAATATCACCTCCTGTATATATAGGAAGAAGGCAGCACCCCAATATTACCTCCTGTATCTATAGGAAGAAGGCAAGGCACCCCAATATCACCTCCTGTAGGTACTATCTTACAGTGCAGTTGAGCTCGGCGGTCGATAGAGGGCGCTTTAGTTCCTATTCTACTAAAAACCCTAAAGCTCCTCCTACTCCTTTTCTTGACTCCTCACTTTAAGGTAACCTGTACATAAGCTTTTCCCCATAAACCCCACCTCCTAATCGTAGCCCCTCCCTGTGAAAAATTGACAGAAGTGCGACTCCTCCCATTTCAATCACCTTGCAGAGCTTTCAGAGGTGCGCTCTGACGTCGGCGGTAGTGTTGGCTCTGATTGGCTGAGAGCGCTGCAGAAGGTGACGGCACGGCGGCCATCTTTGTTGATGTGTCAGAGTCTGGGATGGATCCGCAGTGAGGGGAGACCGGCAGGTGAGAGGGGAGCACCGAGCGGGGGACCACACACACCGATATACACCGTGCGCCCCCTGTGTAATAGGTGGGGGGTTGGTGGGTGCTGGCCGGTAGGAGGGGGGTTGGTGGGTGCTGGGCGATAGGAGGTGGGTGCTGGCTGATAGGGGGGGGGCTGGGTGCTGGGCGATAGGAGAGGGGCAGTGAGCACTAAGTATTAGGAGGACACAGTGGGCACTGGGTGATAGAAGGGGATAGAGCAGTGGCACTGATTGATTTTGAGGGGTGGGGTGCGGTGCACTGAGTGATAGTTGGGGTATGTGTGGGCACTGGGTGATGTCAGGGGATGGTGGGCACTGATCTCAGGTATTGATTGATTGGTTCTGGCTGCCTGCCATGTGGTTGGGGATGTTGCGATATCCAGGAAGATGGTGTAGCGATCCCCCGGAAATTCCTGTACCTGTCTGTGCTGTCTCTGCATTGCCTATGTGTGTGATTTACAAATAAGGGAGCTGGGTGTCTGTGCCAGATTCATGGCACCTCTGTATACCCGCTGTGGGGGCTGGGTACATGGTCATCACTGTAAATAAACAATCAGCAGCACCCTGATCTGCATATTATGAAGCAAAGGGAACTACAAATCCCAGCATGTCCTTCCAGCTGTCCCAGGATGTCGGCAGTCTGGATCTATTTGCAGCAGGTTGCATTGCTTTGTCTACCCCCCACCCCCACCATAACCCCCATCCATCATTATCACCAACTGACTGACAGATTATTGATTTCAGGATATTGATATATCCAGCAGGATTTATGGCAGTGACTTTGCGTTCCTCCTCACGTTTGGTAAATTTACCATGTTGTTACTGTATGTTACTCTGCTACATAGAAGTGAATGTGTACTAGGAAGTAGGCAGCACAGGGAGCAAATTTTTTGTTATGGGGCTGCCCCCATTCCTGTAGCTGTTAACATTAGCTGCCCCCATTATTGTGGGGCTTTCCCCTTAATATTGAGATCAGGTTGATGTTGGGTGAGAAGAGTGGGGTCACCCTTCCAATTCACCCCAAAGGTGTTCACTAGGGTTGAAGTCAGGACTCCCCATGTCTGTTATGAAGGGGGCTTTGTCCCCCGGGGCACCGAATGAGGGAACAGAAAAAGGTCACCAAACTGTGACCCCAAGGCTGGAAGAACACAGTCCTCTACAATGTCTTTGTATAATGGAGAATTACCCTTTAATAGAGACACCTGAACTCCATCATTGGGAGGGGTTCACATATTTTTGTCCATGGTCAGGTGTCTATAAGCTTGCATACAGTGTAGTTTGCTGTCTTGTTAGCGGTTCCCTTTTCATGTGTTATGCCGGTGTTTCCCATAAGTGAACCCTTGAAATAACTTCCTGTATTCAGGGAACCCCTTCTATAATTATTATATCCACAGATCACAGTATATTAGTCTGGGGGTCAGTGGGAGGAATTCCTTTTACATTGCTGGCCATTGGGAAGAAAGTCATCCTTACAGACAGCCAAAAAGATCATTGGGGTCACCTAAACCTGGGAGGCACAAACTGCTCATTGCTCAAGGAACCCCCAGCAACCCACTGGAGGAACCCTGATTCCGAAAGACTATTTTATGCTGTTGTTCTTCCTGAGTCACCGGCCTTCCCCTGATCTCGGTGAGCTGATTTTGTTCCCCCAGCATAGGAGCTCTTTTGTGTGAGGATAATAGGAGTCTGTTGGCTCGT
Source organism: Pyxicephalus adspersus (assembly GCF_032062135.1). Lineage (NCBI taxonomy): Eukaryota > Metazoa > Chordata > Amphibia > Anura > Pyxicephalidae > Pyxicephalus > Pyxicephalus adspersus. The sequence continues at coordinate 4,918,437 of NC_092867.1, read as the reverse complement.
TCTCCTTGGTCTGAGAGCTGCTCAGATAATTGCTTTCTGTGGGGCGGAAGTCCACACACAAACAAAGCCTCATACACGGCCTTCCCATCTACCTACCTTTCCTCCACAGCTCTTGTCCCGCATACCTTTCTGCCTTGATAGAAACCCCCCTAGCCGCTCTCTCCGCTCCTCCAATGACCTAATAATGACTTCCTCACTCATAACCTCATCACACGCACGGCTCTAAGACTTTTCTTTGGCCGCCCCGACACTCTGGAATGGTCTTCCTCGTCTTATTCGGCTTGCTCCTACTTTCTGCTCATTCAAAAGAGCCCATTTGCAACCCCTTTTTAATGTACAGCACTGCGTAATATGTTGGTGCTATAAAAATACTGTTTATTAATAATAATAACTTTTAATAACGCAAAGAGCAAACTAAATGTCATCACACTGAATGACATGCAGAACTTGAACAATCACATAATATACCTAGATTGTTGGAAAAACAGTGCTCAACCCAGATATTTTTCTGGGTGCGATGAAGCTGTAGGAAGGTGGCAGCCCCTGTATTGTGGCCTAACTCATTAGTAATCACCCAAAAACAGCCGGGTTATCACACAGTATTTTTTTAGCGCCATGATATTACGCAGCGCTGTACAAAGTCGCAGCGCTGCAAAGTGCCGGGTGGTGCGCCAAGCGAAAAGGGGCTGGGGGGAATACTGGAAATGGGTCTAAATGTCCCCAGGTGAATGAGCTGTGAGCGTTTAAGTTGACCTAAATGTATCCCTAAACAAAACTAGATTTATAAAGCCTTCATGCCATTTCAGCTTATTTGTTACATGGACATTGCTTGGGGACGCACATTTCATAGCACTGATAGGTATTGAGTTTCTGTATGAATTTGAGCTTATTTAGTGATAATTGTTGGTGTTTTGTTGCAGATCTACATCTTGGGAAGCCATGGAGGAGCCTGATGGTCTCTATGAGGACAATGCGACCTCCCAGGTTGATCAGTCTGTTGCCCTGGACTGTAATGTAGATACGGGCACACTAAAAGAACCCAATATTGCAGCAGAAGAAAGGCAGACTCAGGAGGAATCTGTTGGCGATTGTGAAGAAACTGATGAAATTTGTGAATTTGAGCAGCCGGCCCAGCTTGGACCTGAGGTTGGCTCTGAGCCCTGTGACTCTGCAGATTCTACACAAGTAGAAGCCGCTTCTAAATCCTCAAATGAGGAAAATGGCGTTCCCGAAATCTCCCCGGATGTGAAGGACGATGGCCTGGACACAGAAACCCCCTTTAATACAATCAGCACCAAAGAACTCCTCTCCAAAATCCACCTTCCGTTGTCTCAGGAGACTTTACTAGAGGAGATCGAATCGGAGCTCCAGTCTACAGAAATGGAGCTCAAGCAGCAGAACGGACTGACCAAAAGTGGGATGGCGCTTTCTGTGCTGGAACATTGCGTTCAGGAGAAGTATGTGCAGCAGGAAGACACCATCAGGAGGTGAATATCGCAAATCTCTGCTCTAAAGCTGTGTGTTCACTTGGCTTTGTTTTTGTTGATTTAAAGTAAACCCATAGATAAAAACATTTGCAACCTCTATTTAATGTACAGCGCTGTGTAATTTGGTGCTATATAAATCTGGTTTATTTATAATAATAATAAATAATTATGAGAGGGGATTTGTAGAAACATCTGTTAGCTGCATGTAGTTCTAACTCTGACCTGTTCTCAAAGCATATGCGCTATTTATCCTTATTGAAGAGATCCCTTTAAATTCCTGTCTTGGTGATTTTTAATTTCAAGCCTTCCACTCCCTAAATATACTGGGGGGATAAAAGTCTTTGTTTTTTTTAAAGGGTGTCTATCACCAACGTTTTTACTTTACCTAAATGTGTAGACAATCCTTTTTATATATAGGTAAAAATTAAATATTTTTTTCTTTAAAACACTTTTTTTTAAAGAAAAATAAAAAGGGAAAGGGGAAGCTCATCTCCTCCTGTCTTTACCCCTGTGGCTGTAAAATTGAATGGAAGCGCAGAGCCTCCTGGGATACCCCCATCAAGGATTCAGGGAGGCTCCTGGCTGTTCCGTCTGCGCATCCCCGAGATCAGGCATTGAGGAAAAAATGCCGATCTCACGCATGCGCAATGAGATCAGCACTCATTTTTTTTTCTCCCATTTACAGCAGTCTGTCACCCAATCTCAAGCCTGCACAGTGAGTTCAGGTGACGTAACCAGAAGAATAAGGAAAATGGATGAAAATGACAGCACTTAGCGCTTCCTCCATGCTGTGACAAAGGAGGGTTCCTTTGGACAGGCCAGCGCATTAGTTTAGTTATTATTATTATTATTACACAGTGTTTATATAGCACCAACATATTACACAGTGCTGTACAAAGTCCACAGTCATGTCACTAGCTGTCCCTCAAAGAAGCTCACAATCTAATGTCCCTACCATAGTCATATGTCATTAAAACAGTCTAAGGTCAGTTTTATGGGGGAAGCCAATTGACCTAACTGCATGTTTTTGGAATGTGGAAGGAAACCAGATAGGATGCAGATAGTCCTGCCCAAAATTTAAACCTGGGACCTAGTTCCACTTTAAGATGTATTTACTACTTTTCCCCCCAATTCCAGTCTCCAAATTCTCACCGCTGTCATGGAACGACATTTTGGTTCAGATGATTTTCTTGCTCAAAAAGTTCCTGATTGCTGTATAAATCTGTACAGGTTTACAGAGGGGTTACACCATGCTGGGCCAGTCCAAAGTAGTCAATACCCCAATAGTTGGCACCATGCATTTTGGAGCCTTTTTTCAGTCAAAATGGTCAAGTGGCTCGCCTATTAAAAAAAAAAAATGGGCAGGTGACTCCTAAATTAAATAGATTGTCTCCCAAATTCAAGAATCCATTTTACCGGTGACAGGTCAAGCTGCCCTGCTGCGATGAAGGCTGCCATTGTCTAAGCTGTTGTTTCTGGAACTCTGACATGGGGAAACCCTTGAAATAACTTTCAGATCCTCAGGGAACCCCGGCTATAATTATTATATCCACAGCTCACAGTATATTAGTGTGGTGGTCAGTGGGAAGAATTCCTCCTACATTGCTGGCCATTGGGAAGAATGTCACCCTTACAGATAGACAAAAATATCACTGGGGTCACTTAGTCTGAACAGAGCGGCACAAACTGCTCATTGCTCAAAAAAAAAAAAAACCCAGCAACCTCTGGGGGAACCGTGGTTAGAAAGCTCTGATCTAAGTGCAAGGAAGAGATTTTATTCTGGGACAGAATGCAGGATTGTCATGATTTATCTGACTGTCCTGTTTGTTGGGTATTGGTAGCCTTTAGTATGTTAAAGAGGTGACAGATAAAAACTTCCTGATAATTTCCTTCCAGCACAGAATTCAGAGACAGTTCCACTATATGTAAGAGTCACCAAGAAAATGTTTGCGTCTAGTGAACATGTCCAAATTGCTGAGCACAGTACTTAAATGGAATGCTCAGTAGAAATCCCCAATGTAAAGCAAACCAAAGCAAAACCACTTATAATGATTCCCAGATGTCTGAGCAGTAAAGGAAAGCTGACTGTAGTGCTCAGGGACTCCTGATTCTCTCCGGACCCCCACAGGAAGCAGACACAGTAAAGGTTGGGTCATTGCTTTAGACTGATCACATGACTGGGTATAAAGGAGTTAAAGGAAATAGTAGACGGATAGCAGCCCCTGTATACTGACCCAACTCATCAGTAACCACCTTGAAAAGTGGCGGGTGGTTACTGAAAAGTGCTGGGTGGTGCGCCCAGCTAAAAGGGGCCAGGGAGAACACTGTAGTATTGCTCTCTGTATATCCCTGTTAACCTAAATGTATTGTACAATCAGTTTGCAATGTGTGAGTGATCATCTGTCAGTGTGGGTCTACGTCTGCCTGCGTTCCCTCAATGATTTACATGATTGGAGGAACATATTTGCAAGTGTGATAGCAGAAGACAATATACGTAAACGCCAACAAAAGGAGGCGCGTGTAGGAATACACCTACCCCTATTTACCTAAACAAATATTTTAGCCAGGTGATTTCTGTCTAGTCGGCTCCTAACTTTTCTGTAGCTGACAACTCTCTTGTGATGAATTCCCCAGCAATGTCAGACCTGCACAGATTGTCTGACTACAAATCACCCCTCTAATGTTATAGAGATGAGAGAAGGAAAGTGAATACTGTAGTTTAAAGGTAGAAAGTCTCAGGTAAGTCTGACAACTCTGGGATTCCAGTGAAGCAAAGGCGCTGTGTTGTCAGGCTCTGGGCATGTTCTCCGTCTCGGTTTGTCCTTGTAAGCTACTTCTCTAAAACAGGAAGTGATGGGAAAGGGCAACTAAACTAATAAAAGGAATGGAGGAGCTCAGCCATGAGGAGAGATTAGCTGAACTGAATCTATTCTTCCTTGAGAAGAGACGTAAAAGGGGGGATATGATCACTCTGTATAAATATATAAATGGTCCATATAGAGAACTCTCTTCCCCATTATTCACTGTAAAGTCATTACAAAGCACAAGGGGGGCGCTCTTTGCATCTGGAGGAAAAGAAGTTTAAGCTCCGGATAAGGAAGGGATTCTTCACTGTAAGGTGTGAAAATGTGGAATCGGCTCCC
>NC_092867.1:4910546-4913309 GCF_032062135.1 Pyxicephalus adspersus | reverse complement strand
TTTTTTTTTAATGAGAAGAGGCTCCACGCTGCACCTTCCCCAATAGAGATCTGGTATTATGAGTCACTAAACAGCATTGTGGTGAGGCTGCGCTAACAACAAGGATCTTTACAGACATCATTCTGCCAGGGGTTCAGCCACAGTCCCGTCTGCTCCTGTTCAAATGAATGGGAGCAAGTGGGGACCATTTTTTTCTATGCAGAGTTCCAAACTACAAAATGTTGCTTTTAGCCATGCGGTTGCTGTTTATGATTTGTGCTGCAGCTGGTTGCGTCCGGGGGAGGCAAACCACAACATTCACTTGTTTTGGGGTAAAAAAAAAAATTTGAGATAAAAAAAAATTCTCAGTTGATGAAAATCTGGCGCCTATACCATGGCAGCTTTACAAATGTTAACCAACTTCTAAACGTTTCCTGCTTATAGATATTCACCATATATTTCTACACAGTGAATCTTACATTTGTGTGTATTAGGGTGAAACCCCGCAGGTCACCAGTTTTAACCCTTTCCTTGCCACAGCTAATCCGCAGCACAGCGGTGCCATTACCGGGGGTCTGATTAAAATGAGAAGCGAGTCTGATTGAGGTAATGATTTTCCTTCTCTCTGGAGACGGCCATGCAGCAGAATAATGTATCCTGCGCCTCTACAGCATTACAAAGGATGATGGAGGGGACGACATAAACCATGCAGATAAAAATGCATTTACAGTAATAGCTGTTAGTATATGCATGTTTAATATTGTGTTTAATGCGCACAAAGGTAAGCGGGATTAAATGGTCAGTCCGTGTGCAACAGGCTTTTGTTTGTTGTGAACTCCATTTGTGTTCCCGGCTCTACCCACCATCATGAGTTAGCCTCAGCAGTCGTTGCCTATTGAATGGATACCTGCGGCACAATTACAGGTTATGATGCCGATGTGTTACGCACCATGTATGCAAATATCCCCGGAGTAATGGCCGTCTGTGTGCTTATAAATCCAGGTGTATGACCATCGATTTTACCAACACTTCTTGTTTTTAGTCACAATTTGAGTGATGGATTCACCACCAGGTATGGTTTATAAATGACCCCTTAAAATTTATTTTCTGTTTTGTGCAGGTTGATTGAAGAGAATAAGAAGCACCAGCAGCTGATCCTAGATATTTGCTCGGAGAAAGACCATCTCAGAGAAGAAATGAGGAAACGAGGAGAGACCGAAATGCTTCATCTAAACTCCATCAAACAGGTGACGCAGCAATGCTAAAATCTGAGCTGGATGGACAGAAAATGTACAAATTATTGAAACTCTGAGCTTAATAATACATCATTTGTTATTTTTAATGCAAGCAGTGTAAAACTACGTACACACGTCAGATGATTTTCCTCCGATAATCACCTCGGGGCTTAAATCGGACAAGATTCTGGCATGTGTACCGACACTCCTTGTGGATCCACGGATGAGGAACGATCGCAATGCAAGTGAAGGGGAGAGAGCGAAGCAGTGCCGCTCCATCGTTCTCCACCCTCCCATTGTTCTCCCCCCTCCCCTCTCTATAGAGCAGAATAGTTTTGTATATACAGCGCTCGTTCATGCATTGTTCATACTTTAGTCCTTGGAATGGATAGTGAAAGATCCTATCCAATGGCAATTATTGCAGCGTGTACCCAGCCTTAGGCTACATACGCATATCAGATGATTCTCGTTTAAATATTGCCTCAGGTCTAGAATCTGACGTATGAGAATCTGATGTGTGTACAGCAGCTGTCTGACGTCATCCATGGATCCGCCCTGCCGGATCCATGAATGAAAAACGTCCACAATGCAAGTGTAGGGGCGCAGTAGGATGCTGCTCCGTTGTTCTCCCCTAGTCTTATCGTTAAGGATTGTGATGATCTTTTTCAACAACAAAAATCTAACGTGTGTACACAGCCTTGAACTTGATTTTGTCTTCGTGTATCAGAGCTGAAACTGGCACACAGAGCCGTGCTGTGGCGTTAGAGATGAGCTCATCGGTTGTCTTCTTTTTCTTTCACTATCCATTCACAATCAGGGAAAGGGACCTTGTAGAAGAACAACCGGTCTCCCATCCTGTGCAACAGTATTGAAATTACTTTGTAATCAATTCAATCTTCTTCACAGTCTGCAAAAATCATTTTAATACTCGGCCATGGCACTAGTTCACATCTATGGGTGTACAGTGAGGAGTATATACATTGTTTAGCATGGCGTGCACCCCAATAAAGGAAGTCTCACCCCAGCTTTCTCTGTACGTTATACTGCAATTTGAGACTTTGAATTCCATAACCTACTTACAGGCTTGTGTACACAGGCCAAGCTTTAGCATTGGAACAATGTCTCATTCATTGCACATCGCAGGAAAAGGCTGCATCTGACTTGCTTTGCCTTTGGTGCAGTCAGATCTCAAAAAGATCTTCAGCATCCAAAGTGACACAAAGCAGGTCATAGACGGCCTCAGAACTGTGTACACCATACCAATGAGGTAAAGGGGAATCTGTTATTTGCATTTGTTGTGTGTTTTAAACACAAGAAAACAATTTCTATTCAAACTCATTGCAGGGTGCCAAGTCCTCTCACCTGTCCTCTAGGATGCATCTACCTGTGTGTCCCCTCACCTTTCCTTCTCTAGGATGCATCTACCTGTGAGCCCCCTCACCTTTCCTTCTCTAGGATGCATCTACCTGTGTGTCCCCTCACCTGCCCTTCTCTAGGATGCATCTACCTGTGTGTCCCCTCACCTGCCCTTCTCTAGGATGCATCTACC
>NC_092867.1:4907116-4909531 GCF_032062135.1 Pyxicephalus adspersus | reverse complement strand
AGTGTTAACTAAACAAAAATGTTTAATGAGAGAAATTCAAGTCCCAATCACCCTGCTCATCTCTTCATGAGCTTCCTTTGTCATTCTCTGTCTGGATCTTTAACTGGCATCCCAGGTCCAGAGGTCCGAAGTGCACTGCAAGGGTTACAGATTAAATTATTGTTATTTATAACCAGGCAAAGTCCATTCTGTGTTTTTTATCTTCCCGTGTGTTCTGTTTTGTGCTTCCTGCAGCACTTATTGTATTTCAATACACCAAGCCGAATCTCATGGTGTCTGCAAAATAAACTTTGTGTCACCTTAGCAGGAAGTCTCTTTCTTTAGGTTATTGTTTACCATAAGATGAAAAGGGCTTTTGGTTGATGCAGGAACACATTTAATCATTGCACATATCAAACATTAAGCCCATGACTTTTAATCAAACATCACTTGAATCGTAATTAATCTGAGCATTGTTAGGGCTTGTTCAGTCCGGTAGGATTTGTGGTTGCCAATCAGTTCCTGGTGACTTGAATGTTTTACAGTTGGTGGTACTGAAGTGCTTACTACCAACCCTATTCAATTCCTATTGCCAGCTGGTTCAGGGGTATAAGGAAGTGGTAACCCAGGCCTCAATCTTACTGCTCCTCTGAAGAAGTCCTGTAGCCTTGCTGTAGCTGGATGAGAAGTAATGCACCTGTATTGTTATGGACCCCAATACAAATACAATTCAGCTTCTGCCTGTTGGTTATCAGTTCTCTGAGCATTGCTTATTTAGGTTTATTGGAAGTAATAATGTCCCAAATTGCAGGGAGATGGCCTCTGCTGGGTGTCGCAAGTCCTGACTTTCACGTGTGAGTCTGTGTGGAATGTGGGGCAGCTCGGACACGCCTGTCACCTGCACTCCTCCGGCAGGATGACTCCTGATGAGTGCAATCACACAGCGTCCGTGATGAGTATCAGGGTGCAGCCGTTTGTTTAATGGTTTCTTCCCTCATACTCTCATTTGATGCAACCTGAATCCACTCTTTTGTTTGAAAACATCCAAATTATTATTCTGCTGCTTTAGATGAAATGCAACATGGAGGGGAGTGCTTGGGGTAACCACAATGCATGCAAAGCCAGATATGTGATGTAGGAAGTCACTAGCACTCTAAAAATGAGTTTTCGCGGCCTCTTTATAACCGATTTAGGGACTGGCAGGGTTCTCTTTTATGAGGGCACCGAGAATGGGCAGATACCCCCTCACCTGTCTTTCTATTAGATGCATCTACCTGTGTGCCCCTCTCACCTGTCCCTCTCTGGAATACATCTATCTGTGTATCCGCTCTGGCCTGTCCTTCTCTGGGATACATCTACCTGTGTGTCCCCTCACCTTTCCTTCTCTGGGATACATCTACCTGTGTGTCCCGTACCTGATCTTCTGTGGGATACATCTACCTGCATATCTCCTCTGGCCTGTCCCTCTCTGGGATACATCTACCTGTGTGTCCCCTCACTTGTCCCCCTCTGGGTTACATCTACCTGTTTATGGCTCTGGTTGTACTTTGTCATAACTGCAGTTTACATTTGCATTGATGTCATGCTGCTCTAAGACCTTGCATGACGCCTTGAGAAATGTCACCTGCAGCTGCAGGGGCGGTGAGATGACGATCGGCATTCCTTTCTTGTAACAGACAGGCTTAGCATACGGCCGCACAATAATAATGATTATAATGGGTGACGAGCCTGAGACTCGCCCTGCCCTGCTGGTAATTTCATTTCTAATAAAAGCCTTTTGCTCTGGGAGCCGATCTAAAAATACAGCATGAAATGCGATGATGATGTATTAACAAGGCCAAGAGTTATGAAATGATTTCCGGTTATCTGATCATGTGACCAGGTCACCTGTACTGGCACCGGTCTGCTAAGTGGTGCTTGCTGAACATTCCATGTTAGGGCATGCCTGTGTACACACATCTTATATTCATTGAATATTTTATTATGTGTACAAGAAAGTATTATTTCTTCCTGATGATTATGATAAATTACATAGAACTATTTCCTATTTCTCTTTGTACTGGAGGCTTAATTTCATTTTAAACTTTAGGCTGAAACCATAAGCAAAATACAAGACAAAATTGCAACTCGTGAATAAATCATGTAAATGTATATTTTACAAACACTGTAAATACCTATATATAACCTGGTATCCTGTGCAGTAGAGCACGGGAGCAAGGGCCAAGCTATTTGTGCTGCAGTGTTCACCGGCTAACAAGAGACGTACTGTTAGCCAGGGGCTGTCATATATGAAGGACAATGTTCTAGACATTTTCAAGCTATTACAAGATTTCATGGATATAATTGGTTCTGGAGATGGGCTTCAAAGGGAAAAATAACCAAGTCTCTTTGAAGTACACCAGTCATGAGGCTATCATTGTGCTTTTAAAAATGTTT
>NC_092867.1:4876935-4905697 GCF_032062135.1 Pyxicephalus adspersus | reverse complement strand
TCTAGTGGTCATCTGCATGTCAGTGTGTGCAGCCAGCTTGCTGATCAATGTTACAAATCTGGTACACTTTAACGTGCTATTCTCAAAACAAAATCTCACCTCTATAACAACCTCTGGGATTTTTTTTCAATTTCATGAACAATAGCCGTTTTATTCAATGTTGTATATCATTGTTTCTCTGGTATATGAACATTTAAAAAGGACTCTCAATTGAGGAGATTGGCTTTGTACACGATCCGATTCGCTATCAATTTTTTTTGCTTGACTGACAGATTTCATTTTCTGGTTGGTAAAGGGCAGTATGGTTGCTCAGTGGTTAGCACTCTGGTCTTTGCAGTGCTGGGTCCCAGATATGAATTACAGCGATGCGTAATATATTGGCGCTATATAAATCCTGTTTAATAATAATAAATCTCAGCCAGGACCCTATCTGCATGGAGTTTGCAGGTTCCCCCCCCCGGTACTCCGGTTTCCTCCTACATTCCAAAAACATGCAGTTAGGTTAATTGGCTCCCCTCAAAATTGCTCTTAGATTGTAATGAAGACATATGACTGAGGTAGGGACAATAGATAGTGAGCTCCATTGAGGGACAGCTAGTCACATGACTAATGTACAGCACTGCGTAGTATGTAGGCGCTATAGCGCTATATACTGTGTAATAATAATAAATTAGTCTTCACACATTCACCCGAGCTTCCCTTTTTATCTTTCTTCACCAATAGAAGCATTGCTTTGATTGTACACATGATACAACTTTGAATGAATTTGATTAAACATTTACTAACACATGCAATACTCAACCAATCAGAACCCAAAAAATGGTCCCCTACGATCGGCTATAATATTCACTTCGGATCCAATTGTTTTACTGGAAGTAAAAATCTGCTGTGTGTGCAAGCCTTTGTCTAATTCTTCCATCTAATAACATAGGTCAGACAATACATGTGTTTAATCTCCATCAATGGATACCACCGACAATATTTTATTACCAGTTCTGGATAAAATTCAGGAAATGATCAGATTTTAATGAGCAGAAGAAGAGTAAGAATGGGAATGATAGGAAACGGGATCCTACAGACTGGCGTCTGATGGTATTGGATGTATGAGATATTAATCCTTTTCTTTCATCTTTCCAGCTGGAAGGAAGAGTAGAGGAACTCTGCCGAGAGCTGAAATCCGCAAAGGACAGATTGATGGCACAGGACGCCTCTGCTAAGAACGCCATCCAGCAGCTTCAGAAGGAGCTGGTTGTCCGGACAGAGCAGGTAACAGATAGAGATGGACGGTTATTACATAAGATTGCGATGTAATGTCACAAACAAAACAGAAATAATAATAAAATGAAACAATTCATATATGGCTGTCTGTCATATGCAACCCCTATTTAATGTACAGCGCTACGGGGCGGATTTTGGAGATGTTGCCCAGGTAAAAGTGACAGGACCTGGAAATGTTCTGAATATGGGGGGGAATAAAGAAGAGGGCAAGAAAAAAGGTGACATCAAGATAACGTGCCTGAAGGGGGGGGAGCCCCCCACCTTATGTCAGGGGAATAAGGTGGGGGGCAGTTGAGTGGTATACATTTTTTTTTATTAATATTATTTTTACTTGCAAGATTTCTTTAAATGCTGCAGCTCACTAATCCCTGCAAGTTATTCACTGATTAGTGATTGCTTGTATGTATGTATGTATGTATGTATGGGGGTTGAGTAGATGGGTGGTCATAATACATGTGAATATATATTTTAGCTGAAGCAGAAAATAGTTAAAGTCCGATAAATGCATTACAGAACTGCTGTAATTTTCTGATGATTTAAACTCCCAGTTAGTACCGACCCCTTTGTGCTGTGTCCAGAAGATCCGGTTCTGGGCTCAGAGTTGTATATTATATATTACATTGAATGACTTCTTTGTGTTTGCAGGCGAATAAGAAGTGCGAGGAGGCTCGGCAGGAGAAGGAGGCCATGGTCATGAAGTATGTCAGGGGAGAGAAGGAGTCTCTAGACCTGAGGAAGGAGAAGGAAGTTCTGGAGAGGAAACTGAGGGAAGCCAACAAGGAGATTGAGAAACACAACAACAGAATTAAAGTGCTAACTCAGGAAAAAGGTCGCTTACACCAGCTGCATGAAGCCAAGGTAGGCGAGGAATGACACTCTCCACCATGCAGCGTCTCTCACTATTGTTATGCTGTGCTGAATCATTTCTAGAGATGTCTGTCTGCAGTGCCGGAGGATGTGTGGGCTCACAGCAGATCAGCACTGAATTATTTATTGTGTTATTATGAGATGTCTATTTACTCCTTAGTCTTAGATCTGCAGCTAAATACTAACATTCTATTCTTCTACCCACTCTCATAAATGTCGCAAACACCTGTCCAGGATAAAACTTCTAGGCATTGGTCATGTGATCTCAGCAGAAATGAATAGGGCAATTATTTGCAGTCTGTCAGCACTGAAATCCCCTTCAATACACACGTCAGATGATTCTCATCCGATAATCACCTTGGGGGTTAGTATCAAACGAGAATCTGATGTGTACAACGCTCATCCAACGTCGTCCACAGATCCACCCTGGCAGAATGACCAAGTATCGTAATACAAGTGAAGGGGAGAGAGCACAGCGGGGTGACACTCCTTGGTTCTCCCCCCTTCCTAGAGGAGAATGGTGCTGTATGTACAACGTGTACAACGTAGCCTAAGAGTCCTCTATAGTTATCCCTCTTTTGTGTTTTTAGGTTCAGGTTCACCTTTAAGACATGTCCCCACCCACTCAAATGCAGCTCAGCTGGTCTAATACATACCTTTGCCCGTTACCCATTGACTATTATTGTGCAGCTTTGCCTGGCACACACAATATAGATCACTGAAACAGGAACAAAGGTATGTATTTGACAGTTTGTGGACATACCCTAAAAGACAACTTCTACCAAAGACAATATTGCTATTTGAACACTTTGCACCGCACTTTACATTTTTGTGCAGGCCTCATTTTTCCTCCTAAGATCGATTTGACTATAAATTATAATTCATTTATTCTGCCTACAAAGAGATGGGGTAACACTAAAATGTATACGGAAGGTGCATGCATGTAGGTATATATACGAGATGAAAGATGCATGCATAAAAATGTCCGGGGAAATTTAACTAGCCAATCAGAATCTCCCATCCTGCAGTGGAGAATCTTGTTGCTGAGGATAGACTTGCAATGAGTTACATAGTAAGTCAAGGTAAAAAAAGACGTCCAAAAAGTCCATCAAGTTCAACCACTAGGGAAATAAACATATATCAGATATAAAACCCTATGGACATAGTTGACCCAGAGGAAGGAAAAAACCCTGGTACAATTTGGTCCAACAGGGGAAAAAAATTCCTTCCCGATTCCATGAGGCAATCGGATGCTCCCTGGATCAACAATCTATTATCTTTACTTTAAAGCCTTAATACCCGGTTATATTCTGTGCTTCTAGAAATCATCCAGCTTTTTCTTAAAGCAATCTATAGAACTTGCTGAAACTACTTCCTGAGGGAGCCAATTCTACATTTTCACACACCTTACAGTGAAGAATCCCTTCCTTATCCGGAGATTAAACTTCTCTTCCTCCAGACGCAAAGAGCGCCCCCTTGTGCTTTGTAATGATCTCAAAGTGAAAAATTGGGAAGAGAGTTCTCTATATGGACCATATATATATTTATACAGGGTGATCATATCCCCCCTTATACGTCTCTTCTCAAGGGAGAATACAGCTAATCCCTCCTCATAGCTGAGATCCTCCGTTTCTTTTATTAGTTTAGTTGCACAGTGAAAACAATCTGTCTGCAGGAATAGGAACCCTCTTTGTGTGGGAATAATTTGTAACATAACACAGAGAATGACTTGGATTAAACGCTGTATATAATAGTTTATTGGGAAAGGGGAGTGGTGTGTTTGGGGGGGTCGGGTTGTTAAGATCTGCATATTCCTGTTTGTGTTCCTTATTTATTTGGGTGGTGGGCATTTAAATATATGGTATGTGGAATCCTTTCTGGAACTGTATTACATCAAGGCTATAATGTTGTGAACATTTGCAGCAGACTCCTAGATTTTGGGATGGCCTATTTTGATTTAAACGATCAAACTGTATTTCAAAACTAATTACTCTTCTTAAAAAGTACAGTCAGCTAAATAGCAGAATCCCTGACTTTTCTGCCATCATTAGTCTGATTCTTTGAAATGTAATAAAGTAGAACTCATTCTGTAATATTGGCCCATTCTAAATCCACAGCTTTCTAAGACTACTACACTAGAAAGATAAATCTATTTCCAGTGTGAGCTTTGATGCATCTATGAAAAATATATATTAAAATTTTATTTCATATATATACTTTTTATTTTTTTAATCTAGGAAAATGAAACCAGCAGGCAGAGCCGTGACATTGAGAAGCTTAAAGAAGAGGTGAATTCCTATGCCATCAAAGTAAAGTGGGCTCATAACAAGCTTAAATCGGAGCTGGATTCACACAAGGTCAGTGGGGGAGTCTAGGAGGATAGGGATGTATGTTGATGTACTCATTACTGTGACTTTCACAGTCAGTAGGTGGAATGTTCATTTTAAGATAAGTGACATTGAAAGTTCCTGCTTTGCTGAAACATGTTTTTTGATAACTGGTGTATAGTGCTTTAATGAAGTTTATTTCATTTATGTACATTTGTATTGGGTGTTGTAATGACCTACGGGAGGTACCGTAGAAGGAACCTCCAAGCAAAGTAGGGATGGCAAAAGATTAAAACTGTAGATTTTCTGTACTTAAAGCAGACCTATCGCCACAATTTTTGGTTTATTTAAAAGAGTAGATAACCCTTTTATATAAAGTAAAACTGTGTGGAGCATCCTGGGATAGCGATGTCATTTATCCCAGGAGGCATCGTGCTGCTCCTTCTGCTCATGCCAAATCTCTGGCATACGCAGAAGGGGCTCTACCAGGCATTGGGGGAAAAAAAAGTGCCGCCTCTCGCATGAGTCGTGAAATTGCCACTCTTTTTATTGTACATTTATAGCACAGTTCAATTTTAGGTTGACGATTCATCTTCCTCCCAATAGTGTTCAATGACAAGGAAAGTGGAGGAGTAAATATGCTCACACACATACTTAGTGAGTCAGTGGTACTTGTATTTTTGATAGGCAGCTTTAAAACACTTCAAGTGAATTGAATATGAGATTGGATTAAGAGTCATGGGGCAGATTGGATACTGAAAGAACAGCGGCATCAGACTGTATTGTGAGAAACAGACAGAAAAATGCAAATGGAAATATAGAAATTGGAAAGAGTGGATGCATCTGGTGGGTGAAAAACATTGTGAGAGTATTGGCCTTGGATTACAAAGTAATGGTAAAAGAGCTTTAGAAGATAGATACATCTGGGAATGGCTGAATGAAACGGCTATACGAGTAGCAGTTTTCTTTACAACCACAACTGCAATTTATTTCTTATCTGGTTGTCCCATTCATGCTGACTTGTGAAGTTACTGACAGGTGCAGTTTAATGATTTTTTTTTTGTTTTGTTACTGTACAGGAAACCAAAGACAAACTGCGAGATGCAACAACGAAACTAAACCAAGCTAAAGAGGAGGCAGATCAGGTCCGACGGAACTGCCAAGAGATAATAAAATCTTACCAGGTACAATATCTTCATTACCCACTCTGCCCTGTCGCTTTTTTATTCATTCTGTATGGGCGATTCAAAGTGAATTGCTATCTGATAGTCCAGGGACCGAAGCAGATTCCCCAGGATGCATTTAGAGTCATTTTCTCACCTCCAGCTGTAAGTTTTTCTATAATCAAGAAGAAAAATGTGAATATCCAAGTTCTCTGATTCATTCTGGGATAGACAGTGAACCAGCTACAAGGAAGGGGGGGATTTCATAGAGCTATGGTTGCAAAAATGTTTTTTCTCTTGACCGGAGAGGAGGAAGCTGTTGCTACATATGACTTTATTAATAATGGTACTCAAGGACAGTTTTTGTTTTCTTTTTCTTCTGGACCCTAAAATATTTCTAAACTCCCTTTTGGTGCTCTGTGAATCTTTCTCCATATACCTCATAATTGCTCGATGAACATATAAGGCAGAATCCTAATTTTAAAAGGAGACTAGTTGGGGGGAGGATGGCAGTTGCCGACCGTTTAACAAAAGTGGAGGTAAAGTCAAAACTTTTGGATGAAGTGTAGAAGTATTAGACCCTGTCTTTTATTTAGCCAGGTATTATTAATAGTATTACACAGTATTTATATAGCATGGACATATTATGCAGCACTATACAAAGTCAATAGTCATGTCACTGGCTGTGCCTTAAAGGGGCTCACTATCCCCTATGTCCCTACCATAGTCACATGTCACTAATAAGGTTAATTTTAGGGGGGAAGCCAATTGATTTACCTGCATGTTTTTGGAATGTGGGAGGAAACCGGAGTACATGGAGGAAACATACGTAAACACGTGGAAAACCTGCAAACTCCATGCAGATGGTGTCCTGGCCAGGATTCTAACCTGGCACCCAGCACTGCAAAGGCCAGAGTGCTGCCCTACACGTGCAATAGAAATGCTGCCCTACACTCTGCATGGAAACTTAGATACTTAGATTTATTTGCAGCAGTTTCCTGAATTGGAGAGATTGTCTTTACACCCTCAAATGCGTTGGATTTATCTTGCAACTACTAACAAATCATGTTTTGGACACTTTTATCCAAAGTACTTCTAATTTAGTGCAGCAGTATATTTTGGGCTCTTATTCTAAAACAAGGAATCTGATATTCCCTCTAACATTCCCTTGTGGGAGTCTTCCAGTTCTATGTGTTTCAATGGCAGTAATTGATTCCTACCAGGAAATGTCAGATTCCCTGTTTTATAAATAGCCCCCTTTGTGTTTATAGGAAAGTCAAGTTACAATAAAACATTAAAGAATAAAACTGCACTGTATAGAATCTGCCATTCAGATATTTCTTTCTGGGTTTTAGAAGGCTTTTGCTGTCACAATTTCAGTAATAAAGCGAGCGCGGTGTGTTATGTTAGAATATTACAAGGCTTTAATTGTTTTTCTTTAGGAGTCGCAGGAAATGAAATCCAATGAATTGGACGTTAAACTCCGGGTCACAAATTTCGAGCTGGAGAAACAGATGCAGGAAAAATCTGACAACCTGGAGGTAAAGAACCAGAATACTTCATATTTATTTGTGATTTGATATATGTGTGTTTGTAAAACCATATAAATAATACAAAGAAACAGCAATTTCCATTCTGTGTTATGGGGTCAGCAAAGTATGAAAAAATATGCAGAAAAAAAACTTTATTGCAAATTAAATACAAAGTCAGAAAGGCTTTTCTCAGAGAGTGCACCTTCTTCCTCAGGGCTAAGTTTAAAGTAAAGCAAAATATACAAAATTAAATAAAAATGTCAAGCAATGAACTACACAAATAGAGCAATTGTTATAGATTTGTACCCCCTACAGTATATTGACATTTTATGACAAAAGTCCAAATTTTATTGAATCTGCCTTGTACTGATGGGCTTATTTCACTCCACGTACTTCAATGTTTGGATACTGGTACCTTTAGTTATAGATTGACTTTCAAAAAAAGAGATAAATAGAGATTATCCCCATTAGCTCTATATTGTTTTGAACCAACTCCCTAAGGCATAAACATAATGTAACCAGAGAAAATATAAAGAGTAAACTAGTACATTTACTACCTACCCCAATAAAGTAGGGAGTTGTAAGGAGGGTGTAGGGAGTTCTAGTTTTACTCTTCTTTCTTTTTCCCTGGTTACATAGATTGACTTTGTTTAATGGGTAGGAGCTAGGAGTTTCTTGGTTTGAGGTTTTTCTCTGTTGGCAGCATTTAGGTAGTTTCTCTCCCTGCTACCTACACCAGAGTCGGTGATATCTGCCCTGGTCAGAGTCCATAGACAAATTGCATTGCCATGGCAGTAAGCTCTGCTAGAGATGACAAGCCGAATTCATGCCCACAGAATTTAAATTTTATATAAATTAGGAAAACTAGGCTTTCTTTGTAGAAAGCATTCGATTCTCTGACAGGTAGTGAACACCCATGGAGTCCACAGTGTTCAACCCAGAATATTTTTTAAAGCGGAGTAAACTCAAAATTTTTACTTTACATAAAAGGGTAGTCAAACCTTTTATGTAAAGTAAAAATTGTATTTTGTTTTTGGTGCAGCATCTCTCTCCTCTTTCTGTGGCGATAAGACACAATGAAGCCCAAAGCCTCCTGGGATACCTATCACGCATCCCGGGCATGTGCAGAAGAAGCCCCTTTTTTTTTAATGAAAGAAAATTGCCGATCTCACACAGTGCGCAGTGAGATTGGCAATCTATTTCCCTACCTACGTCACCCGATTTTGTGCCTGTGCGGTGTGAGATTGGGTGATGTAGGAAAAAGAACCTGGAAGAAGAGAGAAGATGATTTCTGCGCCCATCGCTTCCACTGCACCGCAGTGAAGACCAATACCGGGAAGACCCGGGACCCGAATGAAGAAACCTCCCAACAGATCAGTAGGATTAAAGGTAAGTGTGTTTATTTTTTTATTTTTATTTTTTTTGTAGTTCCGCTTTAAGCTGGGTGAGAAGAAAATTTATGTGGGCGGCAGCCCCTGTGTTGTGACCTAACTTATCAGTAACCAACCAAAAAACAGCTGGGTGGTTACTGAAACGTGCCGGATGGTGCGCCTGGCTAAAAAGGCCTGGGGAGAACATGGAGTCCGTTCTCTGAAGGGCAACCAAGAGCCATATAGGGCCACATAGCAACTGTTGCATTTGGCTGTGTAAAGGTGACTCTGTGCTCCTAAGCTCTGTACAGACCTCCGTGTGAATAGATGATGGCCTCCAGGGTTCAAGCTTCTCAAATTAAAACTGATTACGACTTTTCTTTATGTCCCCAATAAGGTTCATCAGGCGAACATCAAGGAGCTGGGTGACCTGAAAAGAACTTTTACAGAAGGAATGGATGAACTGCGCACATTACGAACAAAGGTAAGTCTATCCGCGATACCTGTTACACTACCTACATTTTTCATTCATGTGTCATAGGGAGACATAGACGTTGTACTATTTAAATACCTAAAGAAAATGTTTCACTCTCTGTCACTTAGGTGAAATGTCTAGAAGCCGAGCGGCTACGAACGGAGGAAGAATTATCCAAGTACAAAGAACTCATCAACAGACAGAAAGCCGAGATTCAGAATCTGCAGGACAGAGTGAAGGTGATAGATCAGCAGGAAGAGCAGCACAAAAGGTACCCGATAATAAATGCAACACTAAGTCCAGCCTTTTAAACTAGTTTACGTGCTTCAGTCGTCATGTGGATTTATAGTCAGATGTGCTGCAACAGTGTATCATTCCAGGCATTCTATGACTACAAAACACTTCCATGTTTAGTTAATGGAAGATGTTGTCACCCTAGGAAAGGAGCAAATACAACAATGCTCCTCTCTAAAATGTAGTTAGCATTGTAATCCCAGCACAAAGAGTCATAAACAGGAACTCCGGCTAAAATAAGTAACTACATCTAAAGGTGATCAACATGATATTTCTGTTCTTGGGTTTATATCTGCCAGTCTTAAATTTTTGAACATGGGGGAACCCTTGAAAAACCTTTATAGGTTTTCAGGGAACCCCTGGTGGCCCGAATGTCTCTTACATTGCTGGTCAATGGGAAGAATATCACCCTTACAGATAGCCTAAAAGATCATTGGTGTCACTTAAAGTGACCTGAGAGGCACAAATTGCTCAAGGAACCACTAGAGCAGTGTTTCTTGACCTTTTTACATGGGGAGGGGAAACCCTTTGAAATGATTTTTAGGTCTTTGGGTGACCCCAGCAATAATTATTATATCCACAGCTCACATTTATATATTAATGTGGTGGTCAGTGGGAAGAATGTCACCCTTCAAGATAGCCAAAAAGATCATTGGTGTCAAACACTGATGTATCGGAACCTCTGGGTTGGGAATCGCTGATGTATCGGAACCTCCGGGTTGGGAATCGCTGATGTTGAGGAACCTCGGGGTTGGGTATCGCTGATGTTGAGGAACCTCGAGGTTGGCCATCGCTGCTTTAGATACACTTTAGTCCTAACAGTGTTTTTTAGATTTTTTGACAGCAATTTACATCAGGAACCAATTCAGATGTAGTAGAAATGTTCATCCATCATTTTACAGTTTATCTGCAGCACCTTTTAAAAAACAATCATAAAGTGACAATGTTTTCGTCCTGATGGAGTCATTTGAGTCTTTAGCATTAATAATACAATAAATACAAAGATCCCAGCAAGCAGCCAGTGTGTCTTTTGAGTCCGCTCTGTGATATTTCTTTTTGTCTCTCTCCTGTTGGCTGTAATTAGCCGTGTGATGAGGGTAATTGGCGTCTCAAATCGCTGTGCCGTGTGGTTACTCTCTTCTGGTTTCAGTCCTTTCATGTGCAGACGGTCTTAAAGTGTGTCTAATCATTAGGAATAATGAACAGTAATTGGATTTCTTGTGGGTAGAATAGGCACTGCTTGTTTTATGCCTCCAGCCTCCTGGTCTCTTAGTGTTCATTGTTGGTTATTACTCTTTTGGGACCTTTTATTTATTTAAAGGTTTTAATCAAATCTTTGCCACTTCTGATGAGAAATATTGTTTCTGCCAGTGTGATCTGTTTTGTTTAAAGCTTAAATAGGAATTAAACTTGATCACTAAAATATCCCCTTAGCTTAAAGTTCATTATGTTTTTGTTGTTGTTTCTCTCCCCCCCCCCATCAACATGCTAATAAAATTGTTAAATAAAATATTTCTCCTTACAACTATAAGCCTTATTAATAGTGTGAGCAATGTCCGACATATAATGAAGTGTTACCAGCACACCACATGCAGCAGCGGGACTTTTATTTGTCACCCAAGTGGAAGAAGAGAGTCCTCAGTGGCTCCAAAAGCACTTTGTTCTGTGATAAATGGTCTTCTGGTGACACAAGGCATGTAAATGTTAAAATACGGAGAAGTGTCCTTCATAGCAAATCCTAACCATTAATCTAAAACGCAGCTTTGGATACCTTGATTGTGAGCTCTTTGGAAATGTAGTTTTCCACCCTTTCCTTACCGTTCTCCTCTCACCCTCTGTAGGGACAGACAAGAGATTGAAAGTTTACAGGAAGAACTGAATGGCCTGAACTCTCTGATCTCTGACCTTCATCGGGATATAGAGGGCAGCAGGACGCGGGAGTCCGAGTTACTGGGGTTCACCGAGAAGCTGACCAGTAAGAATGCTCAGATCCAATCGGAGAACAACTCCTTACAGGCCCAGCTGGACAAGCTGACGTATAGCGAGAGCGAGCTCCGCAGCCAAGTGGAACAGCTCCAACTCGCCAACACTGAACTGGTAAGAACTGTTGTACGATACTTACATAAGGTGTCACTATAGGTTCTACTATAGGTATGTAAATACAAGAATTCATAGATTTATAAAACCATAAATGTTCCAGAGAATATCAAATATCCAATGAGGGATAATTAGAATGAACCTAATCTTGCTTTTCGCTCTGTAAGATGACCCCCAGCAGCAGTGCAACATTTCTTTGCATCGCAGGAAGCGGGTTTAAGGAGTAACACCCTCTGACTGTATGTGGCAAACGTTTGTACCTCCTGAGTGTGTACAAAAAATTTGGAAAGGAAAGCATTCATATATATTTTTTTTTTTGGCTTGATGTTTCATTTTTATATACCAATATCATTTTGCATCCTCTGTTTTACCTTTGTAACATTCCATTTGTCTGTATGACAGGAAGAAAGACTTGCTGCAGAGAGGACGCTGAGACAACAGGAAGTGAGCACGCTTCAGGCAGAGCTGGACTCTCAGAGGACTCTGGTAGCCTCGCTCAACACTCGAATAGATGAGCTAAACAACGAACTGAGCACACAGAAGAGGAAACACGCCGTCAATCTAAAGGATCTGACCAAACAGCTCCAGCAAGGTGATCACATGACTGGTCAATTGCTCACAATTATGTCCGCTGTTTACATGGACTTTTAGAATGGAAATCTAGAGTAGTACCCACAGCCAACCAATCAGCATTTTCCAATGCATCCCCCAGCATTTTCCAGTAACCTTGTGATGACCCCAATGTTGCTTACTACTCCTGATCCAGAGTGGGTCCTGCCATTGTACAACAAATTGGAGGTGCCCGCATGACAGAAGAACCCTGCTTCAGAAAAATATTAAGGAGATAATCACGTTGTAATGTGTTTTTGACCAACGTTAGGTGCTCCCAGCTTCCCATAAAGACATTTGCATGTTACAGGTCAGGTCATCAAAGGTATCAAATATGGGGCAGTCTATGCTACTTTTGGTAGTGCAGAATGAGCTGCTGATTGCAGTGTTGTGCATTGTTTTTACTACATGAGAATGTTTAGAGGTGTTTTATTAAGTTCCTGATTTCTTTCTATTCTTGCAGCAAGAAAGAAAGTGGAGCAAATTGAGAACGGTAACTATGAGAAGGAGGTTAGCAGTATGGGCAGCCGGTCCAGCTCTTCAGGTAAGAGAGCCAGATTTAATGGGCCTAATTTATGAAAACTTTTCAAGGCTGGAGAGGATACACTTTCATCAGTGAACCTGGGTAATCCAGCAAATATGGAATGCATTAGGTCAAATGTTGAAAACATTTGCTAGCAAATAGCAAAAGACTTAGGAAATCCATTCCAGGTTTGCTGGATCACCCAGCACCATTGATCAAATTGTATCTTCCCCAGCCTTGGAGAGCTTTACTAAATCAGGCCCAATGTGTTTTTCTGACTGGTAGTGACGCCTTCCTGCTGCTGCAGGACCTACAGCAAATTTATCATCCCCTGGTTTGGGGCTCCACCTTCTGGCCATAGCAAGCCTGGCAGCACTTTGTTTAATGTACAATAATATTTATTGACTTTTCTTAGGCTATAAAAAAAAATGTTTCCACTTTTTTTGGCATCTCACAACTTCTGCAGTTTTGGACTATAAGAGACAAAGTAAACACTTTCTAAAGTGGGAGAAAAATCCTTCACAGGGCTGTAGGATCAATTCCCTGAATCACAATACTCCACCCAACAGATAATATGCTTTTCCTAACTAATGGTAGTCCATGATGTCCATCAAGTCACCAGTATACCATGTATTCTTTATGTTTAGGTTTAGATTGTGGATACCAATCAAACTTCAAAATTGGAGACGATTGAAACAAAACAGCTTGTACAATTACATTTTTGTAATTAAACTTCCATTGGTAGATGAAAGAAATAAGGGGTTGGAAAGAATAAAGAAAGCACTTGTAATGAGAAAACTAAGGCTGCATACACACGTGCAATAATTTTTGATGGAAAGGATCTTCCACGATCCTTTCCAACGACAGAAGACTTGAAGATAATGAACAAGCACTGTACATACAGTTCCGTTCTACCCTATGGAGAGGGGAGGGGGGAGAAGGACGGAGTAGCACCCCACTGCGCTCTCCTCTTCACTCTCATTACGATTGCTTCTTGTCTGTACGATGAGCACTGTACACACACCAGATTCTCGTCTGTTATCTGCCCAGAGGCGATTATCAGACAAGAATCATCTGACTTGTATATATAGCCTGGATGTTTATTTAGTAGAAAAAAATCATAACATTTCATTGTCCTTACCATATAAGAAAAAGTCTGTAAACCATTATTTGTGTTTATATCATTATTATAATATACACCCACCCATCTATTTGATAGCTCTCCAGGCAGTGGTCAGGGGCCTTATTATTCTTTTCTTAAAAATTAAAAAGAAATTCCAGCTGCTTTATTACTAAAGGGTACCAGAAAATATAAATTTTTCCTAAACCCCCTGGGATGGGTCTTTCCTAATCTCTGTAGTATGTTCCCTTATCCTTTTACTCTGAGAGAAAAGTCTTTCCCCATCCCTGTGTACTCTGCAAGAAGAAAAGTCTTATCCCCATGTATTCTATGGGCAGGAAAAGTCTTATCCCAACATGCCCTGTGGAGAGCAAAAGTCTTAATCCCGGCGTGCCCTGCGGGGAGGAAAAGACTTATCCAGGCTTTCCCAATGGGCAGGAAAAGTCTTATCCCGGCGTAATCTATGGGCAGGAAAAAAAAATGTTTTTTCCCGGCGTGCCCTACGGGGAGGAAGGAAAATCCCATCCCTGTACACTTCTGATCTGATCCATAAATTACACATTGGATGGGCCCATTACAACAGCCTCATTGTACAGTTATACAGCCATAAGTGGATGTCGGAGTAGAGACAAGTATTCTCCCCGCTGACATGATTGTCTGCCAAAAGAACAATATGGCAAATGTTACACTGAAATCATCAGAAGGCATTAACTCTGGAGTAGAGTGCTTCTCACATCAATTCCTGCTGTATTATCCACCATTGTTCACTTTACTCCTACACAGCACAGAATTCTGCATTATTACATTTCCTGTATCCTCCCATCACGTCAGATCTAACAATAAATATCTGATTCTACAATGAACCTCCATGAAACAAGGGAAGGATCAATATAGACATACTGTCTATTTGTAAAATTACTTCACTTTTATAGTGCTTTTATTATAAAGATTTCGGATGGAAAAACCTGTGTACAGGAGAGGAGAGTTATAGAGGAAGGAGCAGAGTCCTCCAGCAGAGCAGAGTATTTCAGGAGAGGAGAGTTATAGGCAGAGTATTTCTGGAGAGGAGAGTTATAGAGGAAGGAGCAGAGTCCTCCAACAGTGCAGAGTATTTCAGGAGAGGAGAGTTATAGAGGAAGGAGCAGAGTCCTCCAACAGTGCAGAGTATTTGAGGAGAGATCATCATTGATCTGGATTTGTATGGCTGTTTAATTTCCATTTCTGTCCTTTTTCCTTTCTCTGTAACACAATTCTCCTAATGTACCCTATTTGTGTTTTTTGCATCTTTTGCACCCAGGTTCTCTTAACGCTCGAAGCAGCAATGATGACCGATCACCTGAGAACATTGGCACCCCCATAGTTGTAGACAGTTTTCCAGAAGTCGACAAGGCCGTCCTCATTGAACGGATCATCCGTTTGCAGAAAGCTCACGCCCGGAAAAACGAAAAAATAGAGTTCATGGAGGATCACATTAAGCAACTGGTGGAGGAAATTAGGAAAAAAACAAAGTACGTATGATGCCGATCTCCCGAATGTCACACGGCGGATTTCTGTCTGTACTTCTAACACTTCTCTGATGCTTGTGCCGCCACTAATCCACAGCAATGTCTAATCTCACTAATTCCATGTCCTCCACTGAGCCACAAACCCCAACATACTACACAAAAAAATACCAATTAATTCTATGAATCGCTCTGATCTCCTCCTATAGCAATCTATATTAATAATTATTATGAATTAACCCCACGGAGCTCTCTGGCTCTTCCCCACCAGTTGCCTCTGGGTCTTCTCATTCTCTGTTCCATTTCATTGTCTTCTGTTCCAACAATTAACAATGAATCATTTCTGCTTTGCTTGATACAAAGACTGACTATTCATATTACAGGTTTTGGCATTATTGTATTTTTTTGCTGTTCCGCATTTCATGTACAAATTTGTAAATGATCCCTCCGGTGACAATGTGAATATCAGGGTATTTAATTGGTGCTTTGTAGAATAGTAACAAGTGGAACTCAACTTTGCTTTTAGTTCCCCTTTAATATAATCCTGCCAGGAGATCTGTTATTTTTCCATTTCCTGTAACAAAACAAGCCTTGCAGCAATAGTGGTGGGCACAGGCGTAGTGGCGGGTACAAGGTGATGGGATGCAGGTGTGGTGGCGGTTACAGGCGACAGGATGCAGGCTTGGTAGTGGGTACAGGCAATGGGATGCAGGAAAATAGGCGGATGCAGGCATAGTGGCGGGTAGAGGCGACGAGATGCAGGCGTAGTGGGGGGTACAGGCGATGCGATGCAGGCATAGTGGCGGGTACAGGCGATGGGGTACAGGCGACAGGATGCAGGTGTAGTGGCGGGTACAGGCGACAGGATGCAGGTGTAGTGGCGGGTACAGGCGACAGGATGCAACAGGCTATGGCATGCAGGCATAGTGGCGGGTACAGGCGATGGGTTGCCGGCATAGTGGCGGGTACAGGCTATGGCATGCAGGTGGTAGTGGCGGGTACAGGCGACAGGATGCAGGTGTAGTGGCGGGTACAGGCTATGGCATGCAGGCATAGTGGCGGGTACAGGCGATGGGTTGCAGGCATAGTGGCAGGTACAGGCGATGGAATGAGGTTGTTTTGTTTCTAGGCAAATCACATGGTGCCATCTAGTGGTGGAACTCCACTTTGGTCACTAAATGCCTAAAAACCTCCATGCCCCTTGTCACTACAACCCCTTCCTCATGCAGAGTCGCTTAGGATAATATGATATAATAGCCATCGCATGATTAAAATTCCATGGGCAGTACAGTGGCTCAGTGGTTGTCATTCTGGCCACTCTGGGTTCCAGTCTTGGCCGGGACTGCATGGAGTTTGCAGGTTCTCCCCGTGTTTGTGTGGGTTTTCTGTGGGTACTATGGTTTCCTCCCACATTCCAAAAACATGCAGTTAGGTTAATTGGCTTCCCCCTAAAATTGCCCCTAGACTGTGGTAATGACATATAACTATGGTAGGGACTTTAGATTGTGAGCCCCTTTGAGGGACAGCTAGTGACATGACAATGGACTTTGTACAGCACTGCGTAATATGTCAGCGCTATATAAATACTGTATATTAATAATAATGGGACCCAGCAGATTCATCTGTGATGCAGGGTGACAACGCTGATTGTTCTGCAGTAAAGTCACACGGCAGCGTTGTCCCCCTGTACAGGAAATAGAAAAATATTGCACCTACTGGCAGGATCATTTAGTGTAACATATATTACACTGATGATGTATTAATACTTCTTGCATCATTTATAATTTTTTATTTATTTTTTGCCCAGAATTTCCACTTTAAGTTGTGAAACGTCCAGTTGCATTTTCTGCTATACATTTAACCTCACGGTGATTCGAGGTTAATCCTTTTTAGACCCTGACATTGGGTAAACAGGGATGAGTTATGATTAGCAGTCTCAAGTTTGCCCCTTCCCGCTTCTCACACAAGGGTTGTAATGCTCCATATAGACAGGTGGGGGCGTGTTAGTCTCGCTACCTTATTTCTCCATTTGGCTATTGGAAACTTTGGAAACGCTAGTGCTTCTGGGTAAAGGGAGCATGTGACCGTCGATTGCGATTCAATATAAAAGGACCAAAAACAGGAAGTTATCTTAAAGCAGTCAGATTTCTTGGATTTTGTTCAACCTTATTTCTCATTGGTCAAACATTTCCCGCTGGATGACCAGCATTTTGTAAGTTTAGTTTTAGCATTTAATAATCCATACCAAGCCATTTTGTTGGTTATAGTTGGATATCCTTTTAAAGCTTTTAAAGCTCCTAAAATTCTTTTTTTATATTATTTTTATGATATTATTATAGACCCAGCAATATCACTGTGCTATTCTATGCAATCCAAGCAAATCATGGCTGGTGGGTGGGGCCTACAAAGTGCTTCCTAATGACATCACTACAAGTAGTGGGTGGGGTCTTGGGAGGAGTTATGCAAAATTTTAATGATTTGATCAGTGGGTGTTAGTTTGGAGGAGGAGTGGGCGGTCCTAGGCAGTTGGAATTTTGCATGCAGACCATCCCGGGTAACCCCTGCATGTAGTGCTGACTCTCCATGATTGAAAGAAGTTCTCAATGGGATTTTAAAGTATTAGGACAACTCTGTTAAGGACCCTTTGCACAATATTTGTGCAGAATGATTTTTTTTGATGACCAAATCCATAAAAGGCCAACCCAAATTTATTAGATTGGTCCTTTATACTTGGGCCTCTTCCTATGCTCTGAGGATTGCTTAATTAAAGCTGAACTCCAGGCAGAAGAATGAATATACAGATTTCTATTTCTGTCCATCCAGTCCTGAGATTTCCAAAGCTCCACCACACAGCACAGAACAAAACCTGATCTTGTCCCTCCAGCCCTAGTCAGATCTCTGCTGTACATGGACTACAAAAAGCTTGGTACCAGGTCTAAACTGATTACACTTCTTGTATTTAAAATCATTCATTGGTGTCTGCCCAGAGTCCAGCTCAAACAAATCAGAATCAATAATGAATTTTAATGTTTTAGTATGTGACCAGAAATAATCCAGAATGATAATCCAAATAAAGATTCCAGTTGTTGGTTCAGCTGCAGCTCTATTTGACTTTTGTTCTGACTTCACTTGCTGCATTCTTGTCCTGGCAGCCATGTTTTCTCTCATTGTTTTCTTTAAAGTAAACCACAGCAGGTTAATGAAGAGTTTTAAATGGACATTAGGTAAGTTTTACAGAAGAGCGAGGAGAAGAGAGCCAGTGCTACTTAAAGGCAAGTGGAGACTCTGCTGATATTGGAAAGGATTCTTTGCTCGGACAAGACCTGGACTGAACTTTATGGCCTGGCACATGCCTTGTATATGGTGCAAGGCCAACCCTGCCCACCCTGAAAACACTATCCATACTGTGAAACTTGATGATGGTAACTTTGTGTTGTGGAGAGGTGACCTTAAATCTTGGTCAAGATTGAGTGAACCATTAATGGAGCCAAATATGGAGCAATGTTAGGGAAAAACCTGCTTCCCTGGGGTGGAAAATGCCCCCTTCTGGAACCACAATGACCCAAATTACACAATAAATGCCCTGCCAGGGAGGGGTACGCTCAGGAACCTGAATGTCTTGGAATGCCTAAACTTTAAACTTAGTACACAAAACTTGCTCTTCCCCGTCTGTCCCCATCCAACCTTATAAAGCTCAGACACCGGAAGATTGGGCAAAATTACTCCCCAGATCACATGTGCCAATGCTGCACCCAACCCGCATGATTCACTTAACCGATTTTGCAATCAAAGCTTAAATGCGATTGCATGTCACTCTCTCCAATGATGTCCCAAAGTGCCCTGTGTTCCCTAAACTTTGAGTGCAGACGCACTGGTTTCAGCTTCAAGTCAATAGACGGAAGGCATCATAGGATGACTCAAGGTCTGCAAGCTGGCAGGATCACCAGGTAGGAAAAGACAGAAGAAAGGCAAATGGACACCACGGGGACAAGAATGAGGATGAGATAGGATTTTATTCATTGCAGGTTGCTGATCATGACATAACAGGTGAAGGTGTACAGACCTAGGAGAGCAACATAGGGATGGTTGGAACTCCTTATAATGGGCATAGTAGGTGTGAAAACCTTGGCACGGCTGCCGGGAGCCTCCCATAATGAGCACAGCAGGTGAAAAGATCCAGGGACTCAAGAAAGGCATAGGAATTACCCTTATGATGAGCATAGTGGGTTCACAGATCTGGGGACCCAAGAAAGACATGGTGGTTACCCTTATGATGAGCATAGCAGGTACACAGATCCTGGGACCCAAGAAGGATACGGTGGTTACCTTTATGATGAGCATAGCAGCTGCTCAGATCTGGGGACCCAAGACAGACATGGTGGTTACCTTTATGATGAGCATAGAAGGTGCACAGATCTGGGGACCCAAGACTGACATGGTGGGTACTCCTATGATGGGCATAGAAGGTGCACAGAACAAGGGACTTAAGAAGGACCTGGTGGTTACCTTTATAATGGGCATAGCAGGTGCACCACTCCAGGGACCCTAAAAGGACATGGTGGTTACCCTTATGATGGGCATAGAAGGTGCACAAATACAGGGACCCAAGAAGGACATGGCGGGTTCTTCTTTGATGGGGAAAGAAGGTGCACCGATTTGGGGACCCAAGAAGGATATGGTGGTCACCCTTATGATGTGCATAGAAGTTGCACAGATCTGGGCAACCAAGAAGGACATGGTGGTTACCCTTATGAAGGGCATAGAGGGTGCACAGACCTGGGGACCCAAGACCATTCTAATTGCCATGTGCTTTGCATGAGATGCCGGGATTGCTGGATTTTCCTGGCAACCAAAGCTGCGGTTGCACATGTGCATCTCAGCTTTGTTTCCAGAAACCCACAGCTATCAGGTGGAGGGATTATTGCAGAAGGGACATCTCCTGTCGCTTTCTGAAATAATGACCAGCCTTATCCAAGATTTGTAAAAGTGGAATTTTAGTTCCGCTTTAACCTGCAGTCATCAACACAAGTTATGGACAATTCTGCATTTTTTTTTTTTTTATACTCCTTGAAATAGAAAAAGGTGTAATTTTCAATGGGGTCACCTGTTCCAGTGATGGATATCTCACTTTGGAGTTTTTCTTTCACTTTGGGTTGTGTCTAAAGGACAGGAAGTGAAATCTACCCAAGCATCAAAGAAAAAAAAATATGGTGCTTTTTTATGCACACTTTTGTTTCTTTATTATGGTCAAGATTAAAAAGACAGTATTTTCTTAGTATTAAATATTGCATATTAATATTGTGCAATCTTGCATCCAGCCTGTAGGTGGCGCTTCTGACTTCTCACATTTAAATATTACTGCTGAGCTACAAATTAAATTTTAGTGCATACAGATCTCAAAGTGGCTCAATTATCAGATAACAGCCAATTCTTTGTTCACCATTTTTTGGAATCTGATTGCCTATTTTTTGATAATTGGCTATCAGGTTTAGTATGGTGGCAAAGTGCCGGTCTTGGAAGTGATATATACAGCCCATTCAGTTCCAGTGTGGGTCCATATACTATTAGTGGCAATTACTTTAAAAAGTAGAGATTATGCGGGTTGATACAAATGCCGCTTATCGGCATTGTGGGCTATGGTGTGCCCTGTTGTGCCAATTGCCAGATAGCAAATTGCCACTTTTTATGACTTGGGCGAGCAGAATAGTGTTGTTACTTTGCTAAGAAATCACTTTTATAATGCAATGATGTCCCTATTATATCATTCTTATGGATGGCTTCTTTTTAATTCATGCACAATTAAATCATTGCAGCAGGGACTCCTTTATCAGACCGCTCCAATGTTTGCACAAAAGCAGCTGCAAAGTAGGCAGTTCTGCTGGGCCTCATTTTTGGTTAACCCATAGTACCCTGGGAGTCCTTATCCAAGTGTTAGGTGTATTTATAACTCATATATAATCTCCAATCTTGTATTTTGCTAATAAGTGTGATATAGTCTATGTTTTTCCTGTAAGTTGCCTCCATGTGTCATATTATCTGCTCCATCCTCAGCCCCCCTGATGACTCTTGTTGCCATTACAGGATCATCCAAAGTTATGTGCTGCGGGAAGAGGCTGGAACCCTCTCATCAGAAGCTTCTGACTTCAACAAAGCGCATTTGAGTCGGCGTGGCGGGATCATGGCGTCTCTATACACCTCCCATTCAGCGGACAGTGGCCTCACTCTGGACCTGTCTCTGGAGATTAACAGGAAACTGCAGGCTGTGCTGGAGGACACACTGCTGAAGAATATCACACTCAAGGTGAGCGATGAACTCTTCCCATTTCACCCCAACACTGCTCCCTATTATCAGCAATATGGTGGTCCCAGCATTTTATTCAGACATAATTGTGCAAATAGCCAAATATTTTGTTTTAAATTGAATCTATGGAGGCTGTGAATACCTCTGGACTCCATCCATTGCCCAGCCTTTAAATTCCATCCATTGCCCAGCCTTTAAATTCCATCCATTGCCCAGCCTTTAAATTCCATCCATTGCCCAGCCTTCTGCCTGCAAATTGTGTCACTGCCCTGCTGCGGAAGAACAAACTCTAACCACCCCTGCCACCAAAGAGCAAACTTCGCCCACTGCCCTGCCTCCTAGGAGCAAACTTCGCCCACTGTCATGCCTCCTAGGAGCAAACCCCGCCCACTGTCATGCCTCCTAGGCACAAACCCCACCCACTGCCATGCCTCATAGGAGCAAACCCCGCCCACTGATCTGCCTCTTATGAGCAAGCCCCGCCCACTGATCTGCCTCTTAGGAGCAAACTCCACCCACTGCCCTGCCTCCCAGGAGCAAACTTCACCCACTGCCCTGCCTTTTACACTGCNATTGCCCAGCCTTTAAATTCCATCCATTGCCCAGCCTTTAAATTCCATCCATTGCCCAGCCTTCTGCCTGCAAATTGTGTCACTGCCCTGCTGCGAAAGAACAAACTCTAACCACCCCTGCCGCCAAAGAGCAAACTTCGCCCACTGCCCTGCCTCCTAGGAGCAAACCCCGCCCACTGCCATGCCTCCTAGGCGCAAACCCCGCCCACTGATCTGCCTCCCAGGAGCAAACTTCACCCACTGCCCTGCCTTTTACACTGCACTTTGCTCTGCCTCCTGTCTTTGGTCCATCAACAAGAAGTTAGAAAAAAACTCTACAAATCGAGAGGAAATCTGCTGGTTGTCACCTGACCAGGTGTCTGCAACGATTTCCTTTCACCCTTATGTTTAGGTGAAAACTGTAAAAATTTGGATTTCTTGATGACAACAATCACCAGAACAAATAAAGAGGATGAATATCCTAAGTGGAGACACAGAGACAATATTATTATTGTTGTTAATAATATTATTAATAAACTATTCATATAACGCCAACATAATATGTAGCGCTGTCCATTAAATAGGGGTTGCAAATGACAGATAGATACGGACAGTGACACAAGAGGAGGAGAGGACCCTGCCCCGAAGAGCTTACAATCTAAGAGGTGGGGGAAGTAACACACAATATTAAAAACCTAACTGAGGAATTAGCCCTTCCACATTCCATACAAAACTATTTTTTTTCTAATTTGGCCATATTTTGATCTTATAAGGAGTTTTTGTCATTTTTGTGCAGGAAAATCTACAAACTCTGGGAACGGAGATCGAGCGACTGATTAAACAGAATCACGACTTGGAGCGACGCATGTAGCCCAAAGAACATTGACAATCCCAAGCCCATGGGAGTCCAATCATTGCCTACTCAGCACTTTTCTTCAATCATTTATTACTCCGCCCCTGGAACTGCGAATCATCCGAAACGCAGACTGGCCTATTGAAAAAAAAATGACATGTAAAGCGATTGCACTAAATACGACCAGAACCGATGGGGGGAATTCCAGCGGCTGTCACTTCTATCCAGGTTATCAAACATTGCGTCTGTGCTGATTATTGTCTTCTGAATGTCCGCCAAGTCACATGACTCATGTCCAGCAGTAAGGTAACGGTTTTCAGAAAAGCTCCAGCATACTAGAATGGGATACTTATAAGCCTATACTGATCTCCTGAAAATTCTAATTGCCTGGTTGCCCGGCAAACACTTCTGTCGGGTCATAATGACCGCCAGGGAACTGATATTTCCAGGACAAGGTAGTCTGTGTGTGCAGCCATCTTTATACTAAGACCTCAGGTAATGCAAAGTGCAAAGGTGATAAGTAAAGGCCGGTAGCTCCCAGCAACAAATCATGTCCCAGTTTTCAGTAGCTGTAAGAGCTTCTGATTGGTTGCTTTGGCTTACTGCCTTTTCCATGATGCATGAATGAGAAGTTTAGTGCACAGCAGTCAGTAAGTTGAAATCCCTCTATTCTGTTGCAAAGAATGACGACAGACTGAAGGAAACAACTTCGTCTTGTGGGACGACACCAGACAGCTGAATCACCAACCACCATCTTGTATCTCCCAATTGTTTTTTTTTCGTGCAGAATTTCATGCATAAATTACACTTAATTTATATCAACATTGCTGTAACAAAACTGAGCAGCCTATAGCAATCATCTGCTGTAAATGTGACCAACAAAGGAGCATTTGTGATATTTTGGGAACAGTCTAATACAATATATTAACCAGTGACTACTGGGAGTTATGGGAGAAATGACAGCGAGAGTTGTCACCAGCTGTGACCTCTAAAGACCTCCCTGCTATTCCAGAGGCAGCTGCCAAATATTTCCATGAGAAAATACTGGCTGGTACAGGATATCTGGGAATACTTTTTTTCCTCCAACATGTTTATTTTTCAAGGGCTTTACAAAAAAGAAAGCTCTATGAATTATGTGCAGCACAATTTAGTTCAATTACAGAGGACGGGTCAGGATTTCCATTGCTCAGTATGAAGTATCCTGGCATCCCCTATACTCCACAGAGTGCGCTGCATGCTCTGATGGTGTATGGAGCTGTGCAGTATATAGACACTGCACCTGCCCCATACAAGAATCAGTGCCTGCTTTTTATTACAATTATCCCTTTTTCAGGCACTTTCTGTTATAGGGTGACCATGCTCTGTCCGCTTCACTCAATTGCTCTCCTGCAAATGCAGCAAAAGGACTGTGAATTGTTTATTTTGGTGCAGTAGTAGGACTGAGATTTCCCCATTTAATTGTGTACTGCACCCTTGGGAGATTGCAAACGTTGGTGGGTGATTCAGTTGGCCAGTCTTTTGTTAGACACAATGGGCTCTATTTATAAAATGGGGAATCTGCCATTCCCTCAAACATTTCCTGGTGGTGAACCTTCCAGCTCCATGTGTTCCAATGGCAGTATTTGATTCCCACCAGGGAATGTCAGATTCCGTGTTTTATAGATGGAGCCCAATGTATCATATATTTATTTCATTTGAAAGGCCTGCATCACAGGGGGTGGCTGGTCCTGGAACGTTTTCCTATAATGGATCTGAAAGCATTTTCCAGATTTTGCTCCATGGTCAGCTTCTTGGCCATTTTGATTTTACAGCGCTCCGCAGGAGGTGAAGTGTTCAGTTATAAGATTTTAAACGCTGAGAATCCCCTCGATAATCCATGAATAGGTAACGTCCATCTCCCGCCAATACTGAACCCACTGAGGTTTATATATGGTGCTACTCTGTGCTTTTCAGTCATTTATTTCAAGAATTTATTTACATCATTCTGAGATGACTGTCAGGTGCCAGGAATCGATGCCGGAATTTGCTGTAACAGGAAACCAAATGCTCAGCACTGGTGCCAATGGAATTATAATATATCATAGCCTGCAACTCATCAATTTCAATATTGAGCCCCATATACTCCATGTTACCAGCCCTGTCCCTACAATCAATAATCTGGATTTCTCATCCCGTTAAATACAAGTTGGGTCACTCTGTTTGTATTCCCAGGGACACCTTTCCAGGGCCCTGAATTGTGCAGAGAACTCTAATCTGGTGCATTTGGGGCCTCAATTTCTCCAAACCTTTCTCTGGAGTTCCGCCTTACAGTCCACAGCTATAACCGGACACCACAACTGAAGCAAGCTTGCATTAATTTACCCTGTATATATGTGTATGTATGTGTATATATATATATATATATATATATATATATATATATTGCTGAAAACACACAAAAATTGAATTGAAGAATCCTCATGCCCCCAGTTTGCTGAACAGTAGTGTATAGCTTATATGACCCCTGCCTGTGGCCCCCCAGCATCTGTGGGCTGTATGAAACTGCAGGTGGCATGCAGGTGACCGGCTTGCAGAGCATAGCAATTGTACCCGTCAGTGTGATCACCCAATCACAGGTGGTAGAATGGGAACTCCCATCCGGTTGACTACTTTTTTTAGGTTATGGCAAACAAATGCACTTTACTTTGTATGAAAATTTTCCTCAGATTTATTTATTTGTCTAGTTCACTGAAACTCTTGCTGGTTTGTTTTGTTTCTTTTATATCCTTCTGTGTGTTTTTTTTACCTTGTCCAGGTATATGACGCATAGCTGGGTATAGCGGGGGGTCCTCTGAAGTGGTCCTATCCTGGGTCACTGTTCAAAGCCTCTTCCCCAGCAAAAAGACCATATAGGATGAAGACAAAATGCAAGGCAACCATAAGGTACAACTACACTTTTATTGGGGAACCCGCCCCCAAACTTAATCTTACCTAGAGCTGCTCCCACCACATACGTACCTCTCAGTGATTGCAGCAGCCTATATTAGCATTTTATATCCCTGGTGCTAAAATCTTTGGACTTGAATGGAAGCTGTGCATCTCTAATGTAGGAGTCATCACAAAACAAAAGTCTTGTCAAATGTCATGTTTGTCAGTTGTGTTTGATGGCTTTTTAAATGCAAATGTGTTTCCTATTCAAAGGCAAATGTCTTGGAATAGCAAATGCAGAATTTCAAAAAGAAGGTCCATAGACACTTAAAGTTAAAATTCATTCTGCTTTGGTATTCTCTCATTAACCCCTTCATCAATGTGCTAATAACGTTATTGATTTTGATTGCTTACTTTATTTTGGTACCAGTGATATCATCATTTGATCTTTGCTGCTCTATCCAATGCAGGCAGATCGTAGCTTGTATAAAAGGGTGACAGGGTGTTGTACATAGTTTCCTGAAAACTTCTCTGTACACGTCTCAAAAGCCCTTGGCTCTGATGCAAGCAGTAGGCTGGCAGTGACCTCCCGGCCTCTTTAAGCTGGGTGCAGCACCCGGCACATTTTTAAGTAAGCACTCAGCTTTTTTTGTGTGGGTACTGAAGAGTTGGGTCACAATACAGGGGCTGCCACCCACCTACAGCCTCCTCCCACCCTGCCTAAATGAAAGATTCGGGGGAGAATACTGTCTGGCTTTTGGGAGTAGGTTTCTAAATACCACAATGAGGGGTGCCAGCCGGGAGCAGTGGGCATTCCTAGGCAGAAAGTTTTGCATAAGTAAGACCTACCTGCAATGCTGCCCCTGAATTCCAATGAATGCATAGGGGTGAGGCAGGGACAGTCGGGCACCCCAGTGTAGTCAATGAAGTTGTATGGTTCGGGAGCCAGCAACAAGGGGGCACAGATAAATTCAGGTAATCTCTGCACCATCTGCACAACAGAACAACA
Source organism: Pyxicephalus adspersus (assembly GCF_032062135.1). Classification (NCBI taxonomy): domain Eukaryota; kingdom Metazoa; phylum Chordata; class Amphibia; order Anura; family Pyxicephalidae; genus Pyxicephalus; species Pyxicephalus adspersus. The sequence goes on along the minus strand of NC_092867.1, from coordinate 4,878,919 downwards.
CTGACGATTGGCTTTATTTTCGGTGCCTTTGTATTTGGTTATAGCTTTCGGTACTTTTATTTCTGACTGATGACTCTCCTCTGTCACCCTTTTCAGGCAGCAAGTGGTTAAATCTGGCTCTTCCAGGCCCTGGTGATTTATAGGTAATTAGCCTTTTCCTGGCTCTTCAGAAGCCATTCACAGAGAGGAGCAGAATAAAATGTCTCATTTATCGCACAGATGCACAGTGAGACGTGAGTGCTCGCCCGTGCCGCCCGCCACGCTTCTGGGCCGCCTTTATCTGTATTAGCTAAGACAAGTCTGGGGTAGGTGGGGGGCAGGCGGGCACAGAATACCAATCCTTTACCCCAGACTGGTCAAAGGGCACCTGAGAGGGTTCAAAAAATACCGCTTTTCTCTTATCTGCACAGAATTAAAGAAAATTGGAGAATCCAACTTTGCGGTATTTTTATAATGAACAAGATGGATCAGAGAAAAAATGTCTGATTTCTCCTCCTTATCATATAACATCAGATCAAAGTGGAAACATTTTTTAAGCCTGGGGAGTGCGATGGCGGATTCGGGGCATGGGATTATCTGGCTGCTGTGGAACTCCCAATAATAATTACACCAATGCTGTCCAACTCCAGTCCATGACAGGCCAGTATTATTTACATTACTTGAAATACTAAATGTGTGTCGGATCCTGGCCCCCTGAGGATGGGATTTGGACAACCCTGAACTTAGACCCCTGTGTGGGTCTTCTAATGACACAAAAAGGAATTTTAGTCTGTCCCTGTGTCCAATAGCAGGCAAGGAGGTGAGGTGGCTGACCTATCCTAATGGCCATCTCGGAGTTCCATGGAAAATCACTGAGCACTTTCCTGGCTCCACTTCCTAACTGACTATTGTGGATTTGTCTTTTTTTATGTTTTTATCTCAGATCACTATTAGAGAAATTAAAGATTTGTTTTTATTTATTGTGGTTGTGTGAGGCCCCCTTTTTATTATTCCAGTGCATCATGCACTGAAGTTCGTTTGTAAGGCGTCTCAGGCAGGCTTCTCACCGATAAATTCATGGTAAATGCACACTACCATAATCAGAGGGTGCTTGGGGGTATAACTTGCTTTAAATGGCACCCACAAACGCACGTGTGCTGCAGCACCCTATTTTATGTCACATGTCCTCTTTCCATTTGTGACTTTTTAAATTAAACAAAGCTTTAACAATTAGCTGTTTTTAACATTTTTGCTGACCTTAAAGGGTCCCCTTTACACTATACATAGCACCCAATTCATAAAGCTATCACCCATGGGCATGGCCCTTATTTTTAATGCAGTGCACCACATACATGTGATGTAGCTGGGGCTTTGGTGTGTTCTATAAAGTGCATTGTGTGTGATGCATTGCCATGTGTTGCTCAGTAAAATGTAGAACCTGCGGTGCAGTTTTTGGGATGGGCAAGTCACAGCTGAGCTGGGACATTGGGTATCCTGTCGGTGGAAACGCTCGTTCTCGGCTTTAAGTATCGGCTGTCTTAGATTGGACAGAAACCCTTAATATTTATTTTTTGGGCATTATTAGGTTGTTATATTTATTTATATGCTGCATTTATCCACTACAACAGACTCTCCTCCATTCTGTGATATATAAGTGCGGTCAGCTTCCACGCTTTGCCTGGTGTGATCTCATGGCAGCACGTCTTGCTTGGGTGAGTGTGCCCAATTTCTTCCTGTCGGGTGACACAGATCTCCATCTTGAAACTTGGCAGTTGAATAGCAGGGGGGTTGGCTTGCATTAGAAGGGGCAAAGGTCATGTGTACAGCCCGGCCTGAGGGGCTTTACAGTCTGAAGGATAAAACATTGCAGGCTGCACATCGGACCCGATATTATCATATTAATCCGTAAACTCTCCAGAAATGTTTTTAAGCTGGAGGGGAAGAAGCTGTAGGTAGGTGGTGGCCCTTGTAATATAACCCAACCCAAAATCAGCCCCGTGGTTAC
>NC_092867.1:4871786-4873618 GCF_032062135.1 Pyxicephalus adspersus | reverse complement strand
ATAATGCACCCTGCTGCCTCCACTCTGCCTTCATCCCATAATGCACCCTGCTCCTTCCCCGACCTGCCTTCATCCCATAATGCACCCTGCTGGCTCCGGCGGTCTGCTAATATAATTAAAATATTTCACTAGATGAGGGGCCAATGTGGGACCGGACTTCCCATAGTACACATTAGAAAAGCCATAAAGACCAGGTGAGCTTCCCCATTTCAAAAGCTTAAGGGTTTTTAATGTTTCATCCACTGTAAAACGGCATTTCTAGGATCTCTCTATTCCTGTATTTTAATTTAGGGAGTGCTAATTCATCAAAGAAAGAAGCCAAACCTTTAGTGTCAGCCCCCTTTTTTTTGCCATATAAGTTGTTATAGAAATCATGAAAGGCCAACATGACTTTTTCAGGGACAGTTGTCCATTTTTAAGTTTTATCTTTGGGAGACCAAAGTTTTTGGGAGTGGGACTAAACGTTGTGACGTCACATTTGGGCCTCGTCGGGGTCACTCCGATATGAATTCTTGACCATTTTTCCTGCTTTGAAGACATCGCCTTCTGACAAATTGCTTACATGTCGGGGTCTCGTGTTTTGGCTGGTGAGTGTAACAGCTGAGCGTTTTTGGGGATGATAACAATGGCTGGCCCTAAATTAATTCCATCATAGATTTAAAAAGACACAAATTTATGTAGCAGAGATTCATTCATCTACGTTTGACTTGATATCTACGTCTTGCAGTCAATGTACAGGAAAAGTAGAAGCAGAACAAGGAAACAATCAATTGCTCTGAAGTGCAAGGAACATACTGGGTAACAGGCAGATGAGCTCATCAGTCTGCTGCTTCTTCACTCACTGTCCAGTCAATGGCTAGGGGAGGGATTAGACCTGCATTTTCTATTGGGTAAATCCGGTCTCCTGACTTGCCAGATAGAATTGGGCTTTGTAGTAGAATCATGTAAATCACAAAATGGATAGCCATAAATACAAACCTATTGGCAAGTAATACAACTGCCACATATGTATCATCTGTGTATTTGGATGTACCCAACCCCGGGCACTTCAGGCTGATGTGTCACCCATCCTCCACCCCGGGTACTTCTATAAGCTCCACCAAATGTCTTTCACCCTGGGCTCCTCAAACCTAACTACAACTTTTCTTCCAGCCACCGTGTCCACAACTGCCCTTTACTCGGATCACTTCCAGCTGGTTTGGTTCTCTCCTTCATCCTTCATAACCTAACTACAACTTTTCTTCCAGCCACCGTGTCCACAACTGCCCTTTACTCGGATCACTTCCAGCTGGTTTGGTTCTCTCCTTCATCCTTCATCTGGTCTTCCACCATGGGCTCCTGCATCTGATTTTCCACCTGTGCTTTATTCTGATTGGCCAGGGATGATCTATCTGTTTCCCAAATTCAGATTTATTCACCTCCAGCTGTTCTGTTAACTATCTATCACTCTGATCATCTCGGTCAGATCTGCCACCTCCCTTCCACCCTGGGCACCATCGTCTGATCTACCCCCTGTCCTCCAACCTCAGCTCCTCAAGTTTATTCATCTCTTATGCCTTACCCCGATCTCCTCCTATCAACTGTCCATCAGTCTGATCTCAAACCTGCTGCTGACCTGTTTACAAGACGTTAGATGACGATATCATTTCACAATATTCAATGTCACCTTCAAACTCTTACTCATTCATCACTGTGCTCTGCAAATTATTAATTCCTGACTTTGTATCTCTTGAAAGAAGAGATCAAGAAAGATCTTCCAGGGGAAGAGAAGGCAGAAATGTTCTGTTACTGAGACCCTTCTACACCTCTCCTGGGCCACTTTGGACCTCCAG
>NC_092867.1:4866810-4870604 GCF_032062135.1 Pyxicephalus adspersus | reverse complement strand
CAATAACATACTTGTGGTTTTCAAGGTTCCGTAAACATATACCCGACGCGTTTCGCCGATTCGGTACAGTGCTTCTTCAGGGGGATCACAGCCATTAGGAGAAATATCTCCAAACACTTTAAAGTTAAACACAGAAAGTCAAAGCAGCCATGGGGTCAGAAGACAGTGTTCTAAAGTTCCAGAGAGAGATACTCCCAGGGGCAGACATCAGGGAAACTAAACCTATAGGAGGTCAACACCAAAAGAATACTTTATAAAGCATATTAGGATTCTATGAAAAAAGAGTGTCAGGGGAGTGTGGAACAGGTATTACTTAGTGCTTATAGATGGAGTTCCTAGATCAGGGGTGTCGAACTCAAATACACAGAAGGACAAAATTAAAAACTTAGACAAAGTCACAGGCCATACTTCAAGTTTATTGAAAAAAATGAGGAAGTTTTTCCTTCTCATTAGATATAAATCCTTTTCATATGGAAACAAAGAGGCTTAACATTTAATCTGGAACAAGCCTATAATAGAGAAATAGCACCGCTACTACAATTCCCTGCATCTATAAAACAGTCTAATGCGGGGCCACGAATAGGCAGAAAGGCCGCTGGTCTATAGACGCGAGTGATGCTGGGAATTGTAGTAGCGGTGCTATTTCAATGCAGCGACGAGCCAGCTGCAATTCATATTTATATATATATTTAGAACTCTTTTGGGGGACAGATTTGGCCCTCGACCTAGAGTTTGACACCCCTGTCCTAGATGATTTTTGCGTCAGGCAAGGTTCATTTCCTGCAATTTTCCTAATGTGAACTCTTTAGCAACTCTAATATGTCAATAATAAATCTCCTCCTGCATCTGACAATGCAAGCTTCCCTCTGAAAGACAATGGAGATGAATAAGATGGGGAAATGAATAACCTTTTTTCTTTGCAGGCATGGCTTAGTAATTAGGCTGAGATGATGTCATCAGTTTGCTGCAGGCAGGAGCAAGCATTTCCACAGTCTCCTCTCCCCCAGTGATCAGATTGTAACATTGTATCCAGTCACAAGGTGAGAAGCCGCAGACATTTGTGCAAGCAAACAAGAACTCCGCCTGGATTTACCTAATTGTGTCATCTCCGAGCTGGAATCTGGTTGGCGACCCTGGATGATGGTTCCATCCTTCTAAAGAGAAAAGCAGATAGATGCATTGTCTGTGAGGAATAATTAATATCTGAAATCTTTATAGTAGTACATGACTTAGTATGCATGGGCTTATGATATATCTGAGGGTATCTGATATCCGTGTATCTAATGAGGGTGATTGGCACATCTTGTCAACCGGTCACATTGGTTCTGTAGAATGCAGAGCTCAGAATTAGGACATTGGTTCTGTAGAGAATACATGACCAAAGGTTCCAATCATTGGGAGCTTCTGCAAAGTTTGGCCATTGATGGCTGAGCTGGCGTCAGTACTGAATATGAACAAACATGGAGGTCAGAAAGTTCCAGATTGGCATACCACGTGAGTGCTCAGAAAGTAATGACTAACTAAAGCCAGCCAAGCCATCAATGGCCAGACTCTGTAAAAGTTTTCTATTACAGTCAAAGAGATAAAAGAAGCCCCCAATGAATGGAACCTGTGCACCGTACACCCCATGCCAAGGCATTGGTCATGCCAACCTGCCCTAATTCTGAGCTCTCCATTCTGGCCCAGTCATCTGACCAATTAGCACATCCGGGCCCCCATATTCCCTTTATGCCTCTCCTATCTGAAATACAGAAATTGAATCATGAATACCATGGGATCCCAACGTGGGTTCCGCTGATTGACAGACATTGTCCCCAAGAGAGCCGAGGACGAGAAGCTTCTGTTTATTGTTCTGGATTTATATTCCGGGGAATGTGGACACATGTTTCATGCTTTATAAGGTATTATATATGATTGGCGCTGTGGTTGTCCTTATCCGGGGTGACAGATGGAAGTTCCAATATATGAACATTAATACGATGAATCCTCGATGCCAAGAGAAATGGAATTTATAGCAAGAATAAATCTTTTTATACAATCTCCTCCTCCGTACATTGCAGAGTCTCTGCTCTCTCCATTAATACATCAAATTACTGGGAGGAAAATGGGGGCTATAAACAGCCTGATATATCATTATCTGTATCAAGAAGGGATCATAATGTGCCGAATCCTATAGTAACCAATGGCAATATATAAAATGAATGATTGAAACTTGCCTTTCAAAAAAATCCTTGTTTCCATGTTTTTTTCATTCTCAATTTGATTTCAGTGCAGCTGATCTCCTGCAGACTCCTTGCAGCCCCATTCTGTCTGTCTGCGTGGCATTTCTCAGGGTGGGTTCTATGTCGGTGACAACACGCATGCTTGTCTAATGAATACCCCAACAAAAGATGTCTGAATGTCAGGGTGACAACTCCAGAACACAATTAGGAGACAACTCTTCTGTTGTCACTCCAAAAATTTAGACTTTAAACGCAGGTTATTTTTACCCGTTTAAAAAAAATATATAAATGCATGCACTTTGTTTGTATACATTTTGCTGACGTTGATAGAAGACTCTCTGCTGGGTTCTCAGCTCTGCTGTGTATTGCACATTCATACAATACGGGTGCGGAGATCTTCTCGGAATGTCTTATCTTTGTCTGAACTGGAAGTAGAAGCAGCAGAGGCCTCCTTTATCTCCAGAAGCAAAGAACGCTCATGTATACAACATCCCTTGTTGTCTTATCACAGCCAGGACATCGCCATTAAAAAAAAAAAATACATGGTATGACCGTTATATACCGAACGTGCCCCCTGTAAATTAGTGGTCAGTGTACAGGTGCCCCCAGTATATTGGCAATCAGTGGAGAGGTGTCCCCAGTATATTGGCAAAAAATAGAGAGGTACCCCAGGTATATTGGTAATTAATGGAGGGGTGCCCTCTGTATATTGGCAGCCAAGGGAGAGGTGCCCCCAGTACATTGGCAATCAGTGGAGAAGTGCCCCTAATATATTGGCAGTTAGTAGAGAGATGTCCCCAGTAAATTGGCAATCCTTAGAGAGGTGCCCCCAGTATATTTGCAGTCAGTGGAGAGGTGCTAATGGAGGGTTGCTCCCAATATATTGGCGGTCAATGGAGGGGTACCCCCCGTATATTGGCAATCAATTGATAGGTTCCCCCAGTATACTGGCAACCAATGGATAGAAGCCCCCAGTATATTGGCAAATAATAGAGGGGTGCTCCCAGTATATTGGCAAGTAATGAAGAGGTGCTCCCAGTATATTGGCAATTAATGGTGGGGTGCCCCCAGTATGTTGGCAAATAATGAAGAGGTGCCCCCAGTATATTGGCAATTAATGGAGGGGTGCCCCCAGTATATTGGCAATTATTGAAGAGGTGCTCCCAGTATTTTGGCAAAAAATGGATGGGTGCCCCCAGTATGTTGGCAGCCCGTGGAGAGATGCATCCAGTATATTGGCAATTAATGAAGAGGTGCTCCCAGTAAATTAGTAATTAATGGAGGGGTGGCCCCAGTATATTGGCAAATAATGGAGGGGTGCTCCCAGTATATTGGCAATTATAGAAGAGGTGCTCCCAGTATTTTGGCAATTAATGAAGAGGTGCTCCCAGTATGTTGGCAAATAATGGTGGAGTGCCCCCAGTATAGTGGCAATTAATGGAGAGGTGCCCCCAGTATGTTGGCAAATAATAGTGGAGTGCCCCCAGTATAGTGGCAATTATTGGAGGGGTGCCCCCAGTATGTTGTCAGCCAGTGGAGAGGTGCTCCCAGTATATTGGCAATTAATGGAGG
>NC_092867.1:4837356-4866803 GCF_032062135.1 Pyxicephalus adspersus | reverse complement strand
AGTATATTGGCAATTAATGGAGGGGTGCTCCCAGTATATTGGCAATTAATGGAGGGATGCTCCCAGTATATTGGCAATTAATGGAGGGGTGCTCCAAGTATATTGGCAGCCATTACATTGTAATTACAGACATTTGCTTTCCTGCTCTTTACAATAGAATTCCATCTACGTGCAGTATAGCCTGCTTCTAAGTGATTTCACACGACTTGTCAAACCCTATAATCATTACCAGTGGATTTCTTTAGTCTTCATTCTTTATCATTTCATGGTCAGACAGGTAAAGTGCTGATGCAGGGCTGAGGTGTGACAAACAGCATTGTTACCATGCATAAGCAAACTATCAATTTGTTTGGCCACCTCTGGGCCTCACCCCCGCTGATTGTCCCCTCCAGTGCTGTCCCAGGTAATACACAGTAACACACCTTATATTTTCCAGGCAGTCATGGGTGTTCTGGTTATTTGTACGTTACACAATGATGACGTATAATAGACCATGCCCATGTGTTCAGGGGTCCTCTGCTTGGTGCAGCCACATCAAGGGTCCTTCCTCTTCTTCTGTAGAGGTAAATGGTGGTCTGTGATTCTGCTATATTGGCTATTGCCCTCTATTGGCTGTGCACTTCAGCATCATAGGGTGCAGGTTATGCCCTTTTTTGCCTCCATTCCTGTAAAGCTCCTCTGCCTACCCGTCAACCCACACCTGCACCAGACAACAATGGATACAATTGCGGCTTTGGGTGGTTCCAACACATTTGTCTTTATTTTCTCGTACTAATGAGAGAATTGTGTAACCCTCGTTATAAGCTATTACACAATTATTTTAATACAGCCCGGGGCCTGATCTCCACTCCTGACTTCCGGATTATTAGACAATGAATTGCTTAATGTTTATTCCAGCAAAAAGAAAAAATCCACCAAACTGTCTCAAGGAGAAGATTGCAGAGAGGTGAGCCGGCCATGGAAACAGCAGCACCAAAAACTGAAAATTTAACATGACGAGTGAATTTATATATATTCTATATCTATATATTATAAATGCCTGAACCATACACAGATCAGCTCTTACTGATAAAGTGATAACATTATTATCTGGTTACAATTGCCCCCGACAAGTGTGTGTTGAGGGGGTAAATATTAGGCCACAAATTAAGCAAAATGGAGTTCAGGTTGGAGTTCAAGTGTTCAGATCTGCTGGCTAGACGATAGGTGAGCGGATCTCCAAACTGGCCGAACTTGTAGGGTGTCCCGGGTATGCAGTGATAAGTTCCTATCAAAAGCTAGGAAGGACAACCATTGACCCAACAATGGCATCATGGACACCCAAGGCAGGGAAGGGAGGCTACCCGGTCTAGGTCATTTCTGCTGAAAAGCATAATGAAGGCCATAAGGGAAAGGGGTCACCATATACAATATATGGCAGCTTGATGGGCTTGGCACCGTATAATCTCTGGCTATCCATGCTGACCCCTCTCCACCACCTACAATGGACATATGAGTATCAGAAGTAGACCATCGAGCAATGGATGAAAGTGGCCTGGACTACTGAATCACATTTTACTTTAGATTATTACTCTGCGGAAGAGAAGGCAGCACGGTGCATGAGAAGATGTCAGGCTGGTGGGGAACAATATGTCCCAAAGGATCTGCTGCTAATATCTTGGTCCCACATATCACAGGACACCTTCGGAGGACTTGTGGAGTGAACACGATATACACGATATTAGTCTGGGGGATAATCATTGTATATTCCTATATACCCCTACATTGGCAAACTGCTACTGGACCCATTGTGGTCTGTCCTGTGTTTCCTGTGCTAGGACCCAGCAAACTATGAACGGATTTGTAACAGAATTCTGGAAAAACATATTGTAAATGTATAAATCAAGGATCAAAATATGAAAACTGAGCCCAGTTAATTTACTTTTTCTTTACAGTAAAATTATAAAAAGTATTTGTTTTATTTTTAAACATTTGATACAAAATATCTCTATGATATAGGATTCTTGGGGGGGTATAAAGAAAGCAAAGGGAGGAAGAAGGGAACGCAGGAGGGGGTAAAGGGAGAAGGGGCAGAGAGAAAACAGAAAGGGGTAAGGAGCAGAAGCAGGGTATAAAAAGAAGAGAAAGAGAGAAAAGAGGGGCAGATAGAAGGAAAGGGGAATAGAAAGTGAGGAGAGAGATAAAGCAGAGGTTAGGGGAGCAGAAAGAAATGACAGGAAGGAAAGAGGAGAGGGGGTAGAGAGAATGGATCATAGAGAAATAGAAAGAGAACAAAGAGAAAAGAGAGCAGGAAAGGTAAAAATAAAATATAAAGAGAAAATAGAAGGAGTAAGGACAGGAGGGTGAGGGTGAGGGAAAGAGGGTGAAATAGAAAGGAGGGGGGTAGATGGTAAAGAAAAGGGGTAGAGTAAAGAGAAGGGGTAAAAAGAAAGGAGAGGGGTATAGAGACAGAGAACAAGGAGTTTGCTCTATTGCAATAATCTGCTCCATGTGTTCATATTCTCTTTGTATTTCAAGCTTTTTCATCCCAATCCCCATTCTATAAATCAGGGTTTTGGCCCATCCGATTCCCTGTTTTCTATCCAACAGTCCAGACTAAAGCCGTATAACTGATAAATTAAAACTTTTCAGCAGATGGGTCTCGTCTATACGCTGTCAGTGCCAAAGTTTTTTTTCTTTTTAATGCATTGGATTACTACTAAAGCGCCTGAGATTTGTGCCAGGACTGATCATTGAAGACTGAACTCCGGCACCCTGAACAACATGGCCGCTATTCGGGCATGTAGGGCACTGGTGCAAAAATATGGATCCAATCTGAGCAGAAGGTGTAAATTTGTGTTTCCTTTTCAACTTCTAAAATTCTTTCTTCAGTCTTGAAGTTTCTAAATTGTTTTGGAAAAGATGAGGGGAGGGGGTGACTAAAGTTCATGTCAATGGTCTTATCTTGGGTGTGTATGGTGCAGCAATAGTCACTGCTGGGAGATAATGGTAATGGCAGACCCATGAGATGAGGGTCAGGGCTTGTGATCGGTCTCACGCATACAACTACTCCAAACCGTCAGAAACCACCCAGTGCAATCTATACGGTGCAGATATCTGTATAGGAAGAGGACTGAGTGTCCAAGGACCACCAAGGTTTGGAAGACTTGTCCCTGGAAACTTTGTTCAAGTCAAATGTTTTAAGACTCACAAACCTAACCACTAAAGTATAGTTAGTGTTGAATGAAGTTAGGGTTAGATCCTTTTGTTGAGATTGATCCAAAGTTTTATTTGAAACATCTGAAACAAAGTTTTGCTGGACCCACATTTTTGAAACACTTGTTGTAATAAAGCCTTTCCACATGAGGAGGTTTAACCTTTCTAACTTCAGGGATAAACGGCACCGCCAATGCACAAAGTCTACTGTTCGAACCCTCAATGTATTTTAAACCCCCAAAATTGCCTCCACCAACCTACGTTCTTCCCATAATGCACCCTGCTGCCACCTCTTCCCCAGGTAAATGGTGCACCCAGCCATCCACATCATTCATCAGATCAGGCCACGTTCCTTCATTGTTCCATGTTTCGGCATTCACATGCCCATTGTAGGCTTCTTCAATGATGAACTGGTATCAGGTTGGGCACTCTGAGTGGTCTACAGCTGACATGGTTAGCAATTTGTTCTATAGTAACTTCTCCCTGGGATTGGACCAGAAAGGATAACCGCTACCTCCACATCAATGTGCCTTAGGTGCCAAAACCTCGTCCCTGGTTTACAATTTGTTCTTCTTTGGAGCAGGTAAGTACTAACCCTTACATACCAGGGACACCCCACAAGACCATTTTGGAGATGCTATGACCCATCGTCTAACCGTCACACTTTGGTCAGATCCCTACAATTGTCCATTTTTCCTGTTTCCAACACATTACCTTCAAGAACTGACTGTTGCCTTGCTGCCTAAGATATACCCCTTGCCAGGGTCCCTTGTACCCAGATTATTAATGTCATCACTGCACCTGTCAGGTATTATGTTATGGCTGATCAGTGTATATAATATATATTTGTGTATATATAATATCCCCTCTTCCTTATCGTGGACCTTTATACCCAGATCACCAGTGCTATCACTTCACCTGTTAGGTGTTATATTATGGCTGATTGGTGTATATAATATATATTGGTGTGTATATAATTTCTCATTCTTCCTTATCATGGACCTCTATACCCAGATCACCAGTGCTATCACCTGTCAGATATTATGTTATGGCTGATCAGTGTATATAATATATATTGGTGTGTATATATTATATCCCCCTCTTCCTTATCATGGACCTTTATACCCAGATCACCAGTGCTATCACCTGTCAGGTATTATGTTATGGCTGATCGGTGTATATAATATATAATATGGTGTATATAATATCCCCTTCTTCCTTATCATTGACTTCTATACCCAGATCACCAATGATATCACCTGTCAGGTGTTATATTACGGCTGATCAGTGTATATAATATATAATGGGGTGAATATAATATCTCCCTCTTCATTATCATGGACCATTATACCCAGATCACCAATGATATCACTGCACCTATCAGGTGTTATATTATGGCTGATCAGTGTATATAATATATAATGGGGTGAATATAATATCTCCCTCTTCCTTATCATGGACCTCTATACCCAGATCACCAGTGCTATCACCTGTCAGGTATTATATTATGGCTGATTGGTGTATATATTATATATATTGGTGTGTATATAATTTCCCATTCTTCCTTACCATGGAACTCTATACCCAGATCACCAGTGCTATCACCTGTCCGGTGTAATATTATGGCTGATCAGTTTGTACACCAATATGTTGTAGAAAACTCTTCCCCACTTTTTTTCCTGGACTGTACAGCTGCATATTGCCGGTAATAACAATGTTCATGAAGGATAATGACTTGTGATGATATATTTGGTGTACCTATGTGTGATTATTGTATGAATGTAGCAAATATATCTCTGAGTAAGTTTCAGACACTGAAAAATGAATTTCTAACTTTGTAGAAGTGTGCGCTGTTATTATCTGTGAGAAGTAACACATGTAACCATTGTTCCCCCATCATATGACATTTGTATGGGGAATGTGATCTTTGGTTACACAATGGCGTGTTCCAGGACTGGTGGGTCACGTGTGCACTGTGTTTGGATTCTTCCAGAAGCTTCCAGTAATTCTTCTTGGTTTTGTACCCAAAATCCTCAATAAAAGGCTACAAATCAATCAGGAGTTTTATTTCCCTTCATGGTGCCAGCTCGTGTTTCAGAACAGATGGAACAGGTCGGCTCATCAACAAACAAATGGGTTTTATACCAAATAAGTTAAACTGATTTAAACTTTGTTAAACAGTCACATGACGGGGGCCCTAGTAAAGGAGTTCTCCGGAATCTTGTAGATTTGGGCAGAAATATGGGAGCTGCCATTGCTGGCTTGTGTATAAAGGTGACATCTCCAGAAATCATCCTGATGTACTTGGAACAAGAATGCAGCAATGAAGTCTATGAAGGAGTTCCAGTAAATCACAGTCTGTGTGAATCCAGGGATCAGAATGACAACCATTAGGGCACTCTGATCTCCGATGCTCTGGAGTGCTGCTCATGCATTGGAATGATTGAACCAGTGACCACCCACAGGGTCCATTAGAGAGTCTTCAGGGGAACTGGTCACACAAGAATAGAGGGTCTACAGGGCTAAGGGATGATGTACGGTAAATTATATTGAATGATACCTTAGACCAATTATCCTCAACCAGGGTCCCATGAAACCCTTGGGTTCCTCCAGAGGATGTTCCTTGAGCAATGAGCAGTTTGGGCCCTTCAGGTCCATTTAGGTGGCTCCAATGACTTCCTTGGCTATCTGTGACATTCTTCCCATTGGCCAGCAATGTAAGAGGAATTAGTCCCACTGACCACCATACTAATATACTGTGATCTGTGGATATAATTATAGAAGGGGTTCCCTGAACACCTAAAAGTTATTTCAAGGGTTCTCCCAATTTCAATAAGTTGAGAAAGCCTGCCCTAGATGTTAATGGGCATTTATATCTTGAGGTGGGGTAAGTAGTAAGGGTTTGCCAATTACCTGGAAACCTAAAACTTACACAGGGTTGAGGATTTTCTTGCTCCCCCGTAAAAGTCCATTGGGTTCTTGGAAAGCCAATCACTAATGATGTTGGAAGAAATGGGGTGAGTCACATGATACCTCATTCATTGAGTACGGGGCAGTTGTTTTTGCCCCCAGGGGTAGACGAAGAAGCTTAGTGGTTATGACCGGCCGGTGGGGAAGCACAGAGCCATTTAGATGTCATCCAGTTCACACAGCACAATCATTATTGGCTTTATACGGACGCCATGTCTCGCTATGTAAAGCCAGCCCAACATTCCATAGGAAGTGGAAGGTATTTCAGGAATGGCAGACCATCGAGGTCACCACTTGACGCCATCAGGACCCAGTGATAATGCTTAGGGTCCCCTTAACCAAACACGGGAGCCCGATCCTATATATTGCACAGAAGGGCCATTGGGGGGGGTCCTCATGGTGATGTGACACATTCCATAATATCACCACCCCCCCCCCATACAGCGTGGTCTGGAGGCTATATCAGTCTATAACACCTGATAATCTCCACATACAGCCGGGGATATTTCTGCTGTCATGACTCGCGCTGAGAGATGTAGTGAGCGCTAAATATCAGACACAAGAAATTCCATAAAATTCCCAATTAGGCTGCCAGCACGCAGTTTCCAGGAAAATCTGCCAAGTTTATTTTTCTGATTCCTCTGGTATATTCCCAACTTAAAAGAAGAGCTAAATACCTAACTTCTACAACTATAGTTTAATGTATATATGGTGGGATCTGGTATAGAGAGCCTGTCATTACCTTGCAATTTACGTCAAAATAACAGCAATATCATTTTTCAGAATGATAAATGCCAACCATGAGTTAGTGACTTTGTCTAGGCTGAGATGATTTTATCAGTCTGCTGCAGGCAGAAGAACACATTTCCTAAGTCTCTTTACCCCAGTAATTGGGTTCCCGCAGCTCCCCCTATAGGTGGTAAAAGTTTTTGTCCCAATACCTGAGCCTTGAAGTCAGGTCAGCTGGCAGAATTCTCAGAATCGGACATTTCTTGGTGTTTCCAATGTTTTGCATTGCGCTGTAGGTCCACTTGCTGGTTGTTACATCACTTCTGCTAAAGGCGGCCAGAGAGCAAAGATCACATGCGGATGAACACATGAGCATTAATATTCTTTTTTTAGACAGCATTTCCTTTTTTTATTCTTAATTTAGCCATTTTAATTTTAAGAAAAGCACACTTGCTGTATATATATGTAACACACACACACACACATATATATATCTACATATATATATATATATATAGCAAGGAACATATAATAACAGTAATTATTCCGGCTATTACTGATATTACATTCTATTATTAGAACTTGTAAAGTTAATTAGATAAATAATTACAATGTAACCCAAATACATTCATGTTTATACTTTGTAATGTAGATCGTGCAGCGGGTGGTGAATCCCCATTGATCGCTAGGGAACGACCGTACGCTGCAGTGAAAGTCACCTGTTTGGAAATTGTCTGATCGATCCCCTCCTGTAATTAAATTTCTTTCTTATATAAAAGAGCGAAACTCTTGGCACAACACAGTATTGATAAACAGAGATAATTATATATTACATGTCAATAGTGCAAATTAAGATGAACTCCGCCTAACCTGACATGCAATAGAATACATTGATGTAATGAGAGAGGGTGCCAAGCTGTAGGGATTGGCCATGGTATAATTTCTATCTGCCACAATAACCTGACTGAACAAGCTTTTATCAAGAATGATCCCAGTAATATTAAGGAATTGTTCCGATTCCTCCAGCACAATACACCTGGGCACTGATGAAGGGGCAGGTGAATCTGTGAACCGTGTTTTAATGGTGACATTTACACCTGGACTGATCCCTACAGCTTGGCATTTTCATCCCTTTACTTTGCATAGACCCTGGACCCTGTCTGGGTTGGATGTGAGAGGTTATAATAAATACCTGTGAGAGTTGCACTGATACAAATGATACATACTGTGTCTAGCGACGGGTCTAGGACCCTATCACATTGTACTGTGCCCATTATCATGATGCCACCTGGTGAACACATTGGCCCTGATTTATTAAAGCTCCCCAATGGTGGAGAGAATACACTTTCATCAGTAAAGCTGGGTGAACCAGCAAACCTGGAATGATTCTGGTCCAGAATTGAAAACATTTACTAACAAATAGCAAATGACTTTTAAGAAATCCATTCCAGGTTATCTGGATCACCGAGTTTCACTGATGAAAGTGTATTTTCTCCAGCCTTGGAGAGCTGGGTGATCCAGCACACCTGGAATGGTTTTGGTAGCAAATAGCAGGTTTGCAGGGTCATCCAGCTTCACAGATGAAAGTGTATCCACACCAGCTTGAAGAACTTTAATAAATCAAGGCCAATGTCATGAAGATTGGTCTACCATCATCTTTTTGGGAACAAAATGTAAAATTGTAATTACACCTTCCTATATTTTCCTATGGTGATGCATCTTCATGGCAAGGTAGATTGGAAGTAAGAGAGGACAAACAGCTGAGAACTAGAAGGCAAGCTTTCTCCAGGGAATCATTAGAAATAATGTACCCTTAAATCATCAGTTCTTTGCACCCCAAAACTGCGTTCTGGTAGCCATCATCTGGGCAATAATAGAATATGCCGCCATGGAACCGAAGCATCTGAGAAAGAACCAGGCATAGAATGGTGAGGGTGGTTCTTGACTAGACAAGGCAATAATTTGCAAAAATATATCTTATTAATGATTCAAAACTAGGCAAGGGTATAAAGCAGGGGTGCCCACACTTTTTTGGCTTGCAAACTACTTTTAAAATGACCAAGTCAAAATAGTCTACCAACAATAAAAACTTGGACTCGATACTCCTGTGCGTGATAGAGTTCATAGGGCTCCGCGATCTACTTGCGTTGCCTTTGCGATCCACCTTTTGGGCACCCCTGGTATAAAGTGGGGAGATGGTTCATGAAGAACCAAGTACTAGAGAAGAAGATAATGAAGATGGGTTATGATGAAGAATTTGGTACTGGAGTAGGTATGACTTATGAGGGTGGCTCAGGATGTAGAACCAACTATTACACAAATAATAACTGGAAAACATGGTCAACAAGTCAATGATTGGTGAAATTGGTTTATGATGAAGATCCAGGTACCAGAATGGGCAATAAATGGTTAAAGTGGTTTTTGATAAAGAACTAGCTAATGATTGGGGAGGGTAGTTCTTGGTGAAGAACCAAGTACTAGACAAGACAATGATTTGCAAAGGTGGCTCATAATAATGAAGCAAGTACTCAACAAGGTACCAATTGGTGAAAGTGGTTTATGATGAAGAAGCAAGTGCTAGAAAGGTTAATAAAATCAGAAAAAGTGGTCCTTGATGAAGAATCAAATATTATTTTTCATATTCAGGCTGTAGAACCAACTATTACTCCAAGTATTGACTGGCAGCAATGATGAAGAACTAAATACTCAACAAGGCAATGATTGGTGAAAGTGGGTTATGATGAAGAAGCCAAGCACTAGAATAGGCGATAAATGGCAAGGGACCTGATGAAGAACCACAAGCTAGACTGGGTAATCATTGACAAAAGTGATTTCTGATGAAGAATGAATGATGAAGTTAGATTAGATAATGGTTGGCTAATGTGGATCTTAATGACCAATTAGCCCCTTTGCAGTTTTCATTGTCAGTCTGGAGAAAGCTGGCCATAACGTTTCCATGACTGACTGGGTACCTAAGTCTATACATCTTCTTAAAGATAAGTTAGGTCCGAACAAGAATGTTTACCCCTAATTCTTCATGGATGCATATTTTTGGCTAACTGCTATATAATTAAAAACAAACAGGTTTTTCTGAACTTCCAGTTATGGAGAGGTTCAAGATATCAGAGTTATAATTAACTAAGTTTAGCCAAAAGCAGCAGAGCTTGTTTTACATTGCAACATAGCCGTTTGGAGGAAGCCATCTCCTTCTGCAAATCCCAAACCGGGAAAAAAGTGCATGGAAATCCTTGCCTCCTCTTTGGAAAAAACATGAAAATGTACAATGGGAACACTCCCCCCTTCCCCCTCCTTTTGTATTATATATCACTACAAATGCTTGTGGAATTCTTTGGAGAATAGAGCCAGTTACATCCCATTATCCTCTGAAGAAGCCAAAAAAGGTGAAACGCGTCAGTATCTGAGGTTCCCGATCCAGGATGAGAACACACATCTTTTGTATATAAGTGTTTTCAATTTTTGTGACAAACTAAACCTTGTACAGTATTTTGTAACACTGAATTACTGCCAAGGAAAACCCCCACTTTCTTAAACCTCTTCCTAACTAGTAAAAAAAACCTGTTTGTTCTTAAACATAACCAACCATGGATAGGTATCAGTAATTTTTGGTTGTCATCTCTTACCTTCATAGCATGATAACATTGGTCAGCATCTTTTCCACCCTAGAGATCCATGGTGAGTGTGAACACTTTTTGTTATGAATACTTTCTGTTATGTTGCTTTATATTATGATTTAAGGTTCTGTTTTTCACATTTCAGCAATGTACAAAGGCCAACTGGCAAAACATCAAGGATTATGTATTGTGAAACACACAGAGTATACCTACAGAGAAAACCTACAATGTATGAGTGGAAAGATTCCACAGGTAACTGAATAATAACCCCAACAGAAAGAATAATAGTTGTAACAATCATAATTACAACAATAACAGATGCTTTGATAAAAAAAGAAAGAAAGAAAGAAAGAAAAAAAAGAAAAGAAAAGAAAAGAAAAGAAAGAGAAAGAAAGAAAGTAAAGGAAAGAAGAGAATGAAAAAGAAGAGGAAAAACAGAAGAAGAAAGAAAGAAAGAAAGAAAGAAAGAAAGAAAGAAAGAAAGAAAGAAAGAAAGAAAGAAAGAAGGAAGGAAAGAAAGAAAGAAATAAATAAGATGAAAAGGAAGAGGAAAACAGAAGAAGGTAAAAAAGAAGAAGAAGAATAATGAGAAGAAGCAGAACATAAAAAGAAGAGGAAAACAGAAGAAGGTAAAAAAGAAAAAAAAAAGAAGTAGAAAAATTAAAATCTGAAAAAATAAGAAACAGCAAGAAGAAGATTAAAAAGAATAAGAAAAGGAATATGAAAAAGAAGAAGGAAATGAATATGAAAAAGAAGAAACAGGAAAATAAGGCAACCATTGCAACAGTATTAACTACTGCCAGATGTGTATGGACATTTACAGATCACATGTAAGTGTAGGAATACTTTTATAAGGACATCATTATACTATTTTTAGTGATTGGGTTTAGGTACACAATATAGACACATATGATACCCTGGGGTGCACCGTTCACAGGTAAACCTTCCTCTGATGTGTGGGTCCCCTGTGTCACCCATTCCTATCTCTGTCATAAATCTCTTCATCCTCCCAGCTAATTTCAGAGATACGCCATACGTCAAAGGCGTAAACGCAACGCCGGGTAATATCAATGTAAATTATATTTCTGATTTTTAATTATACACTACACTACCTCTGTCGCTTACAGCCAGCCCCGCTGCAATGTTAACACTCTCGGTGCCAGAGCAAGGTGCAGCACATGTCTAAGAGATATAAACCCAATCACTTAAATCACAGAATCCTTGACTTATATATATTTATAAATCACTTGCATGGTGCCACACATTAATGTGCATTGCATTAAGGTAGGGCATTTATTCTGATTGGGCTGCCAATACAAATAAAAGACCAAAAAATAGACATGTAGCAACACAGCAAAACTCGACACATTAGTATATTACCACACATTGTGGTGTAGTGTAAGATGTGTTGCATTGGGTTTCATTCAAAATAAATTCAGCATGAAACCCACAACATTGTAGGTATGTTTCCCCCTTGAATCTGCAGTGTTCATTACAATATTCCCTGGTGATTCTGCCATAGAGGTCTATATTCAGGCACTTCCTGGTATAGGGTGACAACGCTATATCCAAATAGAATATAAGCTGCGACAGATAAAACTGCTCATATATGATATTTGGAGGCCTCAACAACCTTGCTAATTGAATCTATAGATTATGTATAGCTGAAAAGTTTTTTACATTGTATGGGCCAGCACTGACAGCAGCTCTTATACACACAAGTAACATGAAGTTATAGTGACAAGAAAATGATGAAAGGGGACTGCGGGGTCACAGGGGCTGTAATTGAGATCACAGAGCTAAGCGCTTCCATTTGTACCCCGCACACAGCAAATATTCCATATATATGTGCCCAATATTCCTGCCACACACAATGCTATACAATTTAATGGTATCATTGTACAAATCTCTCAGCAGATCACATGAACAGCAATGCCATGCAAACACAGAGATACCAAATTTGTGTGTTCTTCCCTTCTTAAATGATATTATTTGGCCCTAGACTATGATAGCGACATATTACACTATATTGATGTCTGGATAAGAGACATACGGCAGCAGAGTGATATGAGAGATATAAGCAGCACACCCCCATTGTGAACTAACTGCTGATCATCTGGTTGTTCTGCCACAAACCTTTCTTTCCTACCTCAGATGTTCATGGATGTTTTTTTTTAATACTGTGATCAAGTTGGACAACAAATAGCATAATATTATAAGACTTTTCAGCAAGTGTCCCTCCTGATAAAGCAATTAAAGCGAAACGTGTTGAAGACAATGAATAAAAGAACATTTTTATGTCTTTATAATGTTATCGTAAGTACATGATATCGTTTTAAATTTTATAATTAAAGTGTGTAATAAAAAACACATTTTATTCTGTACTATTAAAGTCCCACGATTGTTGTTAGTGGATTTGTATATTATTAGGGATATGGTACTGTAATATGTGGATCCATTATTATTTATAATACACAGTATTTATATAGCACCCATATATTATGCAGCGCTGTACAAAATCTATAGCTGTCCCTCAAAGGAGCTCACAATCTAATGTCCCTACCATAGTCATCTGTCATTATTACAGTCTAAGGATAATTTCGGGGGGAAGCCAATTAACCTAACTGCATGTATTTGGAATGTGGGAGGTAACCCATACAAAGACGGAGAGAACCTGCAAACTCCATGCAGATATTCCTGGCTGAGATTCAAACCTGGAACCCAGCGCTGCAAAAGCCAGAGTGCTAACAACTGAGCCCCCGTGCTACCCGTACATTACTAGACAGTACTAGATTGTAAGCTCTTCGGGGCAGGGTCCTATCCTCCTGTTTTACTGTCTGTATCTGTCTGTCATTTGCAACCCCTATTTGATGTACAGCGCTGCGTAATATGTTGGTGCTATATAAATCCTGTTTATTAATAATAATAATAATTACATATATTATATATATAATATATTATACTATAATTATATTGTGAATGCCACCAAGTGATTGCACACTATGCTGCAAACTATGCTGGTGCTTTAGCAATACATGATAATAATACCATAATAATAATAATAATAACAATAATAATCTGTATTTACATAAAGCGTAAAGAAGAAATCTAAGCCATCCCAAAAGGTGAATCAATCTTTCTGCATTTATCTGTATTTATGAATTCTGTATGTATCAGTTTAATAATATTATGAAATGTCATGTTTGCTTTGTGTAAGAATCTAACAATATTACATTGTATCACCATATAATATAAAACTGCTGGTTCTGTACAACTGGAATCATTTCTGCTTATTTGTTCTATCAGCAGAAGGAGATACAAAGTGACAATGGCAATATGATACATTGTTGCGCTGCTCACAGTCCCTATATATGTGCTATGGGGCCCCTCTGTGCCCACCCAGATGTGCAATGGTTAAGGGTTGGTTAACCCTTCCCTTATTCAGATAGAGCTTACAAGCTTTATTCCATTTCATAGCAATATTCTGGTTATCAATAATAACACATTGTCCATCATTTTCAGCTATTGAGACTGTCCTGTTCTTGCTACATAACCCTGCTTTTCATCAAAGTTATAAAATTACCCCCAGGACAAAATCATCTGACATCATCCAATGGAAAACTCTCACTGTGGCCAATCGCCCAATCATTGGAATAAAAAAAGAACATTGGGTGCAATGTGAATGTTACAATATTACGCTATAACATGATCAGGGAATATTGATCACTTTCTCACCTTTCACCACTACATATCATACAGATATCAGTGTGAATCTGATAGAAAATTGGTTGTAGAACTGACACTGCTGGCTCCGCAATCAATGAAAAGAACAATCTTTCCGGATCAATGTTTTTGTTTTTTTGGGTACTCCTTTTTTTTTAATTATTTGATTTTATTTCAGAGTTTTTTTTCTTTTATCGAACATTTAATCTATTAGCACATTTTGATTAGTAAATGCCTAGCTTTAGCCCAAGGCTACAATGGAGATTCAATTTATTTTCTATTGAGTGAAAGATTTAACTGTTTGGTGGCTGATTCCTTATTCCCAGTGAAATCAGTGAGTTGCTTTTGATAGGATGGACATCAAATAGGGAGAGAGATTTAAACAAATTCCATATTGAGATCTCACTCTTTGCAGCCTGAGGATTTTCCTATAATCCTTATATTGTAATATTAAAAAGAATACAACAAGAAAGTGAGATTCCCCCTGAGACATCACTGGTGAATCCTAACAGTGTATGTCCATGCCTGGGATATCAGTGCTGGGCAAACATTGCAAACAAAGAGTTAAATACCTTCATTAACTGGCATTTTCCATGGCATGACTTTTATCATTTGTAGGGAAAAAGAAAGATTTTCACTGGTATAGTCCCTAAGACAGGACAGAAATGCTGGAATCTGTAGTTCCACAGGCCAGGGACGTTGCATAGATTTAGACTGTGATTAGAACCACAAGTACCAGCATGCAAACAGAGACTGGAATTCAAATGATTGAAAGTATTTATTAAGATAAAACATAGTTACATTTTAAGTCCTACATAATACTGTACCAGATGCCTTGTATTAACCCCTTCCTGGCCTGTAGACTCCCACCCATAATGTCCGATATACGTTAAACTGTTCAGTCCCTGAATATTGGAAATATCCCACCAGAACCAACATATGGGACAAGTTCTGGCTGCTGGGCTGTCCTGTTTTCCTGCCTTCACTACTTGGTCAGCCAATCATGTAAACTAAGTTTCAAGCCCCTGATTGGTGCCTGCTTATCCCAGGTCAACGACCCAAAGTAAGTAGTGAAAGCAGGATCAGAAAGACAGCCCTGCCTGGTGTGCTTTAAAAACAAGTCAGCAAAGAACTCCTGTATATTTCTATCCTGACAGACTCCCTTTAAAGTCCTGTTTAATATAAACATAATATTCCTTTGTGCAATGTGCACAACTTGAGGTAGACTTTTTTGTCACTAAACCAATAAATTACAATACAATAAAATGATCATTTTAGCACAAAAAAGAAGAAGCTCTGCACTTGGAGTGCAGACTCAACTCTTTTAGTGCCAGAGGATGGTTTTACTGTCCCAACATTTAAAAAGAGGAGAAAAGTGCAATTGGAGGAACAATCCAGGTAACCTGGGGAGTGTTATGTGCCATGATTAGAGTCTTGTTGTTTTGCCCTCTGTTGGGCGCAGTCTTTAAACAGAGGCTTCCTTTAGATTGTAGAGGGCAAATAAAGTGTTTTTATATCCCTGAGCTTCCTGTAGTCAATAAAGTGCTCAACCGACCTCCCTGCAGTGTTAAAGCCCCATCCAGCACCTGTGTATTACCAGTGCATTGCCCAGCTTCAGTAGCACCTGCTCCATATAACCATATTGGCACCCTTTTCCCATGCTAGGCTGGCTCCAGAGACTGTTGGTTTCCATTAAATTCAGACCATGTCCCCAAAACATTGGTGGTGTCCACGGAAGTGGCAAACCCACCAGATTGTCGGGATAAATCACCTGAGACATGTAACCTTCTATCTGCCTTCCTCGGGCAACAAAGCAGCTTCTTAAAGGCTTTCCTGAAGTCCGGGCTCCTGCAATAGATAATTGGATTAAAAGCAGAGTTGACGTATCCCAACCAGTTTAGGAACAAGAAGAGTTTGTCAGGGATGAGGTTCCTGAAGAAGACGTTGACTATATTGGCCAAGAAGAAGGGTAGCCAGCACAAAGTGAAGGTGCCCATGATGATGCCCAATGTCTTTAGGGCTTTGTGCTCCTTGGCCACCAACATTTTGGAAAGTCTTCTCCTGCTGGACCTGACATGGTGGAGAGGCTGGTTGTGGTGGAACCGACCTTCACATTTGTCTATCTTCTTCATCTGTTTCTTGGCTTCCTTGAAAACCCGAAAGTAAACAAATATCATGACTACCAAAGGGATATAGAAGGAGATAATGGAAGAGGCAATAGCATATGCCTGGTTGGTGACAAAGTCACAGCAGCCCGGATCTTCATAGCAGCTCAAGGCCTCTGGGTCATTAGTGTCCCTCCACCAATGCATCATGATGGGGAGGAAAGACACTAGTGCAGAAATGGCCCATACAGTACAGACAATACCCTTTGCCCTGCCCTTGGTGAGAAGGCTCTGGTATCGGAAGGGTGAGGTGATGGCAATGTACCTGTCTATTGCAATGACGCAAAGGGTTTCAATGCTGGCAGTCACACACAACACATCCACTGAAGTCCAAAATTCACAGAAGGTAGAGCCATACATCCAGGTGCCACTTACAACAAGGGTAGCCCCCAGGGGCACCACAAACAAGCCCATGATGAGGTCAGCGCAAGCCAGGGAGGTTATGAAAACATTGGTCAGAGTTTGCAGACGCTGGTTCTTAGCTATGGCCACAATGACCATGATGTTGCCCATCAAAATGAGCAGGATGATGATGGACATCAGAATAGCCATACCAACTGTCCACTGCTGGGACATCTCTGATAGGGGCTGCATGGGGCTTGGCACTGTCGGAGGTTGGCTACTCTGGTTCTTGCAGTCAGGGGACACCCAGCCATCCCCCATTGTAGCAGCAAAGCTTAAGGGATCAGCAGGAGAGGGGAGGCAGGTGAACCATGTTAGGGCTGTGCTGAGTGGCAAGGTAATTGTAGAACAGTTTCCTGGGGAGACAATTGAAGACAAAACAATGCACCACCTTGGGTTGATGGGTTCAGGACCTCTTGGGTGGGTCACTCTTTGACCAGAACTAGTGGTAGCCCATACACTGATATCCTGATCCTCACAGGTGAAAGTACAAGGTGCAGAGCTGTTGCACTTGGCACTGCCTACTGTACTGTACTGTACAATGAATTGGGTGGCAGAACCCTTCTGTCTTGGATAGTCTGTGATAAATACGCAGTTCCTGGTTCTGGTATCCCTAGCACTGGATAATGTACAACTGATGACAGCAGGGGATGCACAGACAAGATTACCCAAAGAGCTTCTGTTAGCAGCAGTCCCCTTCCCCCTCCACCTGGTACTGGCTGATGCACCAGGAGCAATGTGGATGCCACCAGATCCAGTTATAGGAGTGGCTGCTATTCTTGTGGCACCAGAAGTAGATCTGGAGTCTGGTGATTTCCTATAGAAGATATAATGATCAGTTAGGTAGGTAGTGACTCTAAGCCATGGGTTCTCCTGTTTGGTAGAAGTTACAGACTTCTGCCCAGAGTAAGCAGCTGGTGACCTTGTACAATGACAAGTGTTTGGAGTGAACTCTGGGCACCTGTGTCTGGCACCTCTGTGCCCAGTGTGAGCAGCTGGTAAGCTAAAGATGAGAGGGTTGGCACTGACTGGTACTCTGCTGGCCCTACTCCTGTAAGTGCTGCTCTGCCCTGTGACAGCAGGTGATGAACTTTCCTTACAGATGCAGAAATCAGCTCTGGTAGTGTGCCTGCTGGTGGTTGTAGTTACCCAGCTCCTGGGAGCAGTCAGGCTGGCGCAGTGTGCAGGTCCTAGGCTCCTCTGCTGGCTGTTAGAAGCTCCAGGTGTTCTGCGACCAATCAGGCAGCTGTGGTGTCTGTTCTGCAAATTCCACTCCCAGGCTATGAAGACAAGAGTAATTGCAGAAATGCAAAAATCAGTCTGGCAGGTGCTGCCCCTGATGGGGGTTGTAGCTGCAGAGTCCTTGGGATCAGCCTGACAGGTGCTGCCTTTGATGGGGGGAGTAGTTGCAGAGTGCCTGGGATCAGTCTGGCAGGAGCTGCCTCTGATGGGGGTTGTAGTTGCAGAGTCCCTGGGATCCACCTGGCAGGTGCTGCCTCTGATGATGGTAGTAGTTGCAGAGTCCCAGGGATCAGTCTTCCAGGTGCTGCCTCTGATGGTGGTAGTAGTCCCCCAGGTGCTGCCTCTGATGGTGGTAGTAGTCCCCCAGGTGCTGCCTCTGATGGTGGTAGTAGTCTCCCAGGTGCTGTCTCTAGTTTGCAGTTCTCTCCTCCTGTTGGAGCTCAGCATGATTGTGAACTGTGCAGCTTCTCCAGCTCCCTGCTCACCTCCCCTCCCTCCTGCTGCCCCTCTCAGCCAATCAGGGGGCAGGAAAGGAGGAACTCTGCATCCAGCCCCGCCCGTCTGTCAAATTCCCAGCCAGCAGCGATCGTCAGGGAGAATAATGTGCGAACCGAAATTATGTGACGTCATAGTGCAACACAAAACTAAATCTGCTGACATCACACACTTCAAAGGGGTCACTTCCAGCAAAGTTTGTAAACACTTTAAATTACACTTTAAATCCTCCAAAAAGGGGCAAATGGATATCATTGTATTTATGTGTTTAACTTTAATAATGCGAAGTGGAGAGTCTGTAATGAATTTTTAATCCATATTCAGTTTGACAACCAAATTTAAAGTCCATACATTTGTTGGCTCTGCCCCCTGGCAAGATAATGCCCCCTGTAAAGATAATGCCCCCTGATAAGATAATGCCCCCTGTAAAGATAATGCCCCCTGATAAGATAATGGATAAGATAATGCCCCCTGTAAAGATAATGCCCCCTGGTAAGATAATGCCCCCTGTAAAGATAATGCCCCTTGGTAAGATAATGCCCCCTGATAAGATAATGCCCCCCGGATCCCCTTATAAGATAATGCCCCCTGTAAAGATAATGCCTCCCGGTAAGATAATGCCCCCTGATAAGATAATGCCCCTTGGTAAGATAATGCCCCCTGGTAAGATAATGCCCCCTGCAGAGGCAGAACCCTGGCTATGAGATCCTGGGTAGAACTTCACATCAGACAAAGGCTGCAACAAAGTAACAATTTGGAAACTAATAGAAAAGCTTTGATTGGTGTTCTGTTCCTCAGGAATCATCCAGAGGAGTGCATTGCTTTCAGCACCTGGAGATTGCTATGGGACCCTATGGGAGAACCCTGCACCCTTCTCCCCCACCACCAGCCACCTATCCATTAGGTAAAAGCTTCATAGGAAGTTAGATATCTTTGCTGCTGAGACCTTTCAGTGAACTATCAGACAGTTTTACATCCTTACATTGTGTATATTAGACAAGTGCATCATCCTGGTCATCCTAGGTGCATTGGGCACCATTTATAATAATCACAAGACAATGATCATTATAAAAGTGATCCCTCTCTGCAGTAATGAATGCAAATAAAACACATAAATGTAAATTGCTCCTCACCAGCCAAAACTTTATTTCAATAGATTAGTATGGAATAGAATGATGGTAGCTGTGTGCCTTCAGACTGTCTCACTCTGATTGAAGTTTTGTCCTGCCTTAAACAGAACAGGAAAAGGGGAAACGCGATGGAGATCCGTTCTCATTTGTTAACACCTAATGATAACCGCCATGTTTTTTTTTACATTGGGATAGAGTGGAGAAGAAATAGAGCCCCTATTGTTCCACAATAAACAGTTAGCACTAGGAAAGCGATATATGTGACTTTTAATGGAGATTGATGTCCCCAAGAGCAATGCAGTACATTTTCACCTGTTTTATGAACAGAAAGGAGGTGAATCTATCCAATAAGCACCTTCAGGGGATCTATTTTTTCTTTGACATATGTTTTACAAATCCTGATACATTTAATGTATAATAATATAGTCACAGTCACTTGTCACTTATGATTAGTGCTTTTCTTATTGGTGCTATTTATGATACTCCAATTCAAATATTTACCACTTCCAGTTTGCTACCCTGCCTGGTGGGGTCTCCCTGGAGCTGCGGTGTAGCCACCCCAATGTGTGTGATTGCAATGGAGACTGCAGACACAGCCAGAAAGAATATGCTGTCCCGTGAAAGAATACTTGCTTTGTCCTGAGACCTTCAGTATCTGAAACTGCAGCACACATTATTATTATTATTATTATTATTATTATTATTATTAATAAACAGGATTTAGATAGCTCCAACATATTAGGCAGCGCTGTACATTAAATAGAGGCTGCAAATGACAGACAGATACAGACAGTGACACAGGAGGAGGAGAGGACCCTGCCCCAGAACATGGGGCAGGTGGCCTTATTTTGACCTGGAGGTTTATATATATGGTGATGGGCACAACTCCTTCAGGGCTAAAAACTTGGAATTGCCATTTGGCTTGGCATGAGACCAGGATGGCACAACTCAAGTAATCAACTGCACAAGAGTTGCTGGATTCAGACTTTTCAGCCCTGAAGAAGCAGTGAGGGGACCCTGAAACGTGTCGGATGTTTTGCTGCACGTGGAAACCAATGAATAAATATTCAATATTGTTTTTAGAAGATTTTCCCCTCTATTTTAAGGACAAAATTCTGGTTCTCCGGTCACTTTCTATCCTTCTGCTCAGCAGGATAATTAGAGAAGGTGCCACAGACACAAATAAAACCCCCACAGAGAGTCTCATTCCTGCACACACCATCCAATCCTACAAAACAAGATTGTAATAAAAGGAAATGACGGCCTTTCCATCTTACTTTGCCGACCTCACAATCTGTTCTGCTCTACAGAACGCTGATAAAAAATGACATTTCAGAATCTCCCTGAAGACTTTATTGTACTGAAATGTGCAGAAACATTTCCCCTGTGGTGTGCCAGCGGATGGCGAGGTGTATTAATCACCACAAAACACAATTATCTACCAGGCGATGGGGGCCCATTGGGTGATGGGAGGGAGGAATGTGGGGGGGTCACCTGAATTTTTATCATCATTCACACTTATTTATAAGATTATTAACGTGATTATATTGTTATGTTTTGATGTGTTTATATGTTTATGTTATGTTTGACGTGTTTATGTTTTATGTTTCTTTTTATATATATATTCCTCTTAAAGGGACAGAGCGTCACCTGGCACCTCCCTCCGCTGGGTGTGAACTTGCTATAATTATTAACCCTCCAATACTGACATTTCCAGAAGTTATTTTAGGATTTTCTGTAAATTGGTTTCTGTGGATTTATAAGATTACACAAAGAGGAGAAAATTGAGGATTAGGCATAAAGGAGTATAATTTACAGAGTGCTTTGTGGGGAATCATTTGGGAGAATTAGCTGAATGTGGGGATTAGGGAAGTTTATTGTATTAAATGCTGAAAGGTTACTCCATCGTCCTGGGTGGGGCGGAGGACGGAAGGTAAATCGTCTTCTGTATGTTATACTTAGTGAGAGTTTGTTGCACTGTTTGTATGTTCATTGCAGCCCATCCCAGGCCTGGACCCTTCTAATTCTTGTGCAGGACTATAAAGAGAACCTGTCAGGTCCCTGAAGAAATGAAAATAGCTTTGCTCTGCAATAAAGGAGTTTATGTATTGACTTCTCAGGGGTGCTGTTCCTATTACTGCCCCTCAGTTCCAGGCTTTGTAAGACTCTTCAGTGTTTGCCCTGCGCCCTCCACTTGCAGGGTGCGGTTCCTTCCCTGGGGGACTCAACATGGTGGCCCTCATAATGGGCACAACAGGGATACAGACCCAGGAACTCGGCACAGGGATGGTGGAGCCCCTCATAATGGGCACAACAGGGGTACAGACCATGGGAACTCAGCACAAGGATGGTGGGGACCCCTCATAATGGGAACAACAGGGGTACAGACCCAGGAACCCAGCACAGGGATGGGGGGAACCCTTCATTATGGGCACAGCGGGTGTATAGAAGCAAGAACTCAGCCTAGGAATGAAGACAATCTATCATTATGAGCACAACAGGTGTACAGACCCGAGAACCCAATACAAGGATAGGGAACCCCTCATAATGGGCATAGCTGGGGTACAGACCCGGGAACCCAATACAAGGATGGTAGAAATGGGCACAATAGATCCGGGACTGAGCTGTAAATTACAGAGCTCAGCCCTACAGATAACCAAACTTGGAGATGGTTGAGATGGATCATTGTTTGGGTTCTTGTGAGCTATTACTATCCAGCAAACAGTGATTTGTACTTTTCTTTTTATTGATTGGCGTATTAACAGGCAGAGGGTACTATCCATGCTTGTAGGGGGAGGGGAGGGGGGTGTTTTGGTGTTATCCTTACATGTGAATGCAAACTGCTTCACACACCGAATACAAAAGCACCTTCACCCCGTCTGCAGCACCATTGGTCATCCTCAGAAATAATTAGCCATCTTATTCCCAATGGAGGAATATTCCTGTCAGCCCTGCTAATTAAATGATGAACTCGGGAGGTGATAAGTCAATAAGTTCCTTCACCTTGAGTGACACCGCACAAACTGGACAACGGATCAATATTTTGTTGGAAGAAAATAACCCCCCACCCCTAGACACATCCATGTTCCAATGTCACCGGATACACTTCCAATTAGAATGTCCTTAAACCTAGAGAAGAACTCCAATTAAAACTTTTTATAGCGCTGGAAATTGTTAGGGGAAATCCCACCATTGGCATAAAGTTTCAAATTGTTCTGGTGACAAACGAAAATGATATAATATCCTGGTGATGGGGATAAATATTGGGGGCAAATCTCCCCAATGGAGACATAATAAAAGTTTTGTAGGGCCCCCCCCCCTACAAAACTTTTATTATGTCTCCATTGGGGAGATGAGGAATGAGCCAAGAGGAATTCCTCCCAGTGACCGCCATGCTATTATACTATGAGCTATGGATATAATAATTATAGAAGGGGTTCCCCTATGTTAGGAAGCCTGAGAAAGGTACCTATGTGAGGTATTCACTCTTATTTGATACATGCTATTTTTAATGTATCTAATTTTTGGGGTTTTTTTCTCTTTTTTTGAGAACATTTTCTGCACACTTGACATTGATATAAATATTGTCTCTTTTTTGTTTAAATTGTTGTAACGCCATTTTTCTTGTTATGTCTTTTTTAAGCCAGATTTGGTTTGGTGGTCCTTTGAGTTTTATTGAGGCTTTGTTATTTTAATTCATATTGGGCTGAAGAGAATCTTTTTCTGTATTTGTTGTTTCTATATGTAAGCATTGTTAATCCATAAATGTGTGGAATATTTCTTTTTGTTTTATATGTCCAAAACACAACTGCTGTATTTTATTTCCTGAAAAATTTCAATAAAACATTTGAAATATAGAAAGTCTGAGAAACACTGATCCAGGGACTACTAATTGGTAAGTCAATGGGACCTGCCAGCTAAAATACAAAATTGGACCGATGGGTCAGGTGATCTGGCAATATATAAAACAAAGCAAATATAATCAAATTCCACAATCTTGTTCTTTAAAAGGTTGGGGTAATAAACAGATTTTGAAATAAAAGGATCGGCAATGTTGAAAATTTCTGTAAGTTTGGGTGTTCCCCTTGGGTGCCGGAGATTCACACACCCGCGGGTGTTATCTTTAGATGTTATCTAAACTCGGATAATTTCACGTGCGGTAAATCCTTATCATTTGATCCATACAGATAGATGATAAAACATTTTAATAATGACGGATTTTACACCCCTGGGATTTTATTTTATTCATTGTTGTGACAGAAGACATTTTCCTCTGATTTATGGTAATGTTGGGGTGAGGTCGTGGTAATGTTTTATCTCCCCTCCTATTGTGTGATACTTCCCCCACCTCCTAGATTGTAAGCTCTTCGGGCCAGGGTCCTCTCCTCCTCCTGTGTCACTGTTTGTATCTATCTGTCATTTGCAACCCCTATTTAATATACAGCGCTACGTTATATGTTGGCGCTATATGAATCCTACTAATAATAATAATCTTTCAGGGGGTCTAACAACAGCCCTAGTGGTCTTTGCAACTACAATGTTTTTCACTCTCCATGCGAATGTTCTCATTGGCTGCTGCTGTCCTACCCCTGATGGCTATCAGCCAATGAATCTGTATCTGTCTGTCATTTACAACCCCTATTATTGTACAGCCCTGCGTAATATGTTGGCGATATATTTATAGTGTTTAATACTAATAAAATAAACCCTTAATACACTAAATAAAATATTACAAACTAGGAATGTTTCCAGGGATTCACCTAACTTTTTTTTTCATACACCCAAAATTCATACATCATTCATCACATTGAAATCAATTAGAAATTAATGCTTTTTTTTTACAGATTCATCCATGGTTTTTATTGAATCCAATGTGATGAATTTGTACAATTTCGGGCTAGAGTTGGGTGAATCTTGGGTGTAAACATTTATACCTAGATCGTAATGATGTCATTTTAAAGTAGGAGATTAGCATGTGACCTAAAATAGATTTTATAGAATGAATTTTGGGGTACAATGTGATGGAAACTTTTTGCCTCCTGAAATTTTGTATTGAAATTTTTGATCCCCTCCAACTTCCATTCAGGCCAAGTTCAGGAATTATAACCGAACCCTCCAGGGGGTGCCAGTTAACATAATACATATGCCAGTTACCCCACCTGTGCAGCCCATTGTAGATGGATTGAGTGCGGCCCCTAGCCCCAGATATTTCTCCTAGATTGTAAGCTCTTCGGGGCAGGGTCCCCTCCTCCTCCTGTGTCATTGTCTGTATCTGTCATTTGCACCCCCTATTTATTGTACAGCGCTGCGTTATATGTTGGTGCTACATAAATACTGTTTATGAATAAGGATGGAGTGTTTGCGGCTCATGCACATTTAGCAATGATTGTATGTTTATATCATCATTATTCCACCAATGGGATCTTCCAGCCAACACTTCCTCTGTCTGGGACCCTTTTTTCCTCCTTAGTGATGCTCCTGCAGCCTCTTTGCAGCTTTTTTATGGCTTTTTGGCATTTTCCATGCTGGGTTTTCTAATGGTGACAACATTCCTGAATGTCCATTCTATTAAAAGCCAAGGGTGACAACACAAGGGCACAGGAATAAAGTGTTGTCACCCTATACCAGGAAGTGCAACGCATTAATAGAATTGAACAACAGAAATCAGTATGTGTGCGCCCTGCCAGCCTCTGTGCCGTGCTGTCACTGGGAATAAATCATTATTACACAAATCATAGTTTCGGGTTAATAACAGAGATAATTAGCAGGAGGGTAATTACTGATCACATTGGCACAGCGGGTAATGGCACGCAAACGGGTCCACTCCCTGTGCAAGTCGTGGCATCTGAGGCTGGCACGGAGAGGAGCGCCAACTTACAGCAGAGACCTTCACGTGTATTGGGCAGAGCAGCGAAGGGTTAATATACCTGGATTCTTTTTTTTTGCCCTGTCAGCATTGGGGAGATTTCACTTCCTGTTCAAGAGATGAGACAGGAAGTGTGAGGAAATCTCTAGGTGTCCCCGCTAGGGGAATTGTTTCCCCTCATATCTTGTAATATAATGCATTTTCCATCTGTATTGGTGACAATGATCATAGGGAAAGGGGCTGTGGTGTTTAGACTGAGATGATGTCATCAGTCTGCTGCAGGCAGGAGGAAGCATTTCCTCAGTCTCCCAGTGATTATACTGCAACATTGTAACTTTGCAGCTAATTGCAAGGTGCAGCTAGGGCTGGGAATACTGCATGGGCAGCAGGATTTAGGTGAATGTATCAGGTGAGCATTTTATTTGGCTAGTGGTGGTCCTCAGGGGTGGGACCAACTTGACACTACCAGCCAATGAATGACAGTTTTAGTGGTTTTGCTCTCTGGCAATTACTGGCCAATCAAAATGCTCAACTAGGAATTTGCTTTAAAATCCTGATTAGTCTGGAACTGAATGTACATGAAATGTGGATATATCCTTATAAATCAGGAGTGTGCAGCAGTCTTAGTGATTCACACTCTGACCAATGAATGTGGAATGAATATACTGATCATGTATGCAGATTCATACCTAGGGTATCTCAATAAAGGAGAACCCAAATGATTCCTGAACAAATATGGCGCTGTATGAAGAAAAAAGTATTGTAGGGGATTACTGCGATCTCTATGAGAGGTCAGTTCCATTGATACAATATTCACCATGGTGTCACTTGATATTTCTGATGACAGGTCCACTTTGAAATGTTCAGGAAATAGCAAACCTTCCTCCATTGCAGTATTATTTACCTTGTCATTATTTCTGTATATTTGGTTGCCATACAAATTTACATAGGTGTCACCGGAATGTTAAATGCTTTAGTATTAAACGCATTCCATATTTGTCTCACTTATTGTGTACTGCACCACGGCGGATGGTGGCACTATATAAATCATCATAATTATACATTCACTTTGATTGCGCTGCTCCGAGGATGAATATAGAATGATTTACACATTGTCACTGTAACAAGGCCGCTGGGTGTTCTCGTGAAATACGATTGGCCGGATTTCACCCGTAATATTTTTGGCACGGAATGTTGTATCTGCGCTCTAGATGGGTCACCTAAATCAACAAAAGAAGACAGGAAAAAAATGGCGCCGGCGTGTTTTTCATTAAATGTGATCCCTGTAATGAAGCCAAGAGGATACCGCAGACTATGAAATGAAATTTCCAAATGTGAAAATCAATATTAACCTTTATGGTTCATTCACTCTGTCTGCACACTTTCACACAAATTATTAACTCTTTCTGTCAATATGTTAAAAAAAAAAAAAACTTGAGAAAGAAAAAAATCATATGAATAATAAGAATATGAGAAGATGGGGGCACTCCGGGATACATTTATAAAACAATACATCTGACATTCACTGTCGGTGCTTTAAATGACAATGATTGATTCACCACTTGTAAATATTTGGTGAATATCACATTCACTGCTTTTATATTTCATTATTGTATATATATATATATATATATATATATATATATATAAACATTACTTTGGATATTTATTACACTTCAGGGTCTATTTATAAAGCAGTGAATGTCCAGTTGGTCCTCAACTCACCCAAATTCACCAAAATGTGAATTTGGGTGAGCTGAGGACCAATAGGATCAACATCAATTTAATAACACGCACCTACTGTAGGTATGAATTTACAATAGGAAATTTAAAACTTGCAGTTGTCCCTGGAACAGGAAGAAAGGAGAAACCTTCCAGTCTATGAGATGGGTATTTCCTCTTATTCACATTGGGTGAATTGTGATGTGATATCTCCTTGGGTGCAGATACTTTATATCACATTGTCACACATCCTTCCTATAACCCTCCAGTAATCTATTATCTTCTATTTCATTATACAAAACTATGGAAAACCTCTTCTCAGCACTTTGCCAGCCAATAACCGGAGCCAGAAATTCCTGCGAATAATCATTACAGATCTGGGCTTCTCATCTGCTCGGCTGTGAATAATGTATTTACAAAGAGCAGGCTTGTTATAACACGACAGACACAATCCTATTGTACATGAGGCGGAACGAAAAGCCGACAGGTTGTGTGTGGAAAATCCCATAGAGGAACCTTCCCCGTCCCAAGCAGCACCCAAAGGTGCCAAAATGTGCCGAAATGTGAGGAAATGAGAGAGACTCCACTTAGTGTTTGTTTTATTAAATATTTTGCAAATACAAAATAAAAACATAAAAAATACAATTTTTATAACAAACATATTAATATCTATTTATAAGGTGGACTGAATAACCAAAGCCGCATTCCAACAACCAGAATACATAAAAAACGAAGGAAGGAGAAATGACCAAATGTGTCAATCACAGAAATGGGTGATATCCAGTAAACAATGGAATCCATTGCTCATATTGTATTATAGATTTATTGCAAGCAGTCTGATAGACAATCACATAGACAGTAAGCTTTTAATGAATTCTCCGGCTATTGTTCTTTACGCGTTTCACATTGGACGCCAGGAGGAGATGCCATGCAGCTCTATGTACTTTCTTTTACTCTGGACGTCCATGGGATTAGCCTTTGAATATGTAACAGACTATTATATCATATACGATCTGAGCAAATCATATAATAAATTATAAAATACACCAATAGGTATAAAGATTCTCCCCTCCTTGTCACAAAAACGCGTAGAGAACAATGGCCGGAGAGTTCATTAGAAGCTTACTGCCTATGTGATTGTCTAAGAGATTGGATTCAACAGTACAATATGGGAAATGGAATCCAGGAACACGTATAGATTATTCTATGATTTGAAGCCGTATTATTTATTTAAAATGCATTGGTTTCAATTAAATAGAAGTTTGAAATGTTTGATGAGTTATTGATTGATTGAATGATGATTGATTGCCATTTCAAAGTGTGGAAAATTGTGGAACCTCCTCCTTCTTTTTCTATGTCATCCAATACATAAATCATAGAAAAATATATATTAGGCTTTATGCCAAAACTCCAAATTAAACAAAAACTAAGCAAATCCAAGAAACATAATCCCTTCACCGTGTATGTCTTCCTCTATCACAAATCAATCCATGTAATAAAGTCTTAGGAGTGTTCAGAGGACACACAGAGAAATCCTCAGCCTGAAAATTGAAGGACACAGAATGAATCATGTGACTGCGACAGGGAACACCTAGAACCCCCCTCACACTTTGCTTCTACATTGAAGGGGCAGAAGGTGTATATGTGTATGGAGAGCTGGAAATTGATGGACATTGTATTTATATATTCCAAAGGTTCATAATTCCTGTCTCTTCCTTCAATAAATCTGCCTTTCAACCTTTTCTTCTTGCATCGGCTCCTCTCCTGGACTGAAATACTTATTCTAAATTCACTGCACACCGGGAGCACCTTGCATTAGAATCTGCAGCAAGTCAGATAGTCCCCGCCTTTTTTTACCGCCTGGTTTGAGGACATCCAGCATCATCTAGCCCCCTCCATTCCTAGACTGACTGTCCCTGGCCCTCCCTTATGATTAATTGAACGTCAGTTCTTTCAATTGTGGTAGTTCAGCATTTCATGTGGGCATACCAGGGATGCCATGGGGGGCAAGGGGTATTTCTGTACCAGCCCTCAGTCAAAAGAGCTTGATTTTTGAGGAGGAGGGGGCCTAGAAAATGTACCTAGTATGGGACCCAGAAATTCCTGGTGGTGATCCTGCTGGCATCTGATGATGATGGTGATCTGGACCGCGCGGTGAAGGAGGTAAGTGGGCACA
>NC_092867.1:4830570-4835470 GCF_032062135.1 Pyxicephalus adspersus | reverse complement strand
TGGATGATTCTGGCTGCAGCATTCATAATAGATTGTAGAGGAGAGAGTCGGGTTAGTGGAATACCAGAGAAGAGGAGGTTACAGTAATCCAGACGAGAGATGATAAAAGCATGTACAAGGAGTTTGGGGGTCTCTGGGGACAGGTAGGGGCGGATTTTGGAAATGTTGCGTAGATGAATATGATAGGACCTGGAAACGTTCTATAGACCTTAATAAGTTCACACTCAGTGATGTAGGGATGGATCAGGTGGATCTCAGGAGCAGCATAATAAAGAATTATACCCTAAGTTTTCCGTGCAGTCATCTCCTAGGTTGGGGTCACCAGGGGTAATTTCCGTGCAGGTAATGCTGAGTGTTTATGTATTGCTATGAAAACTGTTATTAGCATCCAGCGGATCTGACTCATGCACCATCCATCGGCTCGCACTGATGGCAGGGGACGCTCACATAAAGTGATTTTACCCAAATTAATTTTTCCAAGGACGGGTCGCTGAGCACGAAGAAACAAAAATGATTTAACAGCTGCTCAGTATAAAGCCAACATTTACTCTATCAGCACCATTAAACTCAATTCCTGCACTCACCAATATACTAAATGTGTCATATATAAGACGGTGAGATGGGATGAAGAAAGATTCCTGCAGACAAAGCACCTTCCCAGATCTCCAATGATACAGACCTGCCATGGGACTTTACGGGAGCCATACCCTGGAGATGGGGTACCAAGCCCAGACATTAAAGGGTAACAGGGAAAATCTCCCCTACAGACACTATATCTGGGTAAAGACAGCTGGATCATATTTTGAAAAACTTATTCATGAGAAACTTTCTTTTTTTCTAAAGAATGGCCATGCAGCACCCCACCAGGGCTAAATGTTTTTTTAATATTGGTGGATTGGAATGAACACAAATATTAAAGTATTCCTTGCTTCCACAGCAAACACTCCTCTCCATTCTTAGATGGGCCCAAGATAATGTGGGTGAGTGCTGTGCCCATTATACGGAGCTCCACCATCTTTGTGCCGAGTTCCTGGGTCTGTGCACATGCTGTGCTCATTATGAGTGTCTTCCACCACTCTGCATAGTTTCTTGGTCTGTACATCTTCTGTGCCCAATATGAGTGACTCCTTTATCCATATGATGGGTTATTGGGTCTGCACATCTTCTGTGCCCATTATAAGGGGCTCCCACTATCTTTGTTCTGAGTTTCCTCTTCCTGGGACGAGTTTCCTACCATTCTTGTATTGGGTTCCTGGACCTGTACACCTGTTGTACCCATTATAGGGGTTTCCTCCATTCCTGGGATGAGTTTATGGTTCTATACAACTGCTGTGCCCAATATCAATTATTCCCTTCCCTGTGCTGGGTCCCTGGATCTGTACACCTCCTGTGCCCAATATGAGGATCCCCCACAATCTTTACACAGAGTTCTGTACACCTTTTAGGGGTCCCCACCATTCCTCACTGCTGATTTTTAAATCATGTATATTTGGAACACACAAAGGTGGACAGAGACACCCCAAACTCCCAGGTGGGCAGAAACAAAGTAATTATTTTGAACATATAAGAAAACTAAAAGCCAAGGACCAGCCCAGCCCACCAGGTTCTACACATAAGTAAAATATTAGTTTTGGTTACACTGATCCTTAAATGCTTCCAGCTATCTTTGGGGCTGGTGACACATTCCTTCAGTTCCCAAACAAATAGGCGGCACTGAAAACCCAGAGGGATTCCAATGACTAATTAGAGATAATTATTTCCCAGCTTTAATTAGGACCTTCCCTGGCCTCACCTGGGCCATTATCTGTCACCAGTGTGATCAGCTCCTTGCAATGATCATGGAAGATCATCTGATAAGGATAATGATGGCTCTCATCCCCTGATCAGCCCTCAATTGCTTCCGGATCAAATCTGGAATTAAAACAAATTAAAAAATACTAAATGTTTCTTTCTGTTGCAGTTATCTTTTATGTGAGAAGTTCCCTAAACTAAGGCCTCTGTCACACTTGTGGTGGGATAATGCATGCTTAGCCATTTCTAGCTGCATGTGCCCAGGAGCAGCAAACTACATTGGAGAACGTTGCATTTGCTTGCACTTCCCTTGCGTTTGTGGTGACAGTCACGTTTTTTTTCTCCAGAGAATGAAAAACAACCGCAAGCCAGAAGCAACATATCCCTTCCAAGAACCATGCCGCAACCATTCCACAATCACCTGCACAAAGGGGTTCTGGACTGCTCCCATTCCACTGAATGAGAGCAGCTGGGAGCAAGGTTGAACTTGCTGTCAACTATTACTATATGAAATTTCCCTTGCGTTTGTGGTGACAGTCACGTTTTTTTTCTCCAGAGAATGAAAAACAACCGCAAGCCAGAAGCAACATATCCCTTCCAAGAACCATGCCGCAACCATTCCACAATCACCTGCACAAAGGGGTTCTGGACTGCTCCCATTCCACTGAATGAGAGCAGCTGGGAGCAAGGTTGAACTTGCTGTCAACTATTACTATATGAAATGGCCCTTAATATTCTATTTCTCTTGTGGCATCAACAAGGTGAATACTTTTTGTACAAACCTGATGGAATCCTACTCTAGGGGGTCTATTTATAAAGTGCTGAATATAACCAAAAAAGTGTAACTTGGTCCTATTGCTGTGAGACTGCTCTGTCCTAATTACCATTGAGTAGCTACCGCTCAATAAACTGCTTCACTATTTGTAAATGGATGGTGTTAATGATTTATATATATGCATGTACAGCTTTATATTGATATATGTTTCTATTCTTAAAAGATTGTTTTGTTATGTAGGACTCTTTTGTCCTGATGAAGCGGACCATGCTCCGTGAAACATGTAGACTATATCTGTAATATCAATCTCAAAGAGACCAAATGTCATACCGTGAAAAATATAGATTTTATGTATTTATTCATGTTTTATATAAATTAGTTTCCTATGATGTTTTGTATATTTTGTGTGATCATTGTTATTGTAAATGCCTAAAAGTCCCAGGGATTGCTATTTGCATTCTCATGTTCTTTTTTTCTTGTATAAATTGGTGAATATGACATTCACCAAAATATGCCCTGATGGAAAATCAATCTCTGCCATTGAAAATACATGAACTTGGAGGATTCCCTACTGGGAAATGATTTGGTGAATGTAAATTGCTTGCTTTATAAATAAACTCCTTCAGTTCTGTTACACACAGCTTTGACACCAAATTTCTATTGAACGTTCTGGCTTTGTAAAACATTTCTCCAAAACATTAAATAGCATTGTTGTAATGAATGGTGCATGTTTCGTTCGGACCAAGTAGGAGAAAAATCATAGAATAAATCAATAATGGAAAGAAAGAAATTGAATCAACTCCATCAATTCCACATAGAACTTTGTTGCACCTCCTCTGGATTTTTTGGGAGTGAGAATTCTTTGAGGATCGGATATCACTAATGACAACTAATATTCCTCATCAGTTGGGTTCCTATTTTCTTGTATAGCAGTTACCTTTGCAGGATGAAGCTTTTATTGAACCATTTTCTCCAAGCGGATTGAAATCCAGACCGTTTGCTGGCCATGGCATTGACGTGATTTGCCTTTGATGAAGAAACATTTTACCGCTGGAATCACCCTTTAATTTGGAAAAAGGGAAACCTGCAGGTAGACCAAGAATATATTAAAGTCTCAGGATGCAAAATTATTGGGTAATAGAAAATGTGCAACAAAAGCAATAAAAAACCAATGGGCAGAAACAGAAGTCAATGATTGTGACCAAACAGTAAGAAATCGGCTGAAAGAAATAGAAAAAAAAGAATGAAAGAAAAGCCAAACCAGAAAAAATACCTAACAGGCAAAAGCAATGATAGTGAGGTAAAGAGAACCAGTAATGGATTGTGCGTGATCAGATGAGATTCAATGAAGGGTCACCAATCTGCATTGGACAAGGAGATGATGTCGGAAATTTCCACACTCATTGATGATATGGAGAACCAGGATGGCAATCATGACCTCTGAAGGACAGGGATACATTGAAATATTTGGACATTTCTATCAATAGAAAGAAGTAATGTTTCGGGATGATGTTGCACCTTACCACTGAGCAAAGAATGTGACAATGTTTCTGCAGGAAAACCAATGGCCAGCACACAATCCGGATCTCAATCAGTTTTATGGTGAAAATTGACAAAATGATCCATGAAAAGCTCCATCCTGCAAGGCTGATGTGTCAACTGCTATACAAGAAAATTAAAATGCAATTGATGAAGAATATTGGTTATCATTAGTGAATTCCATGCCTCGAAAAATTCCAACCATCATAAAAGCCACAGACGATGCAACAAAGTACTAAGTAGAACTTTTCAGGGTAATTCCTTAATCTCTCCACGTTGTTGAAACACACACAGTCACAGCACAGAGACAGAGTGCACACACAGTCACAGCATACAGACCACACATTCAGTTAAAGCACAAAGATAGCACACAGAGATAGAGTACACACACAGCCATTGCACACAGGCCACAAGATCAGGCAAAATTTACAGATAACATGCACAGTCAGAGCACGCATACAATGTATATACACATTCACATCACACAGCACACATACAGGCTGCACACACAGGTACACAATTGCAACACACAGACTACACACCTAGCCACAGCACACAGACAGACCACATATTAAGTTACAGTACAAAATCATAGCACACACAGTCACAGCACACAGACGTGTCATGCATCGGGTTATATTACACAGATTATAGTGCACACAGTCACAAAACACTTGATCATGGCACACAATCACACCATAGTCATAGAACACTGAGAACTATTGATGGACAATATTCTACTGTTACTTTCATGTCTCTGAACACTTAAGCTACGTACACACTTCCAATTATTAT
>NC_092867.1:4798756-4829422 GCF_032062135.1 Pyxicephalus adspersus | reverse complement strand
ACCTTATATATTCATTGATTTGTTTCCCATTACTTATGCAGGGTCTGCAATCACCGTCCTTTGTGGTGCTGCACAATGGTTGTGTGCTTTACTTTAGCTCCCATTACAAGCCTACCACACAGGATCTGTCTGAAAACAACAGATTATTAATATTATTATTATTATTATTGTTATTATTAATAAACAGGATTTATATAGCGCCAACATATTACTTGGCTGCAGTCTCTGATGATGAGAAAATCTAATACAAATCTGGACCGTCTCTTGGATTTCCATCATACAAGGAAGAGAGAGAGATAGGATTTGGTTTCCATACCAGGAAGCGGCTGGGTGGATAGACAGCCTGCCCTCTGTACATCACCCTGTCCATCCATCCGTCCATCCATTTCTCATCCTGGGATCATTGTGGGAAAGTTGAGTTTTCTGCGGATCCTGTATAATGGTATCTGGGAAAATCAGCCGGCATCCCACATCCGTCTGACAATGTCACACTAAACTCCGGCAGACACAAAATAAAGAAAACAATAAATGTAAATATAAAATTTTGAAAGGGTTACGGCAGAGGCTTTGTATGTTTAGGTAAATGTAAACCCGGTCAAGCATGGCTGCATAGCTGGAGTGCCGTATGAACACCTGCACATTTGCAATTGCAAGGAGCATGCTCATATATAACGTTCAGGAGCATTGCATATCATCAATGGCGGCACCAAGCAAAGCTATTTAGGGCTGAGTCCTGCAATGGTAAGAGATCTTCAGCCATATTCCTGAGACCAGGGAGGAGTTCTGTAGTCCTGAAACACTTCCCGTCTTTGGGTGACAACGCTGCCTCTTCATAAGTGAGCGTTGACACTCTTGGACAGGAAATGTACTGGCAGGATCTTCAGGTGAAAATAAAAGGAGCAGATACCTAAAAAAAGATCATGATCCCCAGCGGATGAAGATATGCAATCACATCAGCAGAATTCATTAATTGATCATATTTATTAGAGTCACGCATACATTAAGGTTCATGTATTCTAATGAGCTGGGTGATTGATCTCTCATTTGCATATTGCCATATTTTTAGAGTCACATCAGTATAAAAGGCTGATAACTCCGACGCATTTATGTCATTGTAATATATACATCTATTCCGCAGCTCAAGCTATTAGCAATCCTTTTCTGACAAGCCACCATGGCTGACAGCCAAAAATATTCCAGAAGCTTCCAGGGTGAAAAGAGGAGATTCTGTGAAGGTGAATGAATTGGGAAGCTGTAGAGGTAAAGGGGCACCCAACCCAAAACTGGCATAAGCTGAGCACATGGCACATGGTGAGATTGGGGTCATCTGTTGCCTCTTTTTGTAGTTCTCTTCATTGGCTTCCATTTTACCTTAGAAACAAATTTAAGCTTCTGTGCTTTGCCTTTATATCCCTCCACAGCTCTTGTCTCACCTACCTACCTGATACACAAATCCCCCCACAGTTCTTGTCCCACTCCTCCTGTGTCACTTTCTGTATCCGTCATTTCCAACCCCTATTTAATGTACAGCGCTGTGTTATATGTTGACGCTATATAAATCCTGTTTAATAATAAACTGTAATCAGTGGGGCTATTCACATTTCTGCAGCTTTCTCGCAGCTTTTCTCTCCA
The DNA here is from genome assembly GCF_032062135.1 of Pyxicephalus adspersus. Lineage (NCBI taxonomy): Eukaryota > Metazoa > Chordata > Amphibia > Anura > Pyxicephalidae > Pyxicephalus > Pyxicephalus adspersus. The sequence continues at coordinate 4,827,790 of NC_092867.1, read as the reverse complement.
TGCATTGAATATAACGGCTCAGTGTTATCATGCATACCATGTATTGCACTCAATGTTTAGGTGAGCAGATGTTTTAGGATATCACTACACATGTGTACCCGACTTCACATGTGCCCACCACTACAGCCAACATCATTCTTGCCTAAAACAAGGTGCAAGGTCCTGGTTAAGGGCAGATTTAGAAATTTGTGTTTTGGTAACAGCATGGTAATAAGTTGCAGCATTGCAGGGCCCATTGTTTTCTAACATAATGCATTGAAGGAATGCACCTGTGCTATAATGCGCTGCAATGCATTAGGAGCAAGGAGAGAGAGAATGAAGAGAGGGACAGGATAAGAAAAGAGCAAGAAGGAGGGGAGGGGAGAGAGAAAAGGAAGAGAGGGAGAGTGGTGAGGGAATAGGAAGACAGGGAGAAAAGGGATATAGACATAGGAGAGGAAAGGGGGAATGAAGAGGGAGACAGGAGGATAAGTTGAGAGAAAGGGGGAAGAGAAAGAAAGAATGAAAAGAGAAAGGGGGAAAGATGAAGAGACAGAGAACCAGAGGGGTAAAGTATAAGAAGGAATAGGGTGAAAAGAGAAATAAGGGAAGCACAGAGAAGGGTGAGGAAATATTTTTTATTGGGGGGTAACAGAGATAGAAAGGAGAAAGAAGGGGAATAGAAAGAACACTTCAAAGAACTGCTATTCAAATACATAGTAATCCTGGAAATGGCTGTGGATTTTATTGTAATGTCTCCTGTGCAATCATTACAGCACATTGATATTATAACTCAAATATATCAGAAGGAGAGGGGGTGAGAAAGAAGAAAAAGGGGAGAAAAGTAAAGGGGGAGACAGAGAAAGAAACGGGAGAAAGGAGAAGGGATAGACAGAGAGATGGGAGAGAGAGAGAAGAAGGAAAGGTAAAGAGAGACAAAAATAAATGGGGAGAGTGAGAAGGAGGGAGATAGAAGAAGAGGAGAGAGAGAGGAAGAAAAAGGAAGCGAAGGGAAGGGAAAGGAAAAGAAGGAAACGGAAAGTTAAGAGAAAGGGGAAGAGAAAGTAAGGAAAAGGAATAGAAAAAAAGGAAAGGGAATGTAAGGGAAAGGAAGAAAAGGGAAAGGAAGCAAAAGAAAGGGAAGGGAAGGGAAAGAGAAAGGAAAGGGAATGTAAGGGAAAGGAAGAAAAGGGAAAGGAAGCAAAAGAAAGGGAAGGGAAGGGAAAGAGAAAGGAAAGGGAATGTAAGGAAAAGGAAGAGAAGAGAAGGAAAGGAAAGGGAAAGGACGAGAAGGGAAAGGAAAGAGAAAAGACTGCTCACCACATAGTACAGCTCACTCATACACTTACAGCTATTAGGAACATTATCCATGCAGTTAGCCATCACTATTTGGTGTTCAGTATGATCCCAGATGCGGCAGTGCTGTAGTATTATTTCCTGGAGATATACAGTAAGGAAAAGAAGTATTTGATCCCCTGCTGAATTTGTATGTTTGCCTTCTGACAAAGAAATGACCAGTCTATATTTGTAATGGTAGGGTTATTGTAGGTGTGAGAGACAGAATAACAACAAAAGAACCCTCAAAAACCCAGTGAACAAAAGTCAGAGCTTGATGTGCATTGTAATGAGTGAAATAAAAAATTGATCCCGCATCAACCAGCAAGATTTCAGGCTCCCCGGTGTCTTCACTGTATGTAGGTAACGAGCTGAGATTAGGAGCACCCTCTGTAAGGAAGTGCTCCTAATCCAAGTATGTTACAGTACCTGTATAAAGGACACCTGTCCACAGAAGCAATCAGATTCCAAACTAGCCACCATGGCCAAGACCAAAGAGCTGTCCAATGATGTCAGGGACAAGATTGTAGACCTACACAAGGCTGGACTGGACTACAAGACTATCCCACACCAGCTTGATGAGAAGGTGACAACAGTTGGCATGATAATTTGCAAATGCAAGAAACACAAAATAACTGTCAATCTCCCTCGGTCTGGGGCTCCATGGAAGATCTCCCCTAGTGGAGTTGCAATGATCATGGGAACGGTGACGAAGCAGCCCAGAAGTACACGGGGGGAACTTGTCGATGATCTCAGGGCAACTAGGACCATAGTCACCAAGAAAACAATTGGTAACACACTGCGCTGTGAAGGCCTGAAATCCTGCAGAGCCTGCAAGGTCCCCCTGCTCAAGACAGCACATGTACAGGCCCGTCTGCAGTTTGCCAATGAACATCTGAATGATCCAGAAGAGAACTGGGTGAAAGTGTTGTGGTCAGATGGGACCAAAATTGAGCTCTTTGGCATCAACTCAACTCGCTGTGTTTGGAGGAGGAGGAATGCTGCCTATGACCCCAAGAACACCATCCCCACCGTCAAACATAGAGGTGGACACATTATGATTTAGGGGTGTTTTTTTGCTAAGGGGACAGGACACCTTCACTGCATCAAAGGGACAATAGACGGGGCCATGTATCGTCAAATCGTGGGTGAGCACCTCCTTCCCTCAGCCAGGGCATTGAAAATGGGTGGTGGATGGGTATTCCAGCATGACAATGACCCAAAACACACGGCCAAGGCAACAAAAGAGTGGCTCAAGAAGAAGCACATGAAGGTCCTGGAGTGGGCTAGCAGTTCTTTTATTGTTATTCTGTCTCACAGCTACAATAAACCTACCATTACAATTATAGACTGGTCATTTCTTTGTCATGGGGCAAATATACAAAATCAGCAGGGATCAAATACTTCTTTCCCTATACTGTAGGAATACACATACTGTCCATACCCCAACATGACCTATACACGTAGACTCCATACCATACAGTGTGACATTTGTTCCTGCACAATACTGAAATCTGTACCATTACCACGAGGTACACTTCAAATACATGGTAATCCTGGAAATGGCCGTGGATTTTTATATATCGTCTCCTGCAATCATTACAACACGCAATATCGATATTATAACTCAGATAAACCAATGCCAGGGAAACAAGCAATTTTACATCTTTTGTGACGGATGCTGTCAGAGATCTGCATGTTCCAGAGATACAGATGTACTCATCACTATGTAATATTGTGATTGTTCCATTATCACTGCACCAAGCAGATGAAGGCGAATCTTTGGGAAATGACACTTTCTGTAACGGGGGTCATCTTCTATTTCATCCAAACCTGTGGGAGCAGATGGGAATTTGGGAAGCCGCAGGAATTTGATTTGTTCTGGTGTATGTAAATTCAGTTCTTACATTTTTAGAATACTTCTTTGAAACATTTATGAATCATATGTGTAAAAAATGGATGTCAGTTTACAGCCACTGGACAGACATGAGATTATTTCTGATTGGTTGGTATTCATTTTTGCAGTTTGATAATATCTAAAAATATATCATTATAATTGAATTCATGTAATTCTTTTAGAATGATACACATGTGGTGTTCTCTATTGTTCTGTAGGATCTATATGAATCAGATAATTGCTGATTAATGTCATCTCTGTAATTTGGGAGAAGTTTATGTGGAATGGAAGGATGTGAATGTCAAATTGCAGGGATTAATGCAAATATCATTTTTGTTTATCTCCTACCCCCCTCCAAAAAAAAGAGCTGACATCTGACACGTTTCAGGGGTTTTATATGAGCACCTCCCTTCATCAGGGCTTAGGGTATATATTATACCTGGCTGGAGACCAAAGTGAGGTCTTCCTTGCACCTGTAGCTGCACATCCCTGGAATCCAGACAGACGATGCCAGGCACAGAAAATGCGGGCCATAGGTGGACTTGACAAGGTGTAGGGCAAATGTAAATTATTAGGCAACACAGGTCAGCAACAGGTGGGCAGAAACAAGCTTGGTAAAAACTAGGTGAGCAGAAACCAGTTTGGACACAATGCTTTGCTGGAAACCTTCCTGCACCTCACAGCCTAACCTAAAAATGTAATTCTGGTGCCACATCTGTGATTGGGATTGCGTGTCCATGGGGGCACAATTTGCGCAGTGTGCACACAAATCTACAGTTGCATGCAAGCAGCAATGTGCAGTACCCTGGCAGGTGCAGGGGAATATAGAGAAATGGTTACCATTTGGGGTTCATTCCCCGTAAACTTTATTTAATCGTTTGGTTAGATTGCTGGTATTTGTGTCTGCAGGTCCCGGTGACCCCCGCTCTCCTCATTTCTGTCCGTGCTCCACAAGGACAGGAAATAAGAGCCATCTTGACAGTGGGGGTCATACGTTTTGATGAATCTGGCACATGAATATCTAAAACTAACCTGTAGAGCTTTAAATATCGGCCTGATCACATAATATTCATTGCGAGCAATGCAGATAATACAAATCCATAAATGCCACCTCCGTACAATATGGGAGGATTAGAAACATGCACACAGAATTCCGATCCATAGAATGCAACAAGAGGACAGGGACTGCATGTATGACAAGTGTCAGAACTGGGAAATCGGTGGCATCCCAAAGGGGCACAATACATCCCAAAGGGCCCCATTTACTTTTGTCATTGAGCCCCTGCAGCTGTATGATCGCCGGCAGCTGTGCATTGGGTAGGTGTAGTTTGTTTTGCAGCACATGTTGGGTAAACTGAGAGAACTGGTGGAGCAGCTTCTGTGGGAGATGGCAGTGCCAGCCATGTAGGGTTACTATGGGCAGAGAAATCGCCTATTATCCACTGGGTGTTACTAAGGATGGGGAAAACTTGTACTGTACAGATTTGCTGCTTGTGACCGAGAGACCCCAATAATAATATAAAATCTCCAAGATTGGGATTAACAGTAATATTCTGAGTTTTGTAACCCACTTCCCTGGCATTATCTACTCGATGGTCTCTAAACCCCTCTCTATAGGAGCCATGCTTTCCATGCACTGATGATGGCGGGCAAGCCTGGCACAACTCTCTGGCTCTATATTATTGGGCTCTCCCCATGCTGTATGCATAGCTGGCATTGGGGCATGAGTTATTTGCATATCTCCTCCCACTTGCCCAAAATGAACTACCACCCCTGTTTGGATTTGTAATGGCAATAAGAAGCGCAGATGGAGAATCTTCCGGGTCCATGTGTTTTCAATGGTAGTGGATGATTCTCCACTACAGAATATTTTAGATTCACTGCTTTCAATTAGTTACAATTCACATATACCTAAAAATATATACACCTAACAGATAACTATAAAGAAGCTCTGTAATAAGTATTACATAATTCAAATACAAGTATTGGAAGTACCTGAATATGACCTAATATCTTCTGGCTGCAGTAGGGTAAGGGTGTGAATTAAGGAAGCAGCATTTCCCAATCAGTCCTCTCTCTTATCAGACCTGGAGCATGCTGATAGGAGTAGAGAGAAAAGTGACCGAGTGGTGAGGTCATCACTGTGCTGCCTCTCCTTTAACTATCCAATCACAGGCTGGGGGTGGGACTAGTGTGCTCAGAGAAAGTGGTTATATGATGCTGGCCATCAGACTAGTGGCAGAAAAAGGAACTGCAGTGTAAAAAGTAATAGCAACTATATCTGCTTATATTTTTAACAAGCTGTTCATTTGTATTTTGGTATTTTTAGCAGATGGAGCCTCTTCACAGGAATAATGTTATTGATTTAGTTGGTCACAGAAATGAATCCCTCTCACCAGCTTATGCCTAATGATGAATATTCCGCTGTATTGTAAACACAACAAACACGGATTAGGTTTAATAACGGCACAAAATCCCCAGCTGGGAGATCCTCTGTGATATATAAGGGATTCCCCATTTTATGAGGATGGTGATGAACAGAAAGAAGTACAAAGATAGGGATTATCCACCCCCGCTGGGGGTATTAGTCCTGTGTGGTGTCCCTGTATGATGGATATAAATATTTTCCATGGGTCCTGGCTACATAATGAGCTGGGCGCTGGTAATCCATGCAAAGACCTTATGTAACATTTAAACCTGAGGATTTCTGTATGCTGCCACATGGATTATCAATATCATGGACACACAGGTTCCTAAGAACTGATCCTGTTTATAGTACGGGGATAAACAGGACGGCAAGATGACCGCACAATTATAAAAGAAGAACTCTGCCACCAAGCTGATATTATGGAAGATGGAATGATAAAAATCTAGAGTCCAAAGCAGGGGGATCAGCGTGAATGCCAGGTAGCTAGCATTTTAATCAAGTGCCTCCATATGGTGACGCGCGTTTAGTTTTTCACCCAGTGTGACCCCAAAAGTTCAAGCAGGGTTGGGACTTTAGCAACCCTCACTTAATAATTGGGTCAAGGGTGGTGAATGGGCATTTATATGTTGGGTGGAATACCACTAGGGCCTTGGTCAGTGAGTTTTTGCTTGATGTCCCTTTTGCGATAAAATCACCTTGCTGGCCTGATCACAATCATTTCTTCAATGGGTAGCCTGGTATACCCCTAGCTACCAGGAATAAATGAATGACCTCCAGTGTGCACATGCATGGGAGTTACAACATTCTGACCTGGCCAATCAAGGTGGCCACAAAAGAAACGGAATAAGACTGGGTAAAGGAAGGTAAGCCTATTTTATTGCAAAAGGGACATTGCCTGTTTCTTCTGCAATAAAATACATATTTGCAATTCTTAGGTTAGTTTTGCTTTAAGACTGTGTGGAGCAATACAACAACCTTTGTAATCTGGGCATACGGGCACAATAAATGCATACAGGCACAATACATGCATATGGGCACAATAAATGCAAATGGGCACAAGAAAATGGACCAGACAGTGTTCCACATTTATATAGGGAAGCAACAAAATGAAAGGACACCTCTAATTTGAGGATAGGGACACATATCTATTAGACTGCAATTAACAACAGGAAAGTTAAAAACAGGAAGGGGGATACAATTAAAAGGCACTTCTATTGTGAAAATATGGGTACAAAACAGTATTTGAATGTGTTGTAAATAGAAATAAAATTTAAGGACACTTCTAATCTGAGGATACGGGCACAAAATATATTTTTTAGACTGAGAATAATGATTATAAATAGGGGGGTGGCAAAAAAAAGGGCATTTCTAAAAAAGGGACTTCGTGGGTTATGCAAGTTCAAGCAACAAAATGGGGGGACACTTGTAATGTGGGGATACGGGCACAATTCATTTACCAAGGAAAGTTCAACAGTTTAAAAGGGGAGCAACAAAATAAAACAACCCCTCTAATATGCGCATATGGCATATTAAATATACCAGAGTTCAGCAGTTGGAAAACAAATGGGCACTTTACGTCTGAGGATACGGGCACATCATATTCACTAAACAGATTGTAAAGGGGAGCAGCAATATAATAAAACCCTTCTGAGCACAGAGGCTCAAAAATTAACCAGACAACAGATAGATGGAAGCAACAAAATGAAAAGTCCCCTCTAATATGCGGATACAGGGGCACTAAATGTGCCAGGGTTCCAAATCTTACAAGTGGAGGCACCAAAATTAAAGATACTTCTGATCTGGGGGATATGGACGCACAAAATCCACCAGACAGAATTGAACAGTTATGTAAGTGAAAGCATAACAATAGTAGGACACGTGTATTTTTCATTAAAAATTAAACTCCCCCCACCCAGCCTGTACACAATTCTGTGTTACCTTATTCCCTTAATAAACAGATTAAGCTTCTGGCTGTGGAAAAGTCCTGTGACGTGCGCAAACAATACAGCACCCTGAGCTGTGCCAGCAGCAGGAAATTGTGTACACTGGGGATGGCAATGACACTTTTTAAAGCATTGTCAGTTACATAAGGAAAAGTAAATAATTTGCCCATCATAAATTATCGCCTGTAGTAATTGCAGCCTTCACTTCCGCCAATAACTTAATTTCCCCAGTAAATAGAGATCTGTGCCTGGCTATGATGGCAGCTCTGCTGTCACTCCCAAACTGGCCAGCCAAGACTCAAGAGTTTGCTAAACTCAATTTTTGATAATATTAGTCCCTTGGCTGTCATGCTAATCCAGTGTCTTCGGTGCTTTACAGCTGCCAGCTCCAGATTTCTCTGCATTGCTTCACATGACTACCCACATCCTATCGCCTCTGCGTATGTTCACCCCATCCACATAGGTTTCTTTTACAATGTGCATTATATACATTGTAAGTATTTTTGTTTGCAATTTAAAACTTGTTACAATGTTGCACATTGGGGGAGAGGAAACTGAGCAAATGCTTCTCCCTGGCTGCAGCAAACTGGTGACATCATCTGATCAAATGTTTAAGGAAGGCCTTTGAATATAAGGTGGAGCTTTTTTGGAAATCATGCCATTGCTAGTCATATGTCAGAGATTTATTTATTCACATTCACAAGTTTTAGCTTTACAGTAAAACTTTCCTAGGTGAAGATCTATCTGAGCTATAGTTCTACATTTGGGAAAAAGTCAAATGCGGCTTCTTTCATTATATTGTATAATCAATATGCACCCAGATCAGCATTTACAGAATGGCAGCATGGCAGGACTTTGTTTCTCCCCTTTAAAAATAAAGCATGGTATGATATTAGGATTGGCCATTAGATGTGATGAATATACAGAGGCGGGCAGACTGGCAGCTCATTAATTACTGCTGATGCAGCCTGATTGCAGTTAGAGCAGGTAATGCATTACGAACCTCAGATGGCCTAAAGAAAGTTACTTCCAAGATGGAGAATGCAGCACAGACCTGACCCCAACAACAAAAAATAAAACCCTCCCGTCACTGCAATGTCCAGAGACCCAGTATAATACACCCTGAGTGAATGAATGACATAAGTACTTTCACTACTGCTGGTAAACTTGTTCTTTTTTAATTTGGGGTGGAATGGAGTACCCCTGCAACTGTCAGGAGCATTGTGCAATGGGGAAGGGGGTTTAGGGGTTTTCCAGGTCCTTTGGAGGACTGTAACATCCTTGTACACTTTCTTTGTGTTGTGTGAATGTGTCTATATGTTTTATACTGTCTAGTCTATGGACCAGACCGTGCTCAACATGTATTTGGGGGGAGCAACAAAACAAAAGGGCACTTCTAATCCAAGAATATGGGCACAAAAAATGTAGAAGACATCCTCTGAAAGTTTTGTAAATGAAAATCTGAGGACACAGGCACAATATATTATTTAGACTTTTAATTAAAATAGGAAGGAAGACACAATAAAGGGTACTTCTAATAGGAGAATAGGGGAACAATAAATGTACACAACAGCATTTGAAAGTTTTGTAGATGAAAAAAAAATTAAAGAACACTTCTAACCGGAAGATACGGTCACAATATATTTATTTGACTGAGAATTAGGGTTAATAATAGAAGGGGGGCAAAATAAAGGGCAATTCTTTTGTGAGAATACGGGCACAATAAATGTACAAGACAGCATTTGAAAGTTTTGTAGATGGAAAAAAGTTAAAGGACTCTTCTAATCCTAATACAGTATATTTATTAGACCATGGACACTTCTAATCAGAGGATACAGGCACAATATATTTATTAGACTGAGAATTGGGGTTATAAATAGAAGGGGGGGGCAAAATAAAGGGCACTTACATTGTGAGAATAAAGGCACAATAAATGTAAAGGACAGCAAAAGTCTGTAAATGAAAGGAAATGTCCAATCTGGATATGCCAAGACACCAATTTAATCAAACTTTGAAAGTTATACAGGTGGAAGAAACAAAATGAATGGAAACCTTCCAATGCGGGAAAAAAGGGGCACCTTTAAATTACCAGAGATAGTGCAACAGTTTTATAGGGGGAGCAACAAGATAAAATGACCCTTCTAATATGAGCATATGGCACAAAAAACGTATGATGTGATGGGCCCCTTTCACCTGTTATATGACAAGTCCCGGGTCACTTTCTGCTCCATGGCAATAAAAGTTTGCAGTGATCATTTTACTCCTTGGTGATGTGGAAACTTTGTTTTGGCTGCCGAAAGGGCTTACAAGACCATGGGTCACCATTACCAGAAGAGGTGCCCTGGAGAAGGTGTGATAGTGGAGTCAGGTAGAACTTAAGGGTTATTGAGGTTCTATTTTATTTATGGGGTTGTAAAAAGGACTGTTTATTACCCGCAGTTGGGGTTTTCTTTCAGAGGACACAACTCTATCAGATGACATAAATCTACAATGTATAGGAAGTTGAAGGTTTCCTGGTAAACCATCCAGAGCACACAGGTCACACATCTGCCAGCATTGTTCCCTAAAATGCTCTGGAAACCCAGGAACAAGGATCTCCCTTTCTTTATCAATGACTTCTTGATCTTCACAGCTATATGCAGAATAGAAAAGCCTGTACCCAGGGGGGATTGGAATGGGCACAGGGGTAAGGTAGCCATGACTGAGCGAGCTGGGGAGGTGAGCACATAGGGATTAAGGCAGAGGAGCAGGAAGAAGTCATAGGGGGCGGTGTAAACTCTAAAGGTGGGGTAAGGGAGTTAAATAGAGGACCCCCAGCCTTGACCCTTGAACAAAGCAGGATAGATCTGTGCTTTCATGTTGTGGGTGCCAAAAGAAAATTCTAGAGAAGAATCATGACAGCTTCCCTCCCGCCATAGTTTTAGTAGTTCAAAAGATGGGCAGTTTGGGGTCCTTGGGGGCAGTATGGTAGTGACTGTGGCGGTAGTGGGAGGACCTGCCTTAGGTGTAGCGCCTCCCAAAGTAGTGGTGGTGACGGAGGTTCAGGAATCCAAGGGTCTACTTAGATTGGTCTCCTTCTGAGGCGGGGTGGTGCTCCTGGTAGCAGGAGGGTCATTCCCAGGGGGCAGACCCAAAAAGGTTACTGCCCTCAAGGACCTGCAACCAGATGGACAATGTTATTTGGAAATATGTTTATGTTATGAGAGTTGTTGATGTGAATGTTTTAAATATAAAAATGTTGTGTTTAATAAACATCAGACTATTTCTCAAAGGTTGCTATCAGTTGTGCTCTGGGGTTTAAACAATGACTAGTGGATACTACAGGGTCCAAAGTATGCTGAGAAGATACCCCCCCCCCCATGTCATTACACCCCCAGCCTTGACCATTGATACAAAGCAGGATGGATCTGTGCTTTCATGTTGTGGGTGCCAAATTCTGTCCGTACTATCCGAAGGTCACAGCAGAAATTGAAACTCATCAGACCAGTCAACATTCTTCTAAACTTTTGTTGTCCAGTTTTGGTGGCCGCTTGCAAAATGCACCCTCAGGTGCCTGTACTTAGCGGACGGTGACCCCCAGTGTGTCCTTCTGCTGCTGTAGCCCATCTGCTCCAAGGTTGGACGTGTTGTGTGGTCAGAAATCTCTTCTGCAGACCTCAGATGTAACAATGTTTTTTGAGTTTTTGTTGCCTTCCTATCAGCTCAAACCAGTCCGGCCATTCTCCTCTGACTTCTGGCATCAACAAGGCGTTTTTACCCTCTCTTTGGGTATTTTCCCTTTTTTAAGGACTTTTACTGTAAGCTGTAGAGGCGGCTGTTTCGGAAGTACTCCAACCGGCTCGCCTGGCACAAACAACCATGCCACATTCAAGTCATTGAAATCCCCTTTCTTCACACTTTTAAAGCTCGGTTTGAATTTTTTGCCAAAATGCATCTGCCATGTTTACGCAAGATTCACCAATATGAAGCTGGAGCAATTCCACATTGACATCAAGTGGATAAAATAGACTGGAAGATAACCTGTAGCTAAAACAAAGCACCAGTGCTGAATATTGCTAAAGCCCACAGCTAAAAACTGTATCCAGGAGTTCTATAGATTTAGATTCTGCATTTCAGGTCTGCAGCAGTTGGCGCTTTAAAGACTTGAAGAGCTAGGAGCTTGTTAAATGCGATCTAAAAGCTTGCTAACTTTAATTCTCTTCAGTCTCGTGTCTGGGGAAATCTGGCAAATTTAAAATGTTTTGCCCAATTCTTGCTTAATATTTGCTAATCCTAAAAAAATAATCCTTTACATTTCATTTTCTCTTCTTTGCACCACTGGATTCATGTTGCATGTAAAAGCAGCTTTGCTTTAATTGCGTCCCGTTTTTTGTCTCCCGAAGTCTCCAAATAATACGATGATTTGTAACGCATGTTACATTTATTTCCGCATACCATCAGTGCTGGAGCAGACGGAACACATTGGGTCTAATTTATTAAAGCTCTCTAAGACTGGAGAAAATAGATTATCATGGGAGAACCTGGGGGATCCAGCAAACCTGGAATAGATCTGGCGCAGGATAAATAACATTTGCCAATTTATAGCAAACGATTTTAAGAAATCCATTCCATTTGCTGAATCCCCCAGGTTCTCCCATAATAGTCTTATCCCATCTTGAACAGCTTTAATAGATCAGGCCTGTTGTGCAAGTTTTGGGGCATTTATAAAAAATGGGATAAATGTGCAGCACATCGACCCCCAATGAAACTAAATATAAAGAGGATTTATGGATGTAAAGTTTTATTCACAATGGGCCTTAAAACTCTCCAAGACTGGAGAACATACACTTTCATCTGGTTGATTCAGCAAACTCAGAATGGATTTGGTCCAGGATTGAAAAAAATAGCAAAATTAATTTTAAGAAATCTTTTCCAGGTTTGCTGGATCACCGAGCTCCGGGTGAACGTGTATCCTCTCCAGCCTCGGAGAGTTTTAATAAATCAGGCCCAATGTGTCAGAACATAGAACTGGCTTCATTGTATTTGTAGATCTATACTAGATATACTAGATCAGCTCACATCTGATATTTGTTATCCCCTGGTTCTGGTTGTACAATCGTTACAATTATGATACAAAAATATTTTAAGGGAATCATCAGCCTAAACGGGTGCAAGGTGGAAGGCTTTGTCATATTTTAATCATTGCTGTGTCCCATTTGAAAGAGGATTTATTCTGAATTCTAAAGACTTATCATTGAAAAAAAGGAAAAGAGAGAAGAAAAGAAGAGAAAAAAGGAAATCATTTAAAACAAAAATGTTACAGCTCTCAGAACATCATAAGAAGGGAGGGAGGTCTGCCAATCGGGACACCTTTATCAGTTGTATCTCTCAAAGAAGCGATTTCCTCGTTTTCTGTGATGACTTCAGGATACCCAGAGTGGATAAGAGAGATAGAAAACGACAACTCTGAAAAGAGGGCGACAGAGAGGAACTGGATCATCCAGTACTACAGTTATCAAAATAGAAATGTGGTTGCTAGCCCTTTAGTATTATTATAAAGGAAAGTAAAAAAGAAAAAGCGGAAGGAATATTTTGAGCAAATTTTGTATTATTATTACACAGTATTTATATAGTGCTGTACAAAGTCCATAGTCATGTGACTAGCTGTCCCTCAAAGAAGCTCACAATCTAATGTCCCTACCATAGCCATAAGTTATTAACACAGTCTAAGGTCAATTTTTTAGGGGAAGCCAATTAACCTAACTGTATGTGTTTTGGAATGTGAAGAAACCCACACAAACACAGGGAGAACCTACAAACTCCATGCAGATATTGTCCTGGCCGAGATTTGAACCTGGGACCTAGTGCTGCAAAGGCAATCTCTCCAGCAAGATTAGAGATTGATAAAAAATAAATATATTTGTAACAATTTTTGGGGAATGCTTGTCATTGTCATTTGAGGGTTTAAAAAAACCTTTTTAACCCGGCCTGTTGAAAGCTGAACTTTCATTAAAAAAACAAAAACACACTTACCTTTACTTTTTTAAAAGCCCACAATCCCTCTGCAATCCAACTGGGTCCCGGTTTCTTTCTGGAGCAGACAGGACAGCAGGCGCGGTGCTCTTTTTCCTCATCTTACGTCAATCTATCTCGTACTGCACAGGTGTGAGATCATGTGACGTGTGTTCCTGAAAAGGTAAGATAAAAAGTGTCAATCTCATACACATGCATGGGATCAACACTTTTTTTTTTTACAAAGGGGAAAGCCCCTTTTGCGTATGCCCAAGTTTGAGCATGCACAGAAGGAGCGACCGCCAGCCTACTGGGATTTATGACGTATGTATCCTAGGATGCGCCAGGTTTCCCCTTCAATCTTTACTGCCGTGGTGCTAAAAACAGAAGGGAAAGGATTCTCCCCAAATGTAAAAAAAACATTTTTTCATTAGAAAAAAAAAGAATTAGCCACCCTTATATTATGGTAAAAATGTGGTGATAGGTCCACTTTAAGAAGTGTAAGCTCTTCGGGGCAGGGTCCTCTCTTCCTCCAGTGTCATTGTTTGTATTTGTCATTTGGTATTTATTGTACAGCTCTGCGTAATATGTTGGCGCTATAAAAATACAGTTTTATGTTAATTATTCCAGCGCAGCGTATTTATAACAAACGCTTCGCCAACTCAATACGACAGACCAAGAAACACATGGCGCCACTGTAGATGTCTAAAATGTGGTCTCCATGGCTTACCGCACATCATTTCATTGTTCCAGGTGCATCTGGAATTCTGCTCATTCAGTCAAGCTTAAGGTTTAGGTTGCCAAAAGCCAATAATCTAATTGCTTTCATTAAGCCCACACAAGCCGGGCCGTGAAGAGCGCAATATCTGCCGACGCATTCATAAGATACAGCGGGAGAACTTGTCAGATGACCCCCCCTGTCCTGGAGGCTCAATATCTCTGCGCTCCCCGGAGTACACAGTCACGCAGTCCATGCGCAGAGTACAACGCTGATTCCTGCCTACAGGAGATAGCATTCTGTAATGAGATTTCCTTGGCTGCAGTCGAGAGGAATTTCGTGTTGCCATCAATTAATATCCCAGCAACGTGTGGACTTCATGTAAAAATTCTACTGACAGAAAGAAATATTTGGTCTTTGTTGAAGGTTTTCGAGAAGGTCATTAAAGAATTATTCGGCTTCAATTGGACCTGTCAATAATTTTTTCTTTCAATAATCTGAATACATTCCTGTTACAATATACGGTGACAGTATATTTTAGAAATATTGCACCTTTTAATATTAATAGAGATGAGCACAGAATATTCGACCAGTTAAAATTTGACACTTGATAATTTTGAATTGAATTTGCTATGACAGACTTGACTTTGAGGGAAATTCAATATTTTCAATCAATCTTTTAATTCACACTTTAAAAGGCTTGGGATTTTCTGGGATAGTAAATAGGCCAAAGAAAATTGTGTGCCAACCCCCCCCCATCATATAAAAAAGTTATCCTAAGTCTGGATTGTTAAAGAATAAAGCCAGATGTAGCCCCCTCCCTTTAGCATAACCAGCCCTCAACATTGGAAAGGGCTATCATTGGGCAGTTGGCCTCATCCACACAATGGACTAGTGTTGTTGGGGTCTGCGTATTTGGATACTGGAAGCCCCCTTTACTTGCCCAAGGTAATTAGTACAAGGGGACAACCTTGCCCATCCCAAAAAAGTGAAATAGTCCCAAGAAATAAAGATACAACACCGACTTTCTGGTATTTTTTTTTTATTTTTTTTAACTAATACCTCTGGAGGTCCAGTGATGTCCAAAAAGAATCCGGCAACAATCCCTTCCATCATCCAAGGCTCTGCATTGCCAAGTTTAATGAATCAAGATTGGAATCAGTTGAAAACAAGCTGTCATTGGCTGTTCTCTTGCTGATTGGCTGGATGCACGTAAACAGGGTTCAGCAAATCCAGTATAGGGTCGACAGAGGACAGCTGGAACCTTCCGACCATTTTTGCTGGCGACTGTACCTCTGCATATGCACCCCGGCCACTTGAGTCCACCGTTATGCAACTTAAAAGAGTTAACCAAACCTCTCAATTATCCTTTTTATTGCAATACCCAAAAATGTGGTATTTTGAATGGAAATTTGAATAAATTAATTTCTCCAGATGCAATCATCAACGATTTAAAAACCACTCCAGTGACTTTGTCCAGGAAGAGATGATGTCATTAGAAGCATTTCTTCAGTCTATGCTCCCCTGGTGATCAGACCTAACACTGTGAAGGTCTGGTGTAGGGGCTGAAATGTGTCAGAACTGCATAGGAGCATGTTTTCCTTGAGTATGCGTCTTAATCTAGGAAGTAGGTAGTGACACCAGATAATGTCTAAACAAAGGTTGTCAAATCCTTCTGGAGAGAAAAGCACTATTGTAATTCTATGAAATCCTTGGACAGGTTACAGTGACACATTCCATTTATTTTTAATATTAATATTACACCGTATTTATATAGTGCCGACATATTACGCATGCATCTATAGTCCCTACCATAGTCATATGTCATTAAGGTCAATGTTGGGGGGAAGCCAATTAACCTAACTGCATGTTTTTGGAATGTGGGAGGAAACCGGAGTACCCAGAGGAAACCCACGCAAACGCGGGGAAAACCTGCAAACGCCTTGAAGATAGAGTCCTGGTTGAGATTTGATCCTGGGACCCAACGCGGCTGTATATGTAACAATGAAAAACATATCTTAACAGGTCCACTTGAATGTGACTCATGGTAAATGCGATGTAGATGTTTTTAAAGGTTATATAAAGGACAAAAATCTTTTAGGGCAATGTAAAATTGGTGATTCTACAGCTGATAACATATTGCCAGTGGAAGAAATACAGAGAAGTGGCTTCCAGATGTCTTAATAGAATTGCTCACTGGTTTGAAGCACTGAAGAATCAACCTCACTACTGGGGGAACATCTTAGAGATTCAGCTAGTGAGGCAGCAACTCCACAGTGGTCTTTGTATCACCAACATCGGTGACATGGGCCTATTGTATGACATGGACCTCATGGGTGGACCTCAGTGGGTTCCAACATTCCTGGCTCTTCTTACACCTCAACCACAATACAGAAAGTCAACTGGCTGCCATCTAATGTCTGGAAGTCCCTTTGCTCTCCATATGGCTGATGTGGGGGGGGGGGGCTGGAACCCTAATAATTTATAACCAGAGTCCCAGAAAGAACTGACATAGTAATAACTGGATGATACACAAATTCGTGAAGCATTCCATATTTGTTCCCGCTAACCAGACTCTCTCCTGTACAATCTATTATGAATGCTGCAGCCAGATCCTTCCCACCATTCCTCTTCTGCTGCATCATTTTGTAGTTCTCTTCATTGGCTTCCATTTCACCTGAGAATCAAATTCATCTCCTGTGCTTTGCCTTTAAATCCCTCTACAGCTTTTGTTCCACTTACCTTTCTGACCTGATAGAAACCCCCTCCCCCCCCTAGCCGCTCTCTTCGCTCCCCCAATGACCTACTAATGACTTCCTCACTCATAACCTTATCACCTCCATGGCTCCAAGACTTTTCTAGAACTGCCCCAACTCCCTGGAATGGTCTTCCTCGTCCTATTCAGCTTGCTCCCACTTTCTGCTCCTTTAAAAAAGCCCTTAAACCCAACCCTTCAACCTCACCTACCCATCTTCTTCTGTCTCCTAAATTCTCACTACTTCCCACCATTCCATATCCCCCTCCTATTGTGTGATACTTCCCCCACCTCCTAGATTGTAAGCCCTTCGGGACAGGATCCTCTCCTCCTCCTCTGTCACTGTCTGCATCTGTCTTTCATTTGCAACCCCTATTTAATGTATAGCGCTTCACAATATGTTGGCATTCTATAAATTCTGTTTATTCCTATTATTATTATTATTAATAATAACTGTAACTTTTGCTTATTTCTTTCTGTTGATTACCACTGTCACTGGTGTGTTTTTATGTGTAGTCATGTTTGAACGGAAGGTGCTGATGACATTCTGGAGAGTACCCTGTCCCTTTGGTCAGTTACTTTCCATCTGTGGGAGTTTTCCTTCAGGGAAACTCCCATCTTAGTCCTTGGCCGCCTGGTTACGGCTAACCTGAAAAGAATGGGACGTGCCTGGTTTCAGCTAGGTTGCTCAAGTTTACCCAGTCCCCTCTCTGGAGCATTATGCCACAAGGGGGTCAGGGACGTAAAGCTCTTCCTCATCAGAGGAGGTCCGAAAAACACCTTACAGGGGTTTAGTTTAGCATGTCACCGCACCTTCAAAAAATAAAACTGCCCCTTTAGCTAGACAACTTGGCCTACATGTAAACGTGTGGGTAGCCAGTGGCTCAGTGGTTAGCCCTCTGGCTTTTACAGCACTGGATCCCAGGTTGGAATCTCAGCCAGCACACTATCTGCATGGAGGTTGCAGGTTCTCCATGTGTTTGCGTGGGTTTCCTCCCACATCCCAAAAACATGCAGTTAGGTTAATTGGTTTCCCCCCAAAAATGGACCTTATATTGTATTAAAAGACATATGACTATGGAGGGGACATTAGATTGTTATTGAGGGACATTTAGTGACATGACTATGGACTTTGTACAGCCTTGCTTAATATGTCGGAGCTATATAAATAATAAAGATAATTATAAATTTAGATCTGTAAAATATCATAAAGTAAGAAATCATAAATAGAATCTGTTCATTACAAATATTAATTCCATAGTTACTAGAATACCATAACAATTTACAATCCGCCTAATACAAAAAGGGAATATTACAAACTTTTATCTGTATATTTCCAAGGAATACCCGAGGAGAGTACCGACATGTCACCCCTCCGCCTGACACGACGTGGGTAGTAATAGTTTAACTACAGACAGGTTCATAAATCATGGCTGATCACTAATAGAATTATACTGTGCGCTGACGCATTTCACTGCTCTCTATTTATAATTCAGAATTAATTCTTCTTCTCTGTTGCTCGATGTGTTTGTGCTTGGTTGCAGTGACCATAAACGGAAGTACCAGGCAGTCAGCGTGAGTACAGTAATGCATTAACAAGTCATAAAAACACATCTCCGGGCTTTCAGAAACAGCTGTGGTGATAGTAGAATGGACTGACGGGCTGGCTGGGATTTTCCACCTGATAGCACAAACCTGAGTAGAGTTACACAATGTACCATTCCACAGCACCTTGATTCTTCCAGGCTGCTGCTTCATCACGTCAGCCAAGGTTCATGCTGAAATGGGGCAATGAGAGCTCAGCTGGTGCAGAGATGGAAACTTATTTTTGGTAATGCGAACTGTGGGGATTTTAGCAGGCAATTTGCACATCCTTATCCATCGTAGCTCATTGACTGTAAGGATGGAGACATATGGATGGTACAAATGGGGTCTCAGGCAGGATTGCCAGTTGAGTATAGCAATGATGGATTAGTGCTCACTCTGAATTTGGAGATGCCAGGTAAGGCAGTTTGGGCACCCTTTATGGAACTGGGAACCTAAGAGGCATGTCAAGTAGGAAGACGCTCCAGGACATGCTGGGGTATATTGGTATACATAGGAAGGCTTAGGGCGTCCATGGTCAAGCTAGGGTCTAGACCAGCTTTTCCCAACCATTTTACCAGGGAGGAATCCCTGCATAAATTTTCATGTCTCTTTGCCTCACTGGTAAAAACTAGAAAGTCGGTAATTTTCAAAAGAACAAGAAAATGTAATATTCCTAGGGTGTTTGACAGCCACATTTTCTTCTTAGATCCTCTTTTCTATTTAACAAAATTTCTTTAAACAGTCAATAAATTATACAAATTCCGCCACAAAAATGAGCAGTAAAAATTGAAGTCACTTTACATACTTTGCCAGTAAAAAAGTTCCTGTCGACTTTGGTGGTCTAGAAAAATTCCTGAATACTTTGGTGCATAATAGGGGAATAACCCCTGACATGAGTAGTCAATAGAGAAAATATGCCCTTACATTGGTGGTTACTGGTATTACACCATAGCCAACGGCAAGTGATTTGGGAAGTTGGAAACATGGCGGCCCCATCAGCAAAAAAAATCATTTCACCCCTGACCAAGCAACCTGGGGGAATATTGGGTTCCATTGAACTGTGCTGAAAGACTAGTCAAGACGTATCTAAAATTGTGAACCTGCACGGCTAAAGATTTCTATTAGCATTTTAGCATGTAGCATTAGCATACCAGGTGGAAAATCCCAGCCAACCCACCAGTCCATTCCACTATCACAAAGGCTGTTTCTATGGTCCTCAGCTCCTTCCCTCCTGCTCCTATCTCCTCCAAAATCATAATAACCAAGTCTTTTTGGGGAGGTCGGATTGTACTTGCACGTCCGAAAATTATCAACAGCATAAATAAAATTATAATTTAGAAGATAGATTTTCACCATGGCTATAGACAGATTCACACCACAGTCCACTTATGCTGGAATAAACACAGATGAATCATGAATTATATAACACTCTCTTCTTATAAAAACAGAAAGACATAAATGACAGTTTGGCACAATGCACAGATAAAAGAAAGAAGGGATGAAATTGACTATTGCGCAACCATGGAAATAATGATAGAACACAGGACACCTGCCAGTTCCATGGTTAAAAATGGATGTTTTATCGAGTATGATAAGCAGCTTCTGACGATGACACACAACTCACAACAGCAGCGCCTTCTATTATTATTAAACAGGATTTATGTAGCGCCAACATATTACGCAGTGCTGTACAGTAAACTGCAAATGACAGCCAGATACAGTGACACAGGAGGAGGAGAGAACACTGCCCCGAAGAACTTACAATCTAAGAGGTGGAAGGACTACAGATATTAAGTGGGCTTCCCTGCTTTTTATTATGATTATACTTATACACAATAAAAAGATGATGCAATAAGTCAGACAAAAATAATTTTATGACCTGAACTAGAAGATCTATTAACTCAATGAATGCCCATTGGCAGCAGATCTACATCACAAGTACGATATTCACAGGGACAAAGATCCATCCCCCAAATTCTCAGCGCTAGAGGAGAGATTTAAAGTATATTTATATTCGGCATTTATAGTAATGTATTTTCCCATATTTGAACTACTAGGTCACTTTCACATTTACCTTTTCCTGCACATGTGGGCAGTTCAGACCTCTTCCAAATCTAATTAGTATCACCCACCTGCCAGCCAATTAGGAGATAGCCCCTTGATAGCCCTTGTCTATTTAGGTAGCTCAGACACAGCTCTCAGCGTTCGCACCATGTGTCTCCAGACTACTGCTGAGCCCCCTAACTCTAAGCATTTCCTATTCACCTGTTGGTTAATTGAGTGTTTCCCAGTCCAGCTCCCATCCTATCTCCTTGTTGCCTTTCTTAGTCTTCGGTGACCCCTATGTGCACCCGTGCCTCCTGTCTCTTCCTGTGTCTTCTGCATCCCAGTGTTTCCTGTCTCTTCCCGTGTCTTCAGTGACTCCCATGCCTTGTCACTTCCTGTGTCTCTGGTGATCCCTGTGTCACCCGTCCTGTCTCTTCCAGTGTTTTCGATGACCCCCCGTGTCACCCATGCCTCCTGTCTTTTCCATGACCCCTCTGTCTCTTTTCTCATCCTATGTCTCTTGTGTTCTCGTGTCTTTGGTGATCCCTGTGTCACCTGTCCCGTCTCTTCAGTGACCCCAGTGTCACCCGTGCCTTCCTATGTCTCCTGTGCTCCCCCATGTCATTGCTGACTCCAGTATCACCAATGTCTATTCTTTGGATTTCTGGTTTTTGTCCCCTGGCTTTGTTACTGACCTCGCTTTTTTGCTATCTGACTCGACCCCGGCCTTCCTTGACAGATAGGTCATGTGACCCACAGCAGCCCGGGACTGATGACATGCAACTGGAATACCGGGGACACTCCTCAATGCCATGACACTTCATATGGATTTGAACAACTCCACCCAATTGTATACTCTAAATAACTTTAATTCATGTGAATAGTAATAAAAATATTTTAAATAAGTCTCATCTCACACAGGTTATCAAACTGGAGTGCAATCTCGTTTCGTGAAATTATGGGAGCGTTATTGCAGCTACACTTTGGTAGTAGAATACAGTGAAGTGTACTTGTCACTGACACAATACAGAAAAACACATTTAGAGGACTAAACCAGTTTTCCAGCCACCTGTTAGTAAGCAAACACCTTGGGCCTGATTTATTACAGCTCTTCAACACTGGAGAAAATAAACTAGCATGGGTGATCCAGCAATCCTGGTGCAGGATTGAAAACATTTGCCAACAGCAGATGATTTTTAGGAAATTAATTCCAGGTTTGCTGGATCACCCAGGAGTGTGTGGGCTCTGAACCCAATTTTCTTTCTTGATTTTGGAAATCAAACAATAAGTGGTCACCTGTTTCCTAGTTATGGCTGTAAATATTAAACTTCCAGTGACGTGTTTGCTTTTAAGGCATGAAGCTCATAATGTCTCAATTATCATAATGCCTCTATTAGAAAAAGGCAATCTGTGTTGCCCGCAACATCAAGAATTCTTCTTCTGAAACACTAATCTAGTCCTGAATGTGGCTGAGTCACCCGTGCCTCCTGTCTTTTCCATGACCCCTTTGTCTCTTTTCTCATCCTATGTCTCTTGTGTTCTCGTGTCTTTGGTGATCCCTGTGTCACCTGTCCCGTCTCTTCAGTGACCCCAGTGTCACCCATGCCTTCCTATGTCTCCTGTGCTCACCCATGTCATTGCTGACCCCCGTGTCACCAGTGTCTATTTTTTGGATTTCTGGTTTTTGTCCCCTGGCTTTTTTCCTGACCTCGCTTTTTTGCTATCTGACTCGACCCGGGCCTTCCTTGACCATTTTCCTACCTGTTGTTTCAGTGCTGCCCTGGTTTGCCCAAGAACCGCAACTTGGCAGCAGTCTGCAGCGTTAACATGCTGCCACCTTGGCTCTTCCTAGGCCTCACACCAAAATCGAGCAAGGCATTGCATCCCTTTGAGGCTCCAAGCATGACAGTCACTTCTCAGGCGACAGCATATAAATCATTGATGACTTTGGCTGTGTGTCTTACCATCTTTAAAATAAGGAATTGATTGGTTAATATATGTGTCCCATAGGTTTTGGGGTATGCATTTTGGCTACCAGAGTTTTACCAAATAACATACACAATGGGGCAGCTTGACTAAAGGAGCTTGAGAATGTTAACACAATATTGTATAAAGGATAACTTTATCTAATCATGTAAAATCAGGATTGATTTGATAGTGGGGGTGAAATATTTTTATTATCATCTTGTATTTATATAGTGTTGGGATTTTATGAAGCTCTGTACAGTGCCCACAGTTATATCATTAGCTTACAGTCTAATGTCCCTACCATGGTCATATGTCAATAACACAGTCCAAAGGCTAACTTTTAAAAGGGTAGCCAATATACAATTTTGTGTTGACATCCTCTCCAAATTACTGAGATCAGCAGTAAGGTCCTGACCAAGCACCAGTACTTGCCAGACACCAGTCCCCCAATCTAACGTTGCAACCTTCACCTATAGCAAGCCCTCATCTCACCCCCGGGAGGCTAGTTGTGCCGTCTCAGCACACAGTTGCCCCCAGGACTTTGTGCCCCTGGGATGATTTCTAGAGATGGACTGACAGAGGACCAGGAGCCCACAGAAAATGCAGTACAAAGGATTCCAGCACAGCCAAGTCCAGAATACAGAGCCAGAGGTCATACACGGGTCTCCAGTCCATCAGACAAGGTATCCAAAGGTAAAGACAAAGAAGAGTCGGGCTCACAGGCAAAGGTCAGTCCAGGCAGCACACAGTCACAGAGTCAGCAACAGTAAATCTAATGAATCCAGCTTAAAAGCTACAACAGGCACTTTCTGGAGCAGAAAGGCTATAAAGTCCCAGCAGCCAATAGCAGAGCAGTATGAACCCAGGGACTAATCCCTGAAGTCCCCTTCAGCTGTGCACAGCCTCGAAATATGTGCTGGGGATGCTGAGAATCTACATCTCAGGCTGCATGGCTAAAGAGAAGCAGAGGATGCAGCTATTTCTTTGTTCTCCTTCCTGCTTTAAATAACATCCCTGGACAGAATAATTGGGGAGTGGTACTGCGGTGATGCACAGCACGGGATCACTGGCCAGATAAACCTCCTATATAAAATTATAAAATAATAATAAAAAAAATACTAAAGTGAATACTGAAATATACCAATAATAACTTATTCTTCATCAGTGCTCAGAATGAATAGATTTAGGGCCTAAAATTGACAAAAATGAATTGTGGACGAGGGAAAATGCTCAAAGTTGGGACTGAGGTGGCTCGGGGTAGACAAACTGTGTTGGGAATCGGGGCTGCTATGAAAAGTCCTTCTTTTACATCAGCATAATAATATCTTGCAATCAAAGTTAGATTGTAGTAAAATATTGTGACATGTGACACCAGTTTTTATTTTTGTTGCCGCTCTTTGCAGCGTTGTGTGATGGAAGTTTTGCCTGCTGGGTAATTTTTATCCGTAATTAGAATTGACCACAAAACAAGACAGAGTAAACAAATAGGTTTAGTTATAGGATGGGTTAATGAATAAAGAAGTTAATTCATGAAAATGGTTTCATATTCTTTTGCACATTAGGAAAACATTTTGGGATTTGCGATGGCGGAGCGCATGTTTTATTCATGATGTAACGAGCATTCGCTCTACAAATAATCTTCTAAAACTTTTTTACCAATGCACTCAGTTTTATTTACCAGATAAACAGTCGTATCTAAAAGCCCAGATCCCCCCTGGTCAAATGACATGATTGGATGATGAAGGGGAAAGAAGTTTCGTCTGTAGTAAATAAACCTAAAGCTAAACTCCAAGAAAAAAAACTTTGATTCAAATAATAAATACAAATAATCCACTTTGGATGAAACAAACCTTGATTGTTCATCACTTGTTGCCCTCGTGGGAAGCAAAGCTGTTGGAGTGACATAGAAGACCCAAACACTACAGGCTGTCTGCAAAAACCTACAGGAAGGGGCGGGACAAGACCAGTCATTCGGCACAAGAAAAGAGAGCAGCAGTGACCGGTCTATTACAGGAAGCTCCAGCACAAAGGTAAAGTATCATACCGGCTCACTGCTGCAAAGATCTGGATGACATACAAAACACACCAAGATTTACATAAGAATACACATAGATCTTGTATTTAGAGATAAAAAAATATAAAGCTGATCCTTTTTTAATTTTGGACACTGTAAGAAGGGAATAAAACTGAGGGTGAATCTCTCCAGCAGGGACACAGAAACAAAAATCTAGCCAAACTACTCATCTATTGCCATTTTCCTTTCCCCACAACAAATAGAGTGGTCAATCTATAGTCCAAAAGAATAATAATAAATAAATACTCACCTTAAGTGTGTACAGGACATACAACTTTAATTTCTGGCATGACCAACAGGTCATTTTGCACTTAAAAAAAAAGATATTACAAAACTCTTGAGATAAAATAAGTTTATTGTTGTGATTCTCACACACACACACACACACACACACACTTTCCACCATAAGGCATTGGATGTTGGCTGGAGGGGTTACAGCAGCATAAATGTGTCTGGGTGCCGTGAGAGCCTCTTGTGCCCCTGTTTTGTGTCATGTGATCACAGATAGGTCATGTGACCCACAGCAGCCCGGGACTGATGACATGCAACTGGAATACCGGGGACACTCCTCAATGCCATGACACTTCATATGGATTTGAACAACTCCCCCCCCCCCCCCCCCGAAATTGTATATTCTAAATACCTTAAATTCATGTGAATAGTAATAAAAATATTTTAAATAAGTCTCATCTCACACAGGTTATCAAACTGGAGTGCAATCTCGTTTAGTGAAATTATGGGAGCGTTATTGCAGCTACACTTTGGTAGTAGAATACAGTGAAGTGCACTTGTCACTGACAAAATACAGAAAAACACATTTAGAGGACTAAACCAGTTTTCCAGCCACCTGTTAGTAAGCAAACACCTTGGGCCTGATTTCTTACAGCTCTTCAACACTGGAGAAAATAAACTAGCATGGGTGATCCAGCAATCCTGGTGCAGGATTGAAAACATTTGCCAACAGCAGATGATTTTTAGGAAATTCATTCCAGGTTTGCTGGATCACCCAGGAGTGTGTGGGCTCTGAACCCAATTTTCTTTCTTGATTTTGGAAATCAATCAATAAGTGGTCACCTGTTTCCTAGTTATGGCTGTAGATATTAAACTTCCAGTGATGTGTTTGCTTTTAAGGCATGAAGCTCATAATGTCTCAATTATCTATAGAAAAAGGCAATCTGTGTTGCCCGCAACATCAAGAATTCTTCTTCTGAAACACTAATCTAGTCCTGAACGTTGCCGACTACCGGTTGTCTGACCAGCAGGTCCATTTTAAGGCACTCATGTAACATTTGGGCATTTGTGCTCTGTTGGGGGAAAAAAGGCAGCAGGTGTAACACACAGGGAAATTCCCCTGTTCTTTTTGAGGTGTGAAAGTCTTTTTTATTTAATGCCCCCACTATTGCTGCTCAAAATGAATGTGTGGCCTTGCTATGGACTATATTATATATATTGAACTATCTAACAAATTCTCTGTAGTTGCAGGTGCTGTGGAGCGATTCATTCTCACAACAAAAACTTTTCTCAGCACCCCACACCCCCTTTTCAGTATTTACATTAGAGAATAAAATTCTAGAAAGCTGCTGGGTGTGTTCTGGGAAGAGGAATTAACCTGCTGACTTATTGGCTGAGATGTGAAGGCACTGCTGGTAAAGGAGAGCTGAGCTGCTGAGTCAGTTATGGAAGGGAGCTGATCTGCTAACTTACTGCTGAGAAAGGGAGCAGGATGAGCTGAGATGTTGAGGCACTAATGGTAAAAGGGAGCTAAGCTGATGGGAGGGAAAAGTGAGGCGCTTTGAGCTGCTAAGTCATTGAGGGAGACGCAAAGCTACAGAACCACCAATAGGGATGGAAATAGGCTGCTAAGTTAGTGTTTGGACAGTAAAACAGGGGGAGCTTTGTTCTGAGTTGCTTCTTTAAAGTAAAAATAACACCAAAAAGCGGAACTAAACTCAAAATAAAAAAAACACACCTTTAATCCCACAGAGCCTCCTGGGATTCCTAAATCATGAAAGCCAGGAGGCTTTGGGCTGCCTATTCTGCTTGATTTTAGACATGAGCAGAAGGGGCTTTTCCATGCAATAAAAAAAAAGGCTGATCCCACGCATGCGCAGTGAGATTGTCATTTTTTTCTATATACAGGATTTGTCACTCGATCTCACACCTGCGCGAGATCAGGTGAGGTAGGCAGAGGGAAGAAGACAGCGGTGTTTGGTGCAGAGGATTCCAGGACAGCACAAGAATGAAAGCCAGGTGTAGAGGGACTGAGGGCTCTGCGGAAGTAAACGTAAATTGGATTTTTTTATTTTAACAATAGTTCTGCTTTAAGTGAGCTGAGCTGCTGAGTTACTGCTTGGAGGAAAGAGCTAAGCTTGTGAGTTCCTGCTGGAAGAATGACTTGAATAACCTTCACGCTTCTGGAATGAACTCTGAGGATGAGTTACTCCACAGTGTGTGCAGATATAGCGGTCAGTGGGGGTTGTTTTAAAGATCAATGGTTATTTGTCATAATATAAAAATACGTAATAATCCATAGCCAGGGCATAGGTTCACTTTACATATTAGTGCAATTCAATCCAATAATCTCTCTAGTTCCCTAAGAAAGACATCTGCACAGCAATCAGGACCATTTGGACCCTAAATAGATATCAAATTGAGTTTGTTTTAACACAGTAGAAACAATATTAGACCTACACTTCTGAAAACGAGACTGCTCAGGCCTCTTTTACCTTGTGCCCCAGGTGTGACAAGAACACCCATAGGCCAACTTGGCACACAGCAAGTTGTCTCCTGTTCCTAAAAGCTGTAGGCCAGGTCCAGAGCAGGTGGGCAGGCAGTGTCATCAACTTTCACTTGTAAAGGATGAGTAAAGGAGACAGACTTCATTGTGCACAGGTTGCTATCCCCAGTGCAGAAATAAACGCAGACCCCAACTTTTAGCACTGCTTCAGGGGAGCAAAACTCATGGGGGATGGCCAGCTCGATCAGGCTCGGCTTGGACAGACTCAGGATTTCCCCATAGATTTTTTGCCCGGAAAGTAACCAATCATGACCTGAGGAGGGAAAGGAAGATTTGTTATTGACAGGTCGTCACAGCTAAAATACAGCTGATGTGATCACATGATCTGTGCCTCTTGTGCACTGTATATTATAATGAACCAAAACATTAAAACCATTTGCCTAATATTAGGTGGATCCCCTTGTGACTCCAAAACAGCTCTGACCCGTTGAGGCATGATCTACACAAGACCACTGTAGATGTCCTGTAGTATCTGTTGCCAAGATGTTAGCAGTGGATTTAAATCACACAACTTCCCATAGTCCATCCTGCAGCCATATTTTTCCCACTTGCACCCAGCCTTCCACATGAGCTTAAAGAAATTGTTATTCATCAGGACAGTAGCTCATTGGTAGCACTCTGGCCTTGGCAGAGCTGGGTCCAAGGTTTGAATCCCAGCCAGGACACTATCTGAATGGATTTGCATGCGTTTTGGGTTTTCTCTGCGTACTCTGGCTTCCTCCCACAATCCAAAAACATGCAGTTAGGTTAATTGGCTTCCCCTCAAAATTGTCCTTAGACTGTTTTAATGACATATGACTATGGTAGGGACATTAGATTGTGAGCTCCTTTGAAGGACACCTAGTGACTATGACTATGGACTTTGTACAGTGCTGCGTAATATGTCAGCGCTATATAAATACTGTGTGATAATAATCAGACTAGACCATATTGTTCCAATGGTCCAGTTGTGAAGTTCTTGTACTCATTGTAGGTAGACAGTAGTCAGCAGGGGCAGTTTGGTTGGTCAGTATCTGCTCCGATTTGGTAGTTACTAATCACTGTATACCAAAGACACCCCACAAGATCGCCAATTTTGGAGATGCTCTGACCCATGGTCCAGTCATCACAGTTTGGTCCTTGTTAAATACCCTCACCTGTCCATTTTCCAACACATCACCTTTATCACTGACTGTTGACTTGCTACCTAATATATCCCCTTCTTGTCATCAATGTAGTCACAGCACTTGGTAATAGATTAATGTTTTGGCTGATCAGTGTATGTAACTATATCAAATACATTTCTATTTATTTTTTTTTACACGTAATATGGCCAAAAGTATGCTGACTCCCTTTCTGTGATTATGTTCAGGTTTCTTCAGTGAAGGGTTCTCTAATACCACAGCATAGAAGACATTGTAGACAATTGTGCTTTCCAACCTTTTGGAAAGTTTGGGATGTACCCATTTCTGTTCCTGTATGACTATACCCCCTGTGCACATAGCCAGCTCTTTAAAGTCATGGTTTGGCATACAGC
>NC_092867.1:4797332-4798545 GCF_032062135.1 Pyxicephalus adspersus | reverse complement strand
TAATTTACTTAGGCTTTGTATCTACTCAACATTACTCCTTATGTCACATACTTTGTTGGTAAAAGCTTGGCACGCCTATGTAGCCATAACAAAGCCTAACCCTCTCTGTCTAATTTGAGGGAAACAGAGGTCTAGTGATGAGCAGGGACTGGAATATCACTTAAGGATAATTTTTTAGAAACCATTAATGCTACACACAATTATTTTTCATAGCTTAGATTTAGCTTTTTGACTGTACCAATTTTAACTAAATTCCAGAAGGAACAAATCCATAAGGAACTCACCTTCTGTGAAAAGAAACCAGAAACTTGGGGCACCTTCGGTTAACTTTGCTCCTGAAGGAAGTTTGAGGTTTAGGGAATACTTTAGGGTTTTGTTGGGTGACACAGATAAGGTTTCCAGCTGGATGTTGGGAGTAGATTTAGGCAGCTTTGGGTTAATGATTCTCTTCGGTAGCGCACTGTCCACAACGTCGGCCGCTTCAATGTTCGATATAGGAAGCTGCAAAGGACAAGAGTACACAAATTCAGGTTTAATGGAAAATAATCAGATGTATCTGTGTCTACAAGATACATGTGTGGAATCCTGAGACACAGTCACCTTGCTCAGGCAGGGCAAAGTGCCAGCGTTTCTGCAAAGTTCCCCCAAGCATCTTTTACAAATCTTGCCTGCACTGCATCTGCTCTCAGCAACCCAGGGGAGCGGTGAATACAATTCCTTATTATATGGCAGCAATCACATAGGAGGCAGATTACATGATTCCTCCTATCCAGGAGGGGTATATAGAGTTACCAGCTGATTCTCTCCTAGGCTATGTAATCACATCGGATGATTCTCATCCAAAATGAACGGTCAGGCTATAGTTAGGAGAAAATGTGACGTGTATAGAGGTGTCCAGCGGTATGCTGCTTGTTTGTTCTACCCCCTCCATAGAACAGAATAATGCTGCACTCACTGTTCATCACTGACATCATTGAGAATGCAGCCTATCCATTCACTGGAGACCAGTGACATCACTAAGAAAGCAGCCTATCCAATCACTAGGGACCAGTGACATCACTGAGAATGCAGCCTATCAATTCACTAGGGACCAGTGACATCACTAAGAAAGCAGCCTATCCATTCACTAGGGACCAGTGACATCACTGAGAATGCAGCCTATCCATTCACTAGAGACCAGTGACATCACTGAGAATGCAGCCTATCCCTTCAC
>NC_092867.1:4791921-4796899 GCF_032062135.1 Pyxicephalus adspersus | reverse complement strand
AATGCAGCCTATCCATTCACTGGAGACCAGTGACATCACTGACAATGCATCGAATCTATTCTCTAGACACCAGTGACATCACTGAGAATGCAGCATATCCATTCACGATTTTCAGAAACAAAACTCTTCTGCAAAGCCTTACTGTTTCATCAATAAACTTAAAGTCCTCAAAGTTGTTTGAGTTTATAAAGATGAGAGAGTTTTCCCTGCACAAAGATATTTACAGAACAAAAGAAAACGATTGCCTGCTGACAGCCAAATCAATCCTGACATAAATATATGACTGGGTGAGTTCATAGTATTGTATTTGCATATTGCAGTATATACAGCAGCCAATGTATAGGTACATATGGTACAATGCACTGTGTGGGTGTCTGGTCTAATTACAGGAGGGGGGAGGGTCTTTTATCTCATGACTGATGGATCTCATTAAACTTGCAAGTCCTGGCAATAGAAGTAACCCCTAAATTCTCTACCAATTGTCAGATTGATGTATGGACGCCTACTTTATAAGTTAAACAAAGCACGGTGTTCTTTGTTAAAGTTTTATAGACACAGCTGGAATCTAATCCAATTGAAAACTTGTGCAGGGGGATAATTTGGTTGTCAGACGCAGCTACTGGGACAAAACGTCCGTGTCTGACCTGGCCAATCTTACCGTCTCCAGAACAGAAGCAAGGAAGGATGTGATTTAAAAGCTTACTAAAATCTTTGCAAAGTATATAATTGATCGGATAGAAGAATGAGACGTTATATTGAGGATCTAGGGTTATGGATAACACATATAGTTTAAGATAACCAATAATGATTCTTTGTGTTATTGTAACCCAATATGATGACATGCAATTCAAACAGGCTTGAATGACAGTGACAACATACAGGGGGAAAACAGGCAGAAGTGGTGAAAAGACTTCATATGACCCCCTGAAGGGCAACAAGGAGGGAAGGATGTTACACTTTATGTTCCTTTATCAGACCTGCTCATCCTGAAGGTGAAAAATCATCTCAATGTCTGAATGATATCATAGAGATCAGAATGTTACTTACCACAGAGACTATTTTGGTTTCCAGATCCAGAACCTTTATTTGATGATTATTGGTGTCGGCGACATACAACAAATGGCCATCATTGCCAACGCAGAGACCGCCAGGCTCATTGAAAGATGTCTGCGTAAACCCAGGACCAATGGCACCACCAGCTTCTCCTGTGCCAGCAAGGGTGACACAGTTCTTACTTTTTGGTTCCACAGCTTTAATCTAGTAATGAAAGGATAAAGCAACTAATCATTTCTGGCCAGCAATAAGGTAATTTAAAAGAAAAACAGTTATATTCTTAAATTTGTTTTTTTTTTTTTTTTTATCAGCGAGCACCACATGTTTTTATAGGAAAGAGAACCCAATATATCAGTTCAATTCAGATTACAATATGGACTTAGTGACATCACTGAGAGTGCAGCTTATCCATTCACTAAAGACCAGTGACATCACTGAGAATGCAGCCTNTTACTTACCACAGAGACTATTTTGGTTTCCAGATCCAGAACCTTTATTTGATGATTATTGGTGTCGGCGACATACAACAAATGGCCATCATTGCCGATGCAGAGACCACCAGGCTCATTGAAAGATGTCTGCGTAAACCCAGGACCAATGGCACCGCCAGCTTCTCCTGTGCCAGCAAGGGTGACACAGTTCTTACTTTTTGGTTCCACAGCTTTAATCTAGTAATGAAAGGATAAAGCAACTAATTATTTCTGGCCAGCAATAAGGTAATTAAAAGAAAAACAGTTATATTCTTAAATTTGTTTTTTTTTTTGTTTTTTTTTTTTTATCAGGGAGCACCACATGTTTTTATAGGAAAGAGAACCCAATATATCAGTTCAATTCAGATTACAATATGGACTTAGTGACATCGCTGAGAATGCAGCCTATCCATTAACTAAAGACAAGTGACATCACTGAGAATGCAGCCTATCCAATCACTAGATACCAGTGACATCATGGAGAATGCAGCCTATCCAATCACCAGAGACCGGTGACATCACTGAGAATGTAGTCTATATATTCAGTAGAGATTAGTGACATCACTGAGAATGCAGAGAATGCAATCACTAGACCTGTGACATCACTTAGAATGCAGCCTATCCCATCACTAGAGACCTGTGACATGACTGACAATGCAGGCTATCCAATTACTAGAGATTGGTGACATCACTGAGAATGCAGCCTATCCAATCACTAGAGACCAGTGACATCACTGAGAATGCAGCCTATCCAATCACTAGAGACCTGTGACATCACTGACAATGCAGCCTATCCAATCACTAGGGACCTGAGACATCACTGACAATGCAGCCTATCCAATCAATAACAATGCAGGCTATTTATTCACTAGAGATTGGTGACATCACTGAGAATGCAGCCTATCCAATCACTAGACCAGTAAGTAAACCAGTAATCCCATAATATATACTCATTATAGATGCTGCACACAGATCGGGTTGAAATAAACAAAGGTAAGTTTGATCTGGTGGAGTTCCCAAGAACAAAACTGAATGCATGACTAACATCTCCACCTATATTTAAAGTATCACTTTTGCGTGCAATGAACTTTAAATAATAATCAGACTCATGTGAGTCTATTAGAATGAGCTCAGCAGTGACCTTGCCTTGCAGCACTTTGCTAACTCTCACGAAATAGAAATCAATACTTATAATGGCAAGGCTGTTTCCAGTGGCTGCTGTGCCGTCGTTGTGTTTTGCTTAGCAGAGTGACATCAGTGGGTGAAGTTAGGTAGATTCACAGTGAGCACATTGCTGAGCACATTGCTGACCCACTTTGTGTGAATGGGGAGACCCGGGATAGATGTCACATGTGCAACAACAGCGACAACTACTGGCTAAAACCGGGTACTACTACACCTGCATGATGGGGCAATGATAAAATGCAAATTAAAATAAGTGGACCTTTCAATGAGAGACTATGTGTGCTGACATTTCTGACCTTCTTATTAAAAATACAGATTGCCTGGTTGGTGTTCTGATCCTGTTTTTACTATCCTTGGAATCATTGATCTGGAATGAGGATGCAGCTCAGGTGTTCATTTACTCTGTATGCTTGTTTGAGGGCATGGATAATACAAAATGTTTTCCCTTTGAGTATTCAACATTCCCTTTGTATCCTCTAACTCAGCGTTTTCTGATCATTTTACAATGCGGAACCCTTGAAACAAATTTCAGGTCTTCAGGGAAACCCGTCTATAATACCTATATCCACAGATCACAGTATATTAGTAGTCAGTGGGAAGAATTCTTACATTGCTAGCTATGGGGAAGAATGTCACTCTTACAGATAGCCAGACTGAGTCTGACCTGAGAGGTACAAACTGCTCAAAGAACCCCTAGAGCCCTCTGGAGGAACACTGGTTGAGAAACACTAATCTAACCTGATCTCAGAGGCCGACTATGGGAACTGAAGGTCTGTTGTGAATGGGCAGCCCTTTCCGTTATTCGAAAGCAGGAACAAACATGGTGGTGTGACCACACTACCACCAGAGCAATACTAAGCTGCAGTCCACAGGACTTGGAAATTATGCAACTTGAGACCTTCAGAACTACAATACCACAGTATAAGTTTATTTATTCATTTATTCCATTGGTGATATCAATGTGGCTACAGATAACAAAAAGCAGCTGGTCTTACCTTGTGATTGTAGGAATCAGCAACATATAGGAGATTTCGCTTCTGGTCCCAGGTCACCCCCAAAGGATGCTGCAGTTTGGCATTAATTCCAGCTCCATCCGCATCGCCAAAGGCAAAAAGGTTCTGCAATAGTGATAAAGATATTTATATCACAATGCATAGTGCCCGTGAATACAATCAACTGTAATATATCCTGAGCTGTCATTAGCCATCGTGTCTGCTTTTAGAAAATACTGCCGACTCGGAAAATTTGATATCATCCTGAGGTCAGTGTATAACAGAGGTTTTCAATTCTTGCCCCCAGGGTCTTCATACATATTGGTATAAACATTGGATGCCATTTTTAGTTATCACTGAATTTTTAGACATCACTATTAGTCAAAGGGGGAGGCAAACTAGAAAGGTGATTCTGATGGCATCACCTATGTTAAACTTCCAGATTTGTGAACATAATTACCAGGTTTGCTAGGATTTGCAGGGCAAACACTGATCTGCTTGTATATGTCACTCACTCATTGGTTGGGCAAAAAATTCCCTTACTGAAGGAAATACTGCAAAATGCTATTACTTATCTGGAACCCACCTACCATGGGGGCCCATCTCACCCTGTTCTAACTTAGTATGGGGGCTCATCTCTCCCTGCTCCAACCTACCAATTGGGGCCCCTCTCGCCCCGTTCCCACCTACCATGGGGACAATCTCATTCTGCTCCCACTTATCCTAGGGTACAATCTTGCCCTGCTCCCACCTACCCTGGAGTCTCTCCCTTCTCCCAATTATTATGGGGTCCTGTTTTCTCACACCTACCATGGGGTCTCGCTCTCCTCCCACTAAGTGCTTGACGGCACCATCTTTTAGCGATACGCTGCGGATGGAGCTGCTCTCACTGTCAGCTATGAAGAGGCAGTTCCAGGGCTCTGCAGGGCACAAGGTCAGTCCAGAAGGCTGAGCAAAGGCAGCTTTGTGTGGGTAAGAGTTATTCCTGTTCTCTTCATTTCCACTTCCAGCAAAACGAATGCATGTTTCCTTAGAGAGGAGACTGGTGGGAGACAACAAAATTGTCAGATAGTGGAAGGCAAAAAAGAGTATTTCAGGGGAGGAGAGTTATAGAGGAAGCAGCAGAGTCCTCCAGCAGAGCAGAGTATTTCAGGACAGGAGAGTTATAGAGGAAGGAGCAGAGTCCGCCACCAGAGCAGAGTATTTCAGGAGAGGAGAGTTATAGAGGAAGGAGCAGAGTCCTCCAGCAGAGTATTTCAGGAGAGGAGAGTTATAGAG
>NC_092867.1:4790424-4791577 GCF_032062135.1 Pyxicephalus adspersus | reverse complement strand
GCAGAGTATTTCAGGAGAGGAGAGTTATAGAGGAAGGAGCAGAGTCCTCCAGCAGAGCAGAGTATTTCAGGAGAGGAAAACCATATACAATGTCACAAACAATCTTGAAGACTGAACATGCAGTAGGAAAATGTGGCCCTTTACCTTCCCTTGGGCAGGGCCCCGTCCTCCAATAAGAAAGCCCAGATTTGATGCGTCCCAGCCATAGCTATCCACAGCACACCTATAAAACAAATATAATATTTTCAGCTTCTCAGGAGCAGATACATACATCAATTAATGCAATCAAAATCAATTTAATTATAAGGTGTGTGGGGGTCACACGATCTATATAGAAGAAATTATTCTATGTATGGGGATGGGGGGCAGAGCCTTAGGTCCTTTAGGACAGGTCTTAAAAACAGGTAACTACAACTGAATGTGGAGAAACCACAAGATTTCTGAAACAATGTCCTTTGGAAAGGGGAGATCAAAATGAGGATGCTTGGCTGCAATGCAAAGCGACATATTTGGTGGAAATCAGCACAAAAACCCCATAACAACTGTGACGCTTAGTGGTGAATGGGGGGGGGGTTGATGATTTGGGCTTGTTGTACAGCCACAGGACCCGGGCACTTTGCAGTTATTGAGTCAACCATGAATTTCTTTGTATAACAAAGTATTCTAGAATCAAATGTAAGACCATTAAAGAACACAAAGCTAAGTTCGGCTTCAACACACAGCCAGACATTTAGTATTTTCAGCCATGGCATGTAAAGCCTCAGTAGATGTGTCATATGGAGGAGGTTGGTGTGCGGATTCAATGTGTTTCTGCGTTGCTGTACAAAAAGGGAATCGTGACTGTATCTTAGATGTGGGAGCTGTAATTGCAGAGTCCCTGACAGCTCTCTGTACAGAATAATCACAGGGGAATATTTATATTTGTGAAAATGTTCAGAACAATTCGTCACCTGCAGAGGTGTGTAAATCCAAATGGTAAAAGATAGTTTTCTTATATTAGCTATTCAACCCCTTTCCCCCTTTTTCACCAGCTCAGGTGTAATTAAAAGAAAAGGGATCTCGCCCATTAAAAGTAAAATAAAGACTGTGTTTTATATATATATATATATATATATATATATATATATATATATATATATATATATATATATAT
>NC_092867.1:4701893-4789533 GCF_032062135.1 Pyxicephalus adspersus | reverse complement strand
ACCAAGGTAGGTACCACTGCTTCTGCGCAGGGACCAAGGTAGGTACCACTGCTTCCGCACAGGGACCAAGGTAGGTACCACCAGGGAAAAAGGGTACCGCTGCTACTACTTCTGCACAGGGCTGATATGCATAAAGGTGAATAATTGGTCAGAGAATGGACAGTGTATCTTATAATTCCCCACATCTAAGAACAAGACTTTTTACCTTCCTGATCAGATGGTTCTCGGTGTCGGCTACATAAATATTATTGCCATCAATAGCCACTCCTTGGGGGGAATTAAAGGAGCATTCTGAGAATCGTCCATCTTTCCGTCCGCTTTCAACACCTATGCGAGACAACAAAGGCAGAAGTGAGTGTAGACCGCTAGCACCTAATGTCCTAAGAAAGAACAACAAAAACACAAAGCTTGCAATTGTTACCGTTTTAAATAATTGTAAGCAGGGTCATTTAAAATAATACCATGTATTGGTGGGAGAAAAGGTCTGTATCAGATACAATGGCAAAAGAAATGGGGGGGGGGGCATGAAAACCTTTAGTTCTAGAAAAAAAAACTTTAGAGTGGTATATCCTTTTAACATTGAAAATGCTCAATGTTCATCATACACCCAGTATCTTCTGTATGGGGGGAACGTTTGTACTCTCTGCTGATTGGACATTTTCTGGCTCTGACCTAGCAAGAGGATGTCAAATCCCTGCAGGGGCCCTCCTTAGATGAATGGCTCTGGAGGATGACCTCTTCTATATGGAGGAGCTTTCACATGACGTGCGCAACTCCTCAGCCTGGTTCACAGATATCTGGTTTGTTTTTAGGAGTAGTATGGTGTACTCTGCAATAATGAGGGTTAAAGGTCTGGGAGTTTTGAGTTTTAGTTTTGATCTGCTTCCCTTACAGCAGAGGTGCCAAACTCAAATACACAGAGGGCCAAAATTAAAAACCCAGACCAAGTCAAGGGCCAAACTTGAATATATTTGAAAAATAGGAAGTAATTCTTTTGAATTAAATATAAAACATTTTTATCTGGAAACAAAGAGGTATTGCTTAACATGCAATCTGGAACAAGAAAATACTTGATAATGGAATGCAAGCACTTATTGGCCGTTAGATACAGTTCTTGAATAGATTTGAATAAAATGGCATGAATTTTAACAATCGACACCAAGTAATATAAATGAATGTTACACATGTATAAATTATGTGATCATATCTGATATCTTCCAAACTCTTGTTGGAAAAGGAAAAGAAAGATTTTTAAAAAAGAGACAGAAAAGAGTGACATTCTTTTTTTGATGGTTTCACACATTTCACACAGATGATTAGCTTGTACTTTATTTTTTGTTTCCTGCAGATCTGAGTAACTGTATTTCTCCCAATGTGGATTTTCATAGGCAGATAGCTGTTCCATAGACGCAAGACGCGAGTGATGCCAGGACTGGAGTTCTTTAGAACTCTGTAGACGCGAGTGATGCCGTGAGTTGTGGTAGCGGCATCACTCGCTGCAGAAGGCATTGATGGGCAGGCGGGCCAAATGCCATTCATTTTCCCAAATCCTTGGGGGGCCAAACAAAATGACCTCGTGGGCCAGAAAGTTTGACACCCCTGCCCGACATGATGGGTGAATCTTGGTACTCCACACATTCATGCTATCAATATTTATCTTCTAGAAATATTATGGTTGTCACGCAGCATCTTAAGCCGAATGTTGCATTCTTGTCTGTTTATGATTATTTTCTCTCCAGTGTTCATAGAATGGAATAGAAATAAATAATTATGGTCCTATCTCATCTACCCCCCCCCCCACAAAAAAAAAAAGGCTGCACGATGCATGAACGAGCCCCATTCATACTGCGCCATTCTGCTCTATGAAGAAAGGAGGGGGGAGAATGACGGAGCGGCACCCCACTGCGCTCTCTCCCATCACTTACTTTACGATCATTTGTCGCCTGTCTAATAAAAATCTGGAATAATCAAAAAAAAGATCCTTGCAGGGAGACCACTGCTTCCACACAGAGACCAAGGGTCTTTCTCTGCGGCATGTTGGCAGGGGACAAGTGATTGCTGCTTTCTAAAAAAAACAAGGCTGTCTAGTTGGAGTCCGGGTACAGCGACACAATAATGGCTTCGGACTCCACAACCCTGACAAGAAAACTTGTTAAGACTTTGCACTTTTTGTTTTCATGATGAAACTGAAAAATCAGTTAAGGTTTTGTATTTCACACCAGTCACTTCCTCTGTTAATCTCCAGCTGTATGTCAGTATTTTTGTGACTTAATTTGTGTGGTAAATATGAAACAAAAAACTATTCCATTTGTAGAAAAGGTGATGAGAAGGTTGGAAAGGTCCAACTGTGATGATGGCTTTGAAACATTAACTCTATAAAATTAATTAGGCTCTCACCTCCGACGGTATGAAGCACCTTCCCTTCTTTGGACACAACCAGAATTCTGTGATGACCTGTGTCTGCAATCACAAGCCTTTCCCCTGATGAGTCTATGGCCACCTTGCCTGGGAACAGTAATGGAGAAGCTGGCAATGAATCCCTGTAGAGTTGAAGGGGGATCTGATTTGAGTTGATCTCATCCCTCTCTTTGTAGAATTTTAAGGCCATTGAGGTGAAAAGGAACAGGTTCTCTTTGTTTCCTTCTCCAATTAAACAGAACAGAAGATTTCCTTGAGGACCCAATATTACGAGCGTGGGCCAACAGGACACTTCTAGTTCCTGCCACAAGGCAGCATCCGCATCGTTCACAACGGGGTGGGTGATGTTATATCGAAGAACAGCGCTCTTAATATTCTCCAGAACTCGTTCATTGGGAAATTTAGCAGAATGCACTCCGATAATGACAAGGCCATCTGTAAAAATGATAGAAATAAACGTCTAAAGTTTGTACATTTTCCAAACCCCCATGCTATGCTGTTTATGGTCATGTGATTTAATGCCTCCCTAATACCACAACCATTGCTCGGTCAAAACTTTATTTTTTTATAGGCAAGGCCAGATTATCCACATGGTCATGGGATAGGGCATCATGACTAGACAACATCTTATGTGGAACCTGCTGCTGCTGGCTGGACAGCTCTACAGTAACAGGGAGCAGAAAGCTAAAATTATTATACTGAGATCACACAGAGTGCAGAGATCTGTGCTGGGTGACATTTATACTGAAGGTATAGCTCCCCATTACATTCTTCCTTTTTATTAACCCCCTTTCTCTACTTACCTCTCCGCTCTGTCCTCCCCCCATCACTCTCTTACTTCTCTCCTTTCTATTCCTTCTCTCCTCCATCTTTTCTTTCTCCCCTTCTCTCTCTTCGCCCCCCTCTCACGCTCTCCATTCTTCTCTCCACATCTTCCTCTCCCTTTTCCCCCCTTCTCTCTCATTCTCTACTCTTCCTCTCTCTTCTTCTCTCCCCCAGTCTGTTCCTCGGTCTCCCCTCTCTATCTCATGTACTCTTCTCTTACTCTGTTTATTTCCCCCCTCTTACTCTCTGCCCTCAGCCTCCCACTTAGACTGCCATTTCCTTTCTGTTGCATGTCTCTCTTTCATCACCCCCTCCTTAACTTTCTCTCCTATTTTTCCCCTCTCCCCATTCACTCTCTTTGTATATCTCACCCCTTTTCTGCCCTGTCTCTCCCTCACCCTCTCTCCCTTCCCTTGTATGTCTCTTTCTCTCTCCACTCCTCCCTCCCTGCCTCTCCCCCTTCATTCTCTTAGTTCTCCCTCCTTTCTATCCCTTGCTCTCCTCTCATTTTCTCTTCCCCTCTCCCTCTCACAGTCTCCCCACTTCGTCTCAGTTTCTCCTCTCCCCTTCTTTCCACTCGCCTTGTCATTCTGTACTCTACCACTCTCTTCTCTCTCTCCGTTTACCAATTTTCTCCCCCTCTCTCTCTCTCCTATTTCTTCTTTGTCTCTTCCCTCCCCATCTCTCCCTCCCACTCACTCTGTCATCTCCCTTCCCTTGTATCTCTCTTTAGCTTCTTTTATCCCCTCTATCTCATTTTCTTACCTCTCCCCTCTCTCTCCCAGTCTTTTCCTCTGTCCTCTCTTCCATTCTCTCTCTCACCTCTCATCTTGCCCACTCTTCTCTTACCCTCTCGGTTTATCTCCCCCCATCCCCCTCCCACTCACTCTGCTATCTCCCCTCTGTTGTATGTCTCTTTCTCTCTACTCCCCCTCCCTAACTCCCCTTCATTCTAAATCTCTGTACCTCTTTTTTTACTCCTTCTTCACTCTATCTCTCCTCCCAACTTTCCTTCCCTGTCTCTCCCCATCCCCTTGTATGTCTCTTTCTCTCTTGCCCTATCTTTCTCCACCCCTCTCACCCTGCTACTCCCCCTTCACTCTCTTCCTTATGTCTCTCTCGTCCTATTCCCTCTTTCTTCTCTCTCACCCCTTCATCTTCCTTTCTTTCTCTACCTCTCCTTGTTTACCCCTTCCCTTTCCCTCCCTCTCTTTCACCCATTTTCTTCCCTGTCTCTCACCTCCCTATATCCTTCTCCACTCACTCATAACCTTTCTCTTTCCTTTTCTTTAGTTCTTCAGCTTTTCATGTGCTTTATGTATTATTAGTTGGGGGGCAGCAAATATATGTGGCCTAGGGGAACATAAAATATCTGAGTCTCATATAGATGTGAACCCAAAACCTACAGATAATAAAGACATTAATAATTGAATGTACAGCGCCGTGTAATATGTTGGTGCTTTATAAATACTGTTTATTATTAATAATAATTCCATCTCTCCAGATGTGTATAGGATACCTGTGTCTCGGTACCGCTGCTCCAACTCGTGCAGGTCGGGGAGGATGTGCATACAGTTGATGCAGCAATAGGTGAAGAAATCCAAAATAACAATTTTTCCACTTAGCTCTTTGTGGAGAGAGATGGAGCCTTTCGTGTTCAGCCATTCTAAGCCTAAAAAAGGGAAAATATAAAGACAAACCAATAAGAAGAAATCAATATTTCCATACTTGTGTCATTTGGCTTAATTTCGAGTTTCAGTTATCCCCCAGTATTTAGCATTAGGGCAGAGAAGGGTTGGATTTGTAGTTCCTCTCCCCTATGAAGGTTGGGGGGGGGGGGGGGGTTGATTTGTTTCTTGTACAGTGTTGGGGAAGTTATGATGATATACTCAATGGGGATATTCAGAAGCCTCTGGAGCTTCCATGATGAGCTCCTGTACTGTATAAGGCTGCCATGATGGGCCTCTTGTACTGTAAAGGCTGCCATGATGGGCCTCCTGTACTATATCGAGCCATCACAATGGGCCTCCTGCCCTGTAAAGGGTCGCCATGATAGGCTCTGTACTGTATAGGGCTGCCATGATGGGCCTCCTGTACTATATAGAGCCACCATAATGGACCCCCTGTACTAAATAGAGCCGCTATGATGGACTTCCTGTACTACATAGAACCACCATGATGGGCTCCTGTACTATATGGAGCCATCACAATGGGCATCCTGCCCTGTAAAGGGTCGCCATGATAGGCTCCTGTACTGTATAAAGCCGCCATGATTGGCTCCTGTACTGTATGGGGCCACTATGATGGCCTCCTGTAGCATATAGAGTTGAGGTTATGGACAATTTGTATCATACAGGGCTACTGTGACAACCCAAGAACTTTTGTGATGGTTCCACGTAGGACAATTGGGATGGACAATTGGGAGGAATCCTGTAGTGTACACAGTGGGCATTCGGGGCCCTTGTAGTGATCACAGCTGGCATGTGGGGCCCCTGTAGTGTACATAGCTGGCAGGTGGGGCCCCTGTAGTGTACAAAACTGGTATGTTGGGCCACTGCAGTGTACAGACTTAGTATGTGGAGCCCCTGTAGTGTACAGAGTTGGTATGTGGGGCCCTTGGGTACCTGGAGAGAAGTCAGGGATTGTCAGCTCCTCAGCCCAGCCATTCACCTCCCTCAGGTACTCCAGCACCCGCCTTTCCTTCTCCCCCTCACTCTCTGCCTCCAGTAGGGCGCCCTCCAGCGGGCTCTGTGATTGGTGAATTCTCTGCAGGCCGCGCGCCGCCATCTTGCTACACCCTCTGTGCCGGGCTCAGCTCTTCACTTTCCAGGCCGCACTTTCACCACAACAGGAAAAAAACAAAAATCTAATAAAGTATATTTGTCACAGTAACTAATGTCTGTGTATCCTGGGTGACCCGCAATGATGACATAATAATCCGGGTGTGATAATTTACACTTTACCCACACAGCGGAAAATGCGAGCAGTGATATGTCGCCGGATTTACCTCACACCGGACTCCTATTCATTATTGTAGATTCGCCACGGTTTTGTTTCGCTAAAATACGATTATGTAAGATTTTTTCACAACTATAATAATACACCCGAATTCCAGGTCAGATTTTATATTGTGGGGATTATTTTTTAGAATGAGGCCGGTTACCCGGTGTATGAGGGGGAGGAAAGTGCGGCCCGGAATGTGCAGGCGGCTGGGAATGGGCGCGCAGGATGAGAGGAGATAGGAGGAAGGTAAATATACCGGGGAGGGGGCAGGGAAATAGGGGGGTGGGGGTGTCGTGGAAATAGGGGGCCATTGTTATGGACTGTCTTGGACACAGTGAGTTGATGGGCCGGGGTGGGGACTGGTATGAAGGTGGGGTGCTCAGGGGGTGGGGCTATTATGAAAGCGGGGTGCTCAGGGGTGGGGCTGTCATGAAAGTGGGATGCTCAGGGGTGGGGCTGTCATGAAAGTGGGGAGCTCAGGGGTGGGGCTGTTAAGTAACAAGGGGCTCAGGGCCAGGGGTGGGGCTGTCATGGCACTAAGAGTTTTAGGGGTAGGATATCCATGGGCTTAGGGGGCTCAAAGTGTGGGGCTCACGGGACAGAGGTAGAGGTTGTCATGGGATTTGGGGAAATTGTGGGTTTAGGGGATGGGGGTGGGGACTGTCATGGCACTAGGCGTTTTAGGGGTAGTGGATGGGATTGGGGGGGGGGGGGCATTGTTGGGCATTGTATTCTCCTAGTGGGTTTAGGGCTGGTATAAAACTGGGGTCCTCAGGTTTTGGCCTCTTAATTAATTAGGGGTCCCAGGGCTCAGAATGTGGGGCTAAGGGGTTCAGGGGACAGGGGTAGAGTCCCCATTGTTAAGAACTGGTAAAGAAATTGTGGGTTCAGGGGTTAAGGGTGGGGACTGTTATGAAACTAGAGTGCTCAGGGGTGGGGCTTTTATGGCACTATCATGAGAATAGGGGGCCATTGTTGGGGGATGTCTTGGACATAGGGGGTTTAGGGGATGGGGTGGGGCTGTTATGAAACTTGGAAGCTCAGGGGTGGATCTGTCATGGCAATTGGCGTTTTAGGAGTAGGGTTGCCATGGGATCAGGAGACTCAGAGTGTGGGGTTCAGGGGACAGGGTTAAGGGTTGTCATGGGATTAGGGGTTCATTGTTGAGGACTGTTATGGACATAGTGGGTTTAGGGGCCAGGGGTAGGACTAGTATGAAACTAGGGTTCTCAGGGGTGGGTTTTTTAGGTAACTAGGGGACCAGGAGTGGGACTGTCATGGCACTTGGAGCCTTATGGGTATGGATTTTTATTTTATTAGGGGGCCATTGTTGAGAACCTGGGCATAGTGGGTTTAGGGGCCC
Source organism: Pyxicephalus adspersus (assembly GCF_032062135.1). Lineage (NCBI taxonomy): Eukaryota > Metazoa > Chordata > Amphibia > Anura > Pyxicephalidae > Pyxicephalus > Pyxicephalus adspersus. The sequence continues at coordinate 4,781,924 of NC_092867.1, read as the reverse complement.
TAGGGACTGGTTTGGAACTGGGATGCTCAGGGGTGAGGCTGCCAAGTAACCAGAGGCCAGGGGGGGCTGTCATTATACTGGGGGCCTAGGGACAGAGGTAGGAGCTAATACAGATGGGTCGGTACTGTTATGCGACTGGAGGGGCCCTCAGGGTTGGGCACTAATTTGAGGACTGAGGTACTCAGGGACAGAGGCATCCATAGACCTAGGAGACCCAAGGGTGGGGATTTTTATGAGACAAAGGGGCATATGAGCTAGGGATGGGGGCTGTCAGCAAAATTGGGAGAACCAAAGGATGCCAAGAGTCATGGGAGTGGACACTCAGGGCCAGGGCTGGGAGCTGTAGGGAACGGGGATTCTGCCCTGGACTGGGAACTCTCATGGGACTGGGCACTCAGGGCCAATGGTGGGAGCCGTAAGGAATGGGGGGGGCTCTGACCAAGGCTGGGGGCTGTCAGGGGACTTGCAGTGCCATCTACATATGGCACAAATTGGCAGCCATCCTGGCTCAGTCCAAATATCTCTTCCATATTTTAGTTTAAAACAATTTTCTCTGTTTCTCTCTTTTCAGTAAAAAAAAAAATGTCAGATAACGAAGATGAAATTTGGGGATACAAACCCATCAGGAAGAACAAAGCGTCAGACCGGAATGTAGAGCAAGCAGGATGCCATAAAGAAACACAAAAGGTGCCAGTCAATGCCAAGAGAAAAGCTGCTAAGAAAACAAGGAACACTACAAGTGCCAAGAAAAATAAATCACCCGGCAAGAATGTTATCGTTACCAGCCCAACAATGTCAGGGACCGGCAGGGAGGACCTGTCTGCGCCCAAGAGGACTTCTGAGGATGCCAGCCCTTCAACCCCCAAAGCCAAGCACAGCGGATATTGTCCCAGCTGTCAGATGCCATTCTCCATTTTGTTGGTGCAAACACCTCGGTGGCATGTCAGTGAATGTTTGGATTCCCCGTCGTTGGCAGAGACAGGTACAAGTCAAACTGATTTCTCATATCTTTATCTTGCAGCAAAGAAAGATGAAGACTGGTCAGGGGAATGGCTGAATTTTCACTTTGGGAATTCTCTTGTTTGCACTTTAAACGTCACATTGTTCAGTGTTTAACCCGGGCATTTTTTAGGCTGGGTGGGAGGAAATTGTAGGTGGGTGGCAGCCCCTGTATTGTGACCCAACTCTTCAGTAACCACCCAAAAACAGCCAGGTGGTTACTGAAAAGTGCCGGGTGGTGTGCCCAGCTACAAGGGGCCGGGGAGAACACTGTTGTTGATTACAGATTTTTGTTTTTCCTTTGCAGAATGCCCGGACGGCCTGACCTGCACATCCACCATTGCCTCTCACTACAAGCGATTCTCTCATTTCCTGCTGGCTCAGAGCAGGGCTGCTGAACTCTCCCCATATCCTGTGATCTGTACCCCCGAGCTGCCTTCTCCTGGCACTGCCAAATCATGTACCCCTAATGGCAGGAATGACACAAAACTTTCCCAAGCTGCAAGCAATTCCTCCACTTTTTCTAAGAAAGCTCTGAACTTTAAATCGTCACAGTCACATTCTCCTGCCAGTTCTCAGGGATCAGTGAAGCAAACCTCGCTTGATGCTTGGCTCTCCTCACCATCCAAATTGTCCCAGAACTCCTTATCCCAGGAAATCCTCAGCCAAAAACCAGGAAGTTTATCTCACAATGCTGCTACTTTATTGGGTTTATCACAGGAGGATATAAATGACGCTGCCATCTCCTATTCCCCGCTGGTCAGTGATCAGGAGCTGTTTAGTGAAGATGGTGAAAGTGACGATGGAAGCTCTCGGTTAGGCCCGGTTAAGAAACTGTTTTTTAATAAATCACCAGCAGACAGTTTAGAGAATACAAATAAACAGTTCCCTGCTAATAGTCACCTAATAACAATAAGCGGAACACAATCTCCTACTAGGAGTAATAAAAGTAACAATACAAGTGCAGTAAATAATGAATTTGTACAAGGTGATGGAGGCGCATGTGTTGCTGATTGCAGCATTGAGTTTGATAATTGGTCTGAATGCAGCACACCTGTCTCAGGTGAATGGGCCGCAACAAAGCAAGAAACTGAAAGTTGTGTTCAGAAAGAGTCTGATGAGTTACTTGTTTGTTCTGTAGCTCCTCTTAGGGACCCTGTAACTGCAGTGAAGGAGTTTTGTACCCAGAAATCCACACAGAGGTCACAAAGTGGCTTGAGCCAGAGTCTATTAGAAATGCCATCCAGCAGTGCTGCACAATCTAAAGCAATGAAACAAATGGATATTGGAGTTTTCTTTGGCCTGAAACCAAAGTCTCAACCTGTGAAAAAAGAAGAAAAGATTCCTTTAAAAACCCAAAGCCCAAACACGGGTTCTTCCCAGATTGAGGAGAAACAGCCCAGGAAGAGGAAAGCCATTGGCTTGCTTGGGGACGTACAATCTCTGACTGGTAACTTTGGGGGGATTCCAGCACCTTCAGGGACTCAACAACGAAAAAGGAAGGCTGTAGGGTCGCTGGGGGATGCGGATTCTCTGACTGGTAACACTAGTGTGGTTTCAGGAACTGCTCCTTCAGGGACACAGAAAAGAGAGAGGAAGAGATTCAGAAAGAACTCCACTGCAGAGGAGAATAAAGGAAGAAAACAATGTCCTTTCTACAAGAAAATCCCAGGTGATTCTTTTATACTGAGGCTTAAAAAAATGTCTGAAATGTGATCTGCTTGTGCAGTCCAAAACTGTGAAGATTTGTACTAAAAATGTAATGAATATTCAGCTATTTTTTTTTTTTTTTTACTGCCTTGCTTTAAATGTGTGTGTAAGAAAATATAATTTATAATGTATATTATACTTTTATATAACATGCTGGGAATCGCATCAAATATACAAGATGGTCTTTTTCTAATGCGACGTGCCATAGTGAGTGGAGCATTGCACGATTAGGTTATAAGCAAAACATGGTTTTTGTGGCTCTTATAAAAAGCAAAAACCAAGAAAGGAGAATATATATATATATATATATGATAGAGGCAATTTTGAGTGTCAGACCACAAAGTGTATTGTAGTGTTATTCACATCAAATGATAAGGTACATCTTAGATTAAGCTCTGAAATTGCAATACAATGTGATAGGCATCCTGTGGTATTTCTAAAAACCTTAATACCTTGGACACATATCCAAATGCTAAGTTTAAATATATTTTACTGTAAAGTAGATGTAAGCCCTAAGCAAAAAACATTTTTTTTGGTATAATAAACCACTCTCCAGGTAGATCATTCCTGTGTTGAAGCGGCCATTTTCAGTCTTCTTTGGAAACCCACATGCCAGCACTGTTGAGAGTAGGGGAAAAAGTGAAGCCACCTTGTAACAAAAAGTGCCAGAACAAAGGCCTTCCAGTGTTCTCCCTGGCCACTTTTACCCAGGCGCACCACCCAGCAGTAACCCGGCTGTTTTTGGGTGGTTACTGAAGAGTTGGGTCACAATACAGGGGCTGCCACCCACCTACAATTTCTTTCCACCCAGCTAAAAAACATTTCTGGGTTGAGCAATGCCTTCATTGTAGGATCACCAGGGAATATTTTAATAAAAGCTGCATCTTTTCTGATCCAGCAAGAGAATGCTATACAGAGCAACTTCCTATTAGTTAATATCAGAATTGAAGACCTCTGCATAGAACCTTGGGTACTTCAAGCAGACCTAAACTCAAAATTCTTACTTTACAGGAAAAGATAGACATCCCTTTTATTTAAAGTTAAATCTTTTTTTTTTTTTTTTTTTTTTATCTCTAAATTGTCTTCGAACTACCTAGATTTATCCCAAGAAAATTAGGGTGTAAGGTGTGTCAATACTGCTACATTGCCATCTCCTATTCTCTTCTGGTCAGTGATCAGGAGCTGGTTAGTGAAGTGATGAATTAAAGGAATATGGATACCATTATGCTAGGTTGCTGTAATATGCTGATGTGAAGCTGAAATACATTTTGTAACTTTGTGTGTAGCTATCTATCTTAGATTTAGTAGAGAATTGTTATTGAATGTCATAACTTGAGCTCCATTGTCCTTTTGTCTTTCAGGCACAGGTTTTGTGGTTGATGCTTTTCAGTATGGAGCAATAGAAGGATGTTCAGCATACTTCCTCACCCACTTTCATTCCGATCACTACGGAGGGCTGAGCAAAAAATTCCGTTATCCAATCTACTGCAGCAAGGTGGGTAATGTTTGTGATGGGTCTTTTAATGTAATAAATATATCTGATTCTACAAAATGTCATTTTTTTATTCTTATTATACAGTATTTATATAACGCCAACATATTATGCAGCACTGTACAAAGTCCATTGTCATGTGACTAGCTGTCCCTCAAAAGGGCTCACAATCTATAGTCATATGTATTTAATACATTCTATACGGGGAAGCCAATTAACCTAACTGCATGTTTTTTTGGCTTGTGGGAGTAAACCCACACAAACACAGGGAGAACCTGCAAACTGCATGCATGCAGATAGTGTCCTGGCAGAGATTCAAACCTGGGACCCAGTGTGGCAAGTGCCAGCATGCTAACCACTGAGCCAGCCTGCTGCTCATTTTCAATCTAAAAAAACCTGTAGGTGAAAAAATCATGTAAGAGGATAAGGGATGGTTTTGGCTTTCCCTCTTGATTATACAATCTAAATCAGTGGCCACCCCTTAAGTAACATATATTGGTAAAGGAGAAGAAAGACAGATGGGGTTTTATGTGTGGCCAAAAGAAAAGCTTCTTTTTATAGGGAAAGGTGATAAACACATGGATTGCATAATATAATTACTAATACGTTGTAGTTATCTACATCTGCCATAAATTACAAAGATGAAGGGGTGCAGCATCTTCCCTTTTTGTCTTGTTCACCACAGTGATTAAGACTAATTGGGAGTGCAGGGATCAGTCACGCATCCCGGGAGGCTCTTGGCTGCTCCTTCTGCACATGCCCTAATCTTGGGCATGCGCAGAAGGAGCCCTTTCTAAAGGAAGCATGCACAGTGAGATCGGCAATCTTTTTCCCCATCCACGTCACTTGATCTCATGCCTGTGCAGTGCAAAAGCAGGTGACGTACAAAGAAGAACCCAGAAGAGAATGGTGGCACCCAAAGACAGATACGTCATGGGACCCAAAAAAACCTCCCGATGGATCTGTGGGATTAAAGAGGTAAGTCTGACTTTTTTTTTTTTTCCTTAGTTTAGTTCCACTTTAAATATTTTAATAGATTATAAAGCATGTAACTTATTTTTCTTGTCTCAGATCACAGGAAATCTGGTGGCAAGTAAGCTGCGGGTGGAGAAGCAGTTTATAAACACGTTACCTATGGATACGGAGTGCATAGTGGACAATGTCAAAGTTATCCTGCTAGATGCCAACCAGTACGTAACTATTCAAAAATAATATGAACATGTCTGCTGGGAAGGAAATGGTTTTCTAGGAATCTGACAACAGACATGTTGTATCTACAGATGACTACAATCATTCTAGTGAATGTGTGGTTTAGAATTTTCTCCAGTAAACTGCACATACTGTTAGTCTGTAAAACTGAAGGGATATGAACAGGTCAGAATATACTAGTTGAGATGCAACTCATCTCTGAGATTCACAAATTGCCCTACTAACCTCTGGAGGAACCCTGGTTGAGAAACAGTGGCCCTGATTTATTAACTCTCGCCAAGGCTGGAGAGTATACACTTTCAGTGATCCAGCAAGCCTGGAATAGATTTGGTCTAGAATTGAAAACATTTGCTAACCAATAGCTAATGACTTTTAGGAGATCCATTCCACGTTTGCTGGATCACCCAGCTTCACTGATGAAAGTGTATCCTCTGCAGCCTTGGAGAGCTTTAATAAATTCGGGGCCACTGTCTTAGGGTGTGGGGTGGCTTTGAAATGAATAGCCCCTCCACAAGCTGACATGTATTATCACAAAACACTGCATCATAAACGTGTAATTTAACCACGAGTAGTAATGAACAGGTGAATGGGCCACAAACAAATCTGCAAGATGACATTTAGGAGCAGAACCAGGATTCTTGCAATGGGAAAAAAAATCTAAGAGCAGCAATCCAAATCAAAGGAAATTTGTAACTATGGAAATATTCAGTCTGCAATTGTTAACATTTGTATGAGAAATGCAAGCTGCCTGGCTCATACTTTGTCACTGATCTGGAAGAGCAGAAGTATGAGGGAAGAATGTGTGTACTTGTTCTGATAACATGTAACTGTAACAGTGGTCGTGTTACCGAAAGCTGTTCGGAGGAATAATGGTCCAATCAGCCCAGCGCTAGACATTGTACACCAAACCACCAGCTTTGGAGAGTCTCATTAATGCTCAAGGATTTCTGCTGGGTTTGATTTTCACCAAATTCAACAGTTATGTTGGGTAACCCGACTAGCAGGATGAAAGATAGACTCACCTATGCCTGAACCATAAGTTTTCCCTGAGCTGAAGGTGGTTCACATTTCCACATGAGCATCATTATCTTCTGCTTGACCTATTGCAAATCGTGAAGTCTGTATGGGTAGAGTTTTTTAACTCTGCAAAGCATCATGTGAATCAAGCTTTTGTTGATGCTGAGTTCCAGTGCAGCCTTCTGGATAGACTCTCCCTGGCTTTATGTGAGCACCTGCTCCAGGAGTTCATCGTTTTCATTGGTGGTGGTGGCAGGCCTTCTGCTGTTTCCAGAAACATGCCATGAATATTGTAAATTGTGTTGCACGTGTGATGGCTATAAACGCTCGCTGAACTGCAGTCGGGGACTGAAAAATTTCTTGCCAAGCGGCAATTTTGCAACGCTGCTGCAATGTTAATTGGTGAGCCTTCATTAAGGGAATGATACACTTACAAAAACTGCAAAGCCTAAAAGGTCATATGCTGATGGTCTTGAATCTCTCCGAATGATATCTGGAACGAAATAGAAAAAAGGATTATAATATACATAAATCAGGAGAGATCACACTGCATAACAAACTCCATCTATAGCTGTATTAGTAATATTACTATTTCCCCTAAAAAGGTTAAGCAACACTAATATAAAGCAGCTGATCAAAGCTCTCTTACATCCCTGCTATTTGTTGTTCCTTATAGCCCACACTGACCAATGAAGATTTTTCTGTTTGTTTAAATCCATCAGAACATACAATGTTGTTGGTTGCTGTGGGTTACTGTCATTTCATTTACTTCCTTGTTTTGCCTTGGCAGATATTTTTATTTTTGGTAATACATATAATGTATATAAACACGCATCAAATATTTTTTTTGTATAGTCTAATGCCTACTTGTATTCTCCTTTTCATGTACAGCTGTCCTGGAGCGGTGCTGCTTCTCTTCATTCTCCCGAATGGCACCACAGTATTACACACCGGAGATTTCCGTGCACACACTTCAATGGAGCGTTACCCGGCTCTTATTGGACGGAAAATCCACACGCTTTATCTGGATACCACGTAAGAATGGTCTTGTTTGAAAGATTAATACACAGTTTTTTAAAATTTGGGTGGCACGGTGAGCCTGTTTTTTAAAGCTCTCAAGGCTGGAGAGGATAAACTTTCGTCAGTGAAGCTGGGTGATCCTGCAATGGATCTGGTCCAAGAATTAAAACATTTGCTAACAAATAGCAAATTACTTTTAAGAAATCCATTCCAGGTTTGCTTGATCAGCTTCACTGATGAGTGTTTCCTCCCCAGCTTTAATAAATCAGCCCCAGTGGCTATCACTATGACCTTTGCAGCATTGGGGTTCCAATCACAGTCGGTACATTATCTGCAGGGATATTATGTTTTAGACTGCAGGACATAGGATTAGACGTTAGGTTGTCAGCCTCTTTTGAGGGACGGTTAATGACATGACGATGTGTTCTTTGCAAAGTGTTGTGAAAAAATGTTGCTGCTGTAAAAGTTATTAATAACAATGTCTTATTAGGAAGCTCTTGCACTTTTCTGAGACACCAGTCTCACTGGGCCTCATTTATTAAAGCTCTCCAAGGTTGGAGAGGATACACTTTCATCAGAAAAGCTGATCCAGCAAACCTGGAATTAGTTTAAATCTGCTTTAGGCAATGTAGAATACCACTTCTTTCCTAAACATTCAGTATTTAGGGAAATAATATGCATAGAGCTTTCAGAAACTTGGATTATGTGAAATGTACTGTGACCTTACAATCGACATATGTATGTATTTATTTTGTTTCCAAAAATACAGCTACTGCAGTCCTGAGTACACCTTCCCTCCGCAGCAGGAAGCAGTACAGTTTGCTGTAAATACTGCTTTTGAGATGGTGACACTTTATCCACGCACGCTGGTGGTTTGTGGGACTTACTCAGTCGGGAAGGAGAAAGTCTTCCTGGGTGAGAAGGTTTTGCCTTTGTTGAGTTTTCTTAGTATGATCTTCGAAGTGTGTACTTAGACTGTCCTCTCTCTGCAGCTATTGCTGAGGTGCTCGGCTGTAAGGTGTGCATGTCTATAGACAAACACAAAACCATGCAATGTCTGGAGTCTGATGAGATCCGTGCTATTGTCACCACAGACTGGCACAGCACTGCACTGCATGTCCTTCCCATGATGCAGGTTAACTTTAAGGTAAGGGGGACTTTATATTTCAATATTTTGATTAGAAATTTAAAGGTATTTAAAAGGTAAAACAAAAAAAAAAGCAGTGTGCGTACAAAATTTACAAAGCATATAGTGCAAACAATCCAGAACCAGGATTATTATTATTATTATTATTATTAGTGGTTTTCTAGGCCTTAGCAAGGACAGTTCTAGCAGCTATATGTAAGTAAACAGCTTTTTAGAGGGCACAGTCTTGCCTGGGTGACAAGTTAGTGTTGATGATTGTGGAGAGAAGATTGAATATCTTGCACCAAGCCCACATAGTCTAAAACACAAGATGTTCCCAGAAAACATTAAGCAAGTCTGGCCGGGACATTACAAATGCGTTAATGGGAATGTAATTTAAGTCCTTTGTTCTATAACCTTTATGTAAAGTTTGTAACTATATGCTTTATCTATAAGGAAGTGGATAAATTTGCACATAACCTAGCCCTGCTTTCTGTGTGGTAGTGCTGCACATTGATTCTGCTACACTTGGTGATTAAAATCATGAAATCCCTGTGCTAAAAAAAAAACCTCCAAGCAGATCGCTGCTTTCCATATGCATGACATGGCCTCTCTCTACAGTGGTCTTACATTCCTGCCATCACAGCTAGAACCTGACAATTGGCAATGCCAGGGTGAGAGCTGTAGCTGTGAAGTATCAGAAATGTGTGTCAGTCTGCATCAGAGAGGCCACTGCTCCCTTGTGTACATCACCAGTCCTCTCTGCAGCTGAAAGAGGATAATAGAAAAGCAATGGCCAATGATGTTACTTCTTAAACCTATAGGACCTTTATATAATATTCAGTGTCGGGGCACTTTTGCAAACCTCAATTGAGCTTTTATTACTGCTTATGGTAAATCGCAGACTGTTCATATCTGGATAAATTTGTGATTCCAGTATAACATTAATTGTTGTTTTTCCCGCAGGGTCTTAGTGCTCACCTCAATAAATTTTCTGGAAAGTACGACCGTGTCCTTGCCTTTAAACCCACAGGGTGGACTTACTCAGAGGGCCGTGGCTCGGTGGCTGACATCATGCCTGAAATCCGTGGCAAAATCACCATGTATGGTAAGTTTCTGCCATCTTGGTTTCTCTTTTATTAAAAAGAATAATATTAAGAAAAAATAATCCATTTTCTTCTTTGACCAGGTATCCCATACAGTGAGCACAGCAGCTACCTGGAGATGAAGAGATTTGTACAGTTCATCAAACCTCAAAAAATCATCCCAACTGTTAACGTCGGCAACTGGCAAGCTCGCTCCACCATGGAAAAATATTTTGCCGAGTGGCTTTCAGAAGCCAGGTGCAAATGAATGGCTTGAGGTTATTTAGTGGTGCAAAGTATATTAAGCTGCAGCAGCCAGACTTGTCATATCTCAGGTGAGGTCTGCTCTGTTGGCAAGGGTTTAAGCACTTTATATTTTGTACTTTGTTCCGTTTTCCCTGGACCACATCGGAAATGGTTAGGACTTGTGCTCTCTGTCTATTAGAGCATTATTATTAATAATAATAATAATAATCAGGATTTATAGCGCCAACATAATTATGCAACGCTGCACATTAAATAGTGGTTTATAGAACTTGTTCTGTGCCATTAAAAATGACCAGAAATGAGGTGATTTTAAAAATACTGACTGACAAAGGTTCTCACCTTTCCTTACAAGTAGGCCTTTGCAGTGTTAATAAACCCTCCTTTGTTTCCATACCCCAATTAACTTTTGTTGCTGGTATTCCTTCTGCACCTCTGCTGTAAGATCTCAAAAGTTTTTGGCCTGGAATGGGACATTAATGCCTTGCAGGGGCTCCCTATAGCCACCCTCATTAGCACATATTTCTGCTCCTCCCAGACAGACAGTGATTGACAGCTGCTATGCACCTTTCAGTGTTCCAATAGGTGTATATAGCAGTAGTAAATTGCATGACGTGCACAGGGAGTGCCTCCCAAACAGGAAGTTCCAGAAAGACGGCGTTAGGAATAATATATAATATAAAGATAGATATGATCTGGAATATATCAAAATAATGGTACGTGAGCTGTTGATAACTCAAATTAACAGAACTAATATTATAAATGCTTTTTATACTACTTTACATCTGGCTAGTGAAGAACTAGAACCCATTAAGGATGTGGCTTGCTGGGATTTGTAGTTTTAATAATACAGGGCAAGGGTCAAGTAATTCTCTGATTTTATGTTGCCACTTTCTAAACTTGCAGCACAGTTCGTATCATTGCATTCAGGAGGCAATACATTTTTATACCTAAACCATGTAAATAATAATCAGCTTTATTTATTCTGCAGGAAAATTTTTTATGGTCATGTGATTAAAGTACAAATTTTTATACATGTTGTCAACCAATGGAATGTCTGCGTGTCCTAATGAGTTTCTTTTTAACTGTTATTTCATTTTATAACTTTTGTATTTCCGTTTTTTTATCTTTTTTTTTTTTACACAACTTTAAAATGAAAATATTAAATATAGAACTTGAAAAATATAAATAAAGAACTTGATGTATAAAAAATTTCTGAGTTCAGTGCTGAATATTGCTTATTAGTTTCAGGTATACATACTGTACAGTGTAGACTTTTCTCAGCCAGATTCCACTAGCAGTGACAGAATAATTTCCCATCTGAACTTTACTTCTTTGTGGGACCAGTTACTCCCCCCAGGTAAATAACTACAGTTTTTTACTCAGAAATATTTTTAAGCTGGGTGGGATGAAGCTGTAGGTTTATGGCAGCCTCGGTATCATGACTTAACTTTTCAGTAACCACCAAAAAAACAGCCGGCTGGTACTGAGAAGAGCAGGATGGTGCGCCCAGATAAAAGTGGCCAGGGAGAACACTACTGCTTGGGGGAAGGGGGCACGGCATTTAGATCCTCAGGAGTTGTTTGCAATATTGTGTAAGTATGTGCGGCGTATCTGCACAATATATCAGGCTTCCCTGACAAAAGAATTCCTCCAGTGTCCAATGCCTGCACTTCACTTGTTTGTTGGTTCTCCTAGCTCTCCTTTTCTTCCAGGTTTAGTCTTCAGTTCCATCACCAGGTTGAGATGATGATGAAACTGGGCTGGCACAAAACTGCCCTGAGAAGTGTACAATATTAAAATTAATAAATGCTGACTGGCTGTTCTGATTGGCTGAACAGTCTTTTCTGCCATTAAAAAGCCAGCCTGTCACCAATGGTACAAAGCAGACTATACGTGGAGGGTGCCATTCTCCTGGTGACTGGTGCAGACAGGGACTATTTTCCTCACTGGTGCAAGCTGGTGAACCCCTTTTCTCCCTTTTTGCTGTGTTGGATCCCCCCCAGCTCCGGAGTCTCACCTCTTTGTATTCCCCAGAGGTGCAGTGTCATTGTAACACCATGTCAGGAAGCTCTACTACTTGGACTTCACTGCCAGCATCAGCGAGAGAAAACTGAACTGCAGATGGATTTATCATTCATTGGGTGCTGTATCACGTTATTTTAAAAGGAGTTTAACAGCACCTGGAACCCACTGGAAGTGTGACCCCTTTGTGCTTTCTGGATGTCATGCTGAGCACGAGGGTTCAAACGTTTGAGTCACAGGGCCTGATTTATTTAAGCTCTTCAAGGCTGGAAAGGATACACTTTCATCAGTGAAGCTGGGTTATCCAGCAAAACTGGAATGGATATGGTCCAGGATTGCTAACTAATAGCAAATGACTTTTGAAAAACCATGCCAGGTTTGCTGGATCACCCAGAAACTACTACTACCTGCTGTGGATGGAAGGTGTGTATTCAGGTCTTTTGGAGACAAAATAAATACAGTATTTTTCGCCGTTTAAGACGCTCCAGAATAAAGGACGCACCCAATTTTAAAGGAGGAAAATCTAGAAAAAAAAGATTCTGAAAGATTATTCCCTTTCTGATCACTCTGTGTCATTCAAATTCCCCTTCTGATCACTCTGTGCTTTTTTTCCATTGTACGGCAGTTAGGGCAGGGAGCGCTGTGCCGGCTTCTTTTGCTCTGCACTGCAGCCAGGAGGAGACACGTGGCAGCCAGCGAGGAGAGGAGACACACGCAGGATCGGGTGAGTATATTATTTTAAATATTTTATAACACATTTGTCGTATAAGACGTGCCAACTTTTCCCCCCCAGTTTTGGAGAAGAAAAATTGCGTCTTATACTGCAAAAAATACGGTACACATGTACATTGTAAGTTCACAGAAAATTTCACATAACACAAGTTTCTGAAAGCTCTATGCATATTTTTCCCCAAATACTCAATGTTTAAGAAAGAAGAGAATTGGTATTCTACTTTACTTAAAGCATACCTAAACTAAACTTTTGCCGTACATAAGAGAGACAACCCTTTTATATAAGGTAAAAATTACTTTCTTTTTTTGTGAGGCAGGTTTAAAAATAAAAGGAGAAAGACAGAATGGGAGTGCAGAGCCTCGCAGGATACATATGAATGGATTTCTTAAGTCATTTGCTGTTTGTTAGCAAAGTGTTTTCAATCCTGGGCCAGATACATTCCAGGTTTGCTGGATCACCTAGCTTCACTGATGAAAGGGTATTCTCTCCAGCCTTGGAGAACTTTAATAAATCAGGCCCATGGTCTGAGAAGACATGTGCACTTCATGAATTCTTGTCTCCCTTGCTGAATGCTTGTTCTTAATTGCTGCAATACTTAATGCAAAGATAGCCAAGCAAGTGGCATTTTTACATACAATTCTCTGCATGACAATCACAGCCTATGGATTTCTCACTACGGGTTCTTTGAAGGATTACAAAACGGCACAATACAAAAATGTTTTTACACTTCTGTGTCAGGTTTGTACAGAATATTACAATTAATGATTGCCTAGTGCTGTGTAAGTTAGTGCTTTAATGGTAAGATTGTAAGCTCTTTGGGAGAGGGTCCCCCTCCTCCTGTGTTACTGTCTGTATCGGTCTGTCATTTGCAACCCCCATTCAATGTACAGCGCTGCGTAATATGTTGGCGCTAAATAAATCGGGTTTATTAATATAAAACTTTCAGAGAACCCCGTCTATAATTATTATATCATCAGCTCACAGTATATTAGTGTGGTGATCAGTTGGAAGTTTTCCTCTTACATTACTGCCCATTTGGGAAGAATGTCACCCTTACACCAAAAACATCATTGGTGTCAGTTAAACTTACCTGAGAGATACAAATTGCTTGTTGTTCATGGAACCCTTAGCAACCTCTGAAGGAATCCTGGCTGAGAAACAATTTTAGAATGTATTTATGTTGTATGTATTCATGTGGTCCCCAGACTAGTATTATTTCCTGACTTGTGAGGAAGTAGAAAGTCCTCCTTAGCATTGCCACTCTGTCAAGTTGACTAAGTATTAGAAGTATACCATTTTTATGCATTATTGAATAGATTAAACAGTAGAACACCATCATTTACATTTTACACAATTCTTTATTACATATTAGATTAAACAGTAGAACACCATCATTTACATATTACACAATTCTTTATTACATATTAGATATTTACTTTATTTACAAGACTTATGTACAGCATATACACAATATATTACAAAATCTGTACTGTGTGCCAATACAAATATAAAATTACATCATGTGATACTGAAAGTAGAAATTACTTGGAATTAAAGCAGATCTCTAGCATATCTAGCAAAGTGCTAGATACACAGCTGAACTAATATTTTATATATAATATACAGTATATATAGTTCTCCAACACATCCCAAAAGATTTGGCACTTTGTTAGTTAAGCTTTTGACTTGAAAACCCCTATTGCACAGCTAAGTAAGGAAGGAGAGAGAGTAGGTCAATATCCAGGGCAGGTAACAGAGAACAAGGCTAAAAAAGCAAGCCAGGGGTCAGAAGATAGGGAGGTCAGTAGACAAGGAAAGGGTCAGAAGGAAAACCTGGGATCTTGATCCATAGAGGGAGATTGGAAACCAAGCCAGGGGTCAGAAGACAGAGAGAGGGGTTAATAGTCAAGGCAAGGGTCAAAGGCAAACCTAGAGTCACAGAGGAAGATTGGCAACCAAGCCTGGGGTCAGGAAGCAGAGAGGTCAGTAGTCAAGGCAAGGGTCAGAAAGCAAATCTGGGGTCCAAAGCCATAAAGGGAGATTGCAAGCCAAGCCAGGTGTCAGAGCTAGAGGTAGGAAAACCCCCTGAAGTAAGGAACCAGATCGATAGGTCAGTAGGCAATGGAAATGTTCATTTCCTGATTCACCCGTGCTTCTTCCTAGATCGCCTCTCCACCTTCACACTTCTCAGTGAACAATGGCTGATTAGTTATATCTAATTAGCATAGAGACAACTGCAATAAAGCTGAAGTGTTTCTGCATGGCAGATTTGTAAAGGTTACAAATATAGCTGCACAGTATCAAATCATTCAGGCATGATATGGTAATGATGTATTTTCTCCGGAGCTGCCTATTCTCCACCTTAGCAGCACTATCAAATTGAAGATTTTTAGATGAGGCGGTAAAACCAGTCCAGGAGCAGGAGGGGGGAAACCCTGTCTATAAAACAACCATATACAGCATTGGGCCTGATGTATTAAAGCTCCCAAAAAAAACAGAAAAGATATATAAAATGTGAGAATCTAGGAGACCCAGCAAACCTGGGCTGAATCTGGTGCAGGATTCAAAACATTTGCTAGCAAATAGCAAATGACTTTGAAAAAATCCATTCCAGGTTTGCTGGATCACCCAGGTTTACTGATGAAAGTGTAACCCCTCCAGTCTTGGGGACCTTTATTAAATCAGGTCCTATGGGAAAACCTAGGAGACCAAGCAAACCTGGGATGGATCTGGCCCAGGATTCAAAACATTTGTCAACTAATAAAGGATTTGAAGAAATCCATTCCTGGTTTGTTGGATGTCCCAGTTTCACCCATGATCGTCTATCTTCTCTCGTCTCGTAGAGGTTTTAAGAATTAGCTGTGTGCCCTCCATTTCCAACAAACGTTGCTTTGAATATATGCACATTGCATGGAATATCACATAACAGGTATTAGATGCTGTTTATTGCTCATCCGTGCATTGCTAGGTCCATCAAACTGTGCACCAGAGAATCCCCAGCACCCAGCCCACCAGTAAAGAGCACCTGTCTAAATATTTTCCTAGTTTGGAAATGAACCCCAGGAAGATACAAAAGGTACAAATTACCACAATTTAATATGTAGCTAAACATATTACACAGAATCAATATGTAGGAACTGTGTTTCTCAATCTTTATAACATAGGGGAACCCTTAAAATAACTTTCAGGTCTTCGGAGAACCCCTTCTATAAATACAATATCCACAGCTCACAGTCTATTAGTGTGGTGGTCAGTGGGAAGAATTTCTCCTACATTGCTGGCCAGTGGGAAGAATGTCACTCCTACAGATAGCCAAAAACATCATTGGTGTCACTTAGTCTGAACAGAGAGACACAAACTGCTCAAGAAACCTCTAGCGCCCTCTGGAGGAATCCTGGTTGAGAATCACTGCTGTTACTGTTTCCAGATTTGTGATTTATTAGAAATCCACTCGTATGACAGGTGCTCTGGGCAAGATTATAAAATCTCAGGTACTCTGTGTACTTTATACAGAGACATTTATTTACTGTGCAGTACAACTTACATCCATTAGAGCTGGGTCAGTACAGGGATGCTCCTCTGGGTAAGATTTGGGTCTGACAGTTTCATCCTGAAGTAAAAATAAATGCAATATGCTTAGAAAGAAATATCATGAAGTTTATTTTATTATGGTTAAGCATTTGTGCATATGATAATATATTTTTTTACAGGTATGGGATCAGTTATTTGGTGGTATGAACACCTGGAATGTTTGTATTTAACATTTATCTGGTTGCTCCAATGTATATAAAGCCCCGCTTATGTAACCATCAATGGCCCCTTACAGCAGTACTCCCCCTTCAGGACATAGATGGGATAATCCTTTATAAGAATGTTCTCAGTTCTTTTTAGTTTCCTATAAAACTTGATTTAGTGAATATAATGTATGATCATATAAAGATGCAGTAACATTCATCATTCAAAAGTCCCCATTTTTCATATCAAGTAATTTCAAGTCTTAAAAGTCATATGCCAGGGTTCAGTGCCAAGACAAGGTCCTTAAGCACCCATGACAAATGTTGAAGGACAGCCCTCCTTTATATATGAACTGCTTCAGCAGCAAATGGTTCAGGTTGTACCTCCTATGGGATGCCCTCCTGCTAAAACGCCCAAAGCAGTCACCTCTATTTTACCCCTCTGCCCAACCCTGGATAGGGTACTGTAAATGGTGGAGGGCAAGAACCCAGAAACTGCTTCTGCCCATCTCACCAGCAGGACTACCCAACAATAACCTTAAGCACCTGTTGAGGTGGAGGCACTATTTGGGTTCTGGTGGCAGACACTTTGTGGGGTCAGCAGTACATTGTCCTCTTTTAGAGGCAACTTTAAAATGAAACAAAAGCAACTTCTAAATAGAAATATGGAGGTTCAAAAGCCTAATGAGAGGGAAGCTTGATGGGTGGTCCTATGTGGCAGGGGTGAGCCGCAGCATTGATATCCTAGCATGATGACCATTAGCATAATAGGGTAAGGACCCCCTGGGGTGAAGTAGAAATATAAAGTAGATTTACAAAAAGTATGCGTCACGGGCTGCAGAACAGTTCCCTGTTGTAGGATTCTATATATGCATTCAAACACTTCTTTCGTTGGCTTTCTTATTAAGGGAAGTTGGAGATTTGTGGTCATAGAAATAAAAGCAGAAATAATTTTCCTCTTCCTGGCCAATGTTATGAATAACAGATCCCATACTTGTATTATGTGGATTTACATTTTTACTAAAGCAAAATTTGATGCAAATTTCACAAGCAAGGTGCGTAAAGTTACAGATTGGGTTCATTTGTTTGGATTTATTTTGATTGACGGAAATTTTTAATTTGGAAATTAATGGTGAAGGTTATACATGATGATGACGTCATTATCACAGGGCAGCCGTGACAAAATAAAGCACCAATTACCATCATCACTGCTTGGTTTTCATATAGCCGAGATCGCACAGGTTGCACGGCTTTTTGCCGGCATTGGATTGGATGGACAGTCAAGCTCTTTAACTCTCTGGGCAGCCTAAACTGTAAGATACAAAACTGGAGTTGGATTACGTGGGGCAAAACTGAGGATGATATATGGCCAAAAGTATGTGACCAACCCCTTTCCTTTTTAATGACTAAGTGCAGGTGTTCAGTTATACTCTTCCAGCATTGCCCTCGCAGTTGGGTGAAGACCCTTTTCTGTTCCCCCATTACTGTGCCCAGGGAACAAATCCAGCTCCATAAAGACATGGGGTCACCAGTTTGGTGTGGAGGAACTCTAGTGTCCTGCACAGAGCCCTGACCTCAACCCTGCTAATCACCTGGAATGGTGAGCCAGGTCTTCTCATCCAACATCAGTACCTGGCCTCACCAATAGGGCAAATCCCACAGGCACCCTCCAAAATCTGGGTAAAAGTCTTCCCAGTGAAGTGGAGGATGGTGTAGCCACAATGAGGCTTCAAATATATAAAATATATAATAATATAGGTACTATAGTTAAGTATGCTTTTGTCCATAGTGTATGTCCACTGTTATAATATTGCCTCCTTCTCCTCCCTGGCCATAACATTAAATGTTATTTTAACTTTTGCTCAATGGGAGCCCAGGCATTAGGATCAGGCACTATGGAACTGCACTGATTGAGATGCACTTTAGCCTCCAAGGATGGCCAAAATGAAAGGTCAGTGTGTGCCAAGGCGATGAGAACCCAGAGGATATACCTGGGTATAATATTGGCAAACTTTTTGACACAATGAGTTTTAAACGTTAACAGATGGGCCGGACCAGTATCAGATGGAAGAATAGTGTTTGTATGAACTGATATAAATTACATGTAAAAGCCATTTCCTAAAAGAGAACTTAGATTCAAATTACATTCATTTTCAGTGGGAGCAGTTTTGTTGACCACCCTTTGGACAATTTTGTACCAGCATTTGATGGGTCAGACTTAAAAGGCCCAACAGGCCGTAGTTTGTCCATGCTTGGGATATACCCAGCTAACTTCTGCATATAATAATTTCAAGCAATCTTATTTATTTCCACTGTTTTTCAATGCCAAAAAAGTGCTGGCTTACCGGAGTAAGCTCCAGTGGAGGTGTGACCAGGGCTGGATGTGCAATTTGTGGTCCCTCAACCTTAACATAAAAATATACATCTGTGATATCGGCACTTAATATTCAACATCCAAAGCTACAATGTATATTTTATAGATTTCAATGATTCTTACATTTTTTGCTTGGTTGATTTTGACCCAGACGTCTGTGATGGATTTATGCCAATCTGCAATGTTATTTCTGAAAAGGGAGAAAGAGCCAGATATTAGAATTGATATCATGAATAGAGTACAATCGTCTACTCCTAATACACGGAGATATGCAGCCATGTCTATGGGTTGTTTAGAGATTGCTGCTTCCTAACAGCTGCTGGGTTGCCTGATGGTATGTTTTTTAGTGTGCACTCTTCCTATCTGAGTGCCCTGTATATTGATATATATACTGCAATGTTCTCCCCGGCCCCTTTTAGATGGGTGCACCACCCAGCACTTTTAAGTAATCAACTGGCTGTTGGTTTGTTACTGAAAAGTTGGGTCACAATACAGGGGCTGGCACCCGCCTAAAGCTTCTTTCCACCCAGCTTAAAAAACAATTCCGCAGAAAATACTGTACTGCTAAAAACATACAGAATTTGCACCCTTTCCCCAACACGACAAAACACATGTGCTCGAGACAGGTCTTCTTGTCATGCCGTTGTTCCTCCCCTATGTGCTGTTATCTTAGAGAGGTATTGATGGGAAATTGTTCCTCAAAGTTACAGGAACCAGTAAAACCAGTTTTTACCATGACAATGACATCCAGGTAGGGAGAAGTTTCCAAGCAGGTTCTGTATATTTTAACCTCTGATTTCTTTGTGTTTGAAAGTTATAGAGGAAGGAGCAGAGTCCTCCAGCAGAGCAGAGTATTTCAGAAGAGGAAAGTTATAGAGGAAGAAGCAGAGTCCAGCAGGGCAGTAAGCTACATTGAACTCACACATTGTCATCCACTAAGTAGTAGTCCCTTTTGCTAGTTTTGATGCACAGGACATTCTCCGGCCTGTTGTTGAATAGACGTGTGATGGTCACAATCTTATCCATCGTATTAGATCCTAATTGTATAGATTTTATGCTGCAACATAAAAGGAAATAAAGTCATTGTATCACCTGAGTCTTTTATACCTTAGGATATGCTTTCTTTATGGTGTAAAACAGGTGAAGTGGCATTGTATGTGACGTTTAAAGGGGATCTATTGGTCATCTATCCCTACATATAGTACTATAGTATTATGACATCCGTTATTTTTCTTAGCCTTTCCCTCTGCCTTGTATGTAACCTTTGCACAGGGTGACCACGTTGCTGTACAATGTCACTGAAGAACAAACAATATTGTCACCCCATTATAGATAGTGAAAAAAAACATTTTATTATGCTTAAAGAGAACCTGTCAAGACAGCTGGCACCTGCTGTACCCGGGACACCAAGTGCTGGAAGCTCCCAGTAATCCATCAGGTCCAATGCACATCATTGCCCAGTGAGTGGCAACCTCCAGCACTAGGTGAAAGCATTGGCTGTCCTCCATCAAAGCTTCATTCAAATTCCTTAATATTAAACTTACTCGCTAACAGCAATATTCCCTTTCAGTTCCTCCGACATCCCATTATAGGCAAAATAGCGGAGGTAATAGGAGTCCATAGGGGATTTGCAGAGCTTAAACAAGCGTGCTTTCCATGATGCCTGTAATGAAAAATTAAATATGATCTTGTTATCATTTTCCCAAATATAATTAACATTTACCAGGTGATTTAGATACCATTTAAGACCATGACCCCCTGGAGTCTCCAATGAAACAGGTCTGTAATAACCCCTGAAAAGTGTTGGCTCCTTTATTTTACATTTGATAATTAAATAATATTATTCTGTTTCTGTGCTTGTTTGATCTGAATCTCATAATTTAACTTTTGCACCTTACATCCATATTTCATTCACAATATCATTCACCCTAGAGCAGTGGGGAATATACAGTCAGTGTGTTCCCCGGTTCCGGCACCACCCTAAGCCTATGTCCATTACAGCCATACTGCCGATAATCATGTAACGGGGATTAAGTTGCGCCCAGAAACCTCTAACTGCTGGGATTATGGAATCCCCAAAACCGTATTCCAAACATCATAATATAAAATCTTACCCGTTTACTGAAGAGGTATACAGGTGGAGACTTAATGAGGCATCCTTGCTTAATGATTGTGTTTTCTGCAAAAAAAAATTTAAAAAAATAATATTATTAATTTACATATGAATGTTTTTAGAAATCTATTTTTTTAGTAGCAGCACCTTAAGCTGCCTAATGAGGAAACTAAAGCCCTTAAATAAGTTAAAGAAGTTAAATAAATGTTCATTGGTGATCCTGGTGAGTTGGGGGGAGGAAGAGTGAGAGGCTCCCTGCTGCGTCCTCCCCTTTAGAAAACAATAGTTATAATTGATATCTCTCATTTACTGATCACTAAACAGCTGTGTTGCTATGGACTAAATGTTCAGCTGAATAAAGTCTTGTGAATTATTAGCTGCACATGTACCCCCGGTCTATCAAGCAACCTATTAGGAAGCTGAAGGTGTGCACAGGTTTTGGCTGTTTCCATGGTCCAGCATGAAAAATATGGTATCAGGATGGGCCATAGAGAAATATGCACACTGGAGTAAACTGTAGTTATAAAATTATCTTTTCTTAGAAAACAGACATCAAGGTATGACGTTTAGAATTAGTTCAGACTGCGCTGTCTGAAAATCAGAACTCTTACCAATTTCTGTGTTGGGTCGTTTCGGCAGCATTGTAGGCCAAATTCTTCCTGTGGAGAGAAGGGCACTGTCAGCAACATTGAATCAAAAGTGCAGTTCTATGATTTGCATTACTTTGTTCTTCTTGCACATTTTGGTGTATTTGGTGAAAACAAATGCCTGCTGAACCCCCCTGAATCCTGATGAATGTTTATATAAACCAGTAGTGTATGGTGCCAATAATGAACAAGAGTTCTGTGACTGCTGCCAATCTCATCTGTCAATGTTCTGAGGGATAGGATATTCGGGAGACTTCTCCCCGCTGTGTTACATTATTGGAGGTCAAAGCAAGGAGACCACCAGCAGCAAGCATCGACCGGCCAAAGAGTGGAAGTCCCAATCAGTGTTCCATTAACCAGGAATAACCTGCTCCTTGTTAATATATTATTATTATTATACAGTATTTATATAGCGCCATCATATTACACAGCACTGTACAAAGTTCATAGTCATGTCACTAACTGTCCCTCAAAGGAGCTCACAATCTCCCTACTATAGTCATACGTGGGTATTGTAGTCTAAGGTCAATTTAGGGGGAAGCCAATTAACCTAACTGCATGTTTTTGGGATGTGTGAGGAAACCCACACAGACACGGGGAGAACCTGCAAACTCCATGCAGATAGTGTCCTGGCTGGGATTCGAACCTGGGACCTAGTGCTGCAAAGGACGAAGTGCTAACCCCTGAGCCACCGTGCTCCATTATTACTTATTACTATTATTGTGCTTATATCGTGCTTATTACTATTTTTATTAATGTTAAACAGGATTTATATAGCTGCAACATGTTACACAGCCCTGCCCCAAAGAGCTTACAATCTAAGAGGTGGGGGAAGTATCACACAATAGGAGGGGGCTATGGAATGGTGGGTGAGTAGTGAGGGTTTAGGAGACAGAAGACAACGGGTAGGTGAGGTTGAAGTGTTGGGTTTTGAGGGCTCTTTTAAATAGGAGAAAGTAGGAGGAAGCCTAATAGGATGATGAAGACCATTCCCAAGAGTCGGGGCAACTCTAGAAAAGTCTTGGAGCCGTGCGTGTGATGAGGTTATGAGTGAGAAAGTCATTAGTAGGTCATTGGAGTAGCAAAGAGAGTGGCTAGGGGTGGATTTTTCTATCAGGTCAGAAAGGTAAGTGGGGCAAGAACTGTGTAGGGATTTGTGTATCAGCATTATACTCAGTATTAGAGAATCAAGTCTGTAATATGTTGTGCCTATTATGTCTATACCAGGCCAACCCAAGCATACTTCAGTATTTTGGGCTGTTTTCCTCCAGACATATTGCTTGCTTATTGTTTTGTTCAGGACACTTGCTACTTTCTAAATTAATTTTGAAAAAATTAGGTTTTTTTTACCGTATGTTACCCTGCGAATGTCATTGAAACCTCATTACTTGAAGATAAAGATTATATAGTTGTGTTTGTGATAGAGCCATACAGTGCCCAGATACAGACCATGAACAATGTGTCAGTCTGTGATGGAAGTGACTTGCTGAGTATTAATCTGTGGAATAGAGCCAGGAGCGATATGAAAAGTTCAAAAAGTGAATCACTGATAGGCAAATTAAAGTGCCCTTTATGTTCAAGGTTCATGTGTATCTAGTAATCAACTTTATTTTTAACTTTAGTAACCATCGTTTATAGGTGCTGGATACAAACTGCTTCATGTTTAGGAATACAGCTTCATATACAGCATGGCCGACTACCAGACAAATCATCATACAATTCTATTACACCCCATACATAGAACACTACACCCCCAACATGGCCGACCACCAATTCTTTTACACCCCATACATAGAACACTACACCCCCAACATGGCCGACCACCATCACATGCTCATTTTCTCACACCCCGCACCTTTATAACATTATTATTATTCTTTATCCTTGGTACTTATTGTGTTACTGACATCTGTGAGGACGAGATTATCAGCAATAGGTGCGGCTCTTGTAACCGTTTCCTAACACACTGCGTATATTTATGATATCTGTGTATTGTAGTATTATTCTATAATATTCACTGGTTACATGTTGCATTGATGTCTATACACAAAAATGGAGTTGAGTAAGTTGAGTGTTGTCATGAATTATCATTGACAATTATTCACCAATTTGTAACAAATTATAACAGCTCAGTGAAAAATCTGGTTCTGTGAAATTGGTTACTTGGTGATACATGAGTAATGGGGATCGGATACATCCTAATATAAAGCCATTTATCCCACTGTACACCCAGAGCCGCCGGTTCATAAACCGGATACATTCTAATATAGAGACATTTATCCCACTGTACACCCAGAGCCGCCGGTTTATAGACCGGATACATCCTAATATAGAGACATTTATCCCACTGTACACCCAGAGCCGCCGGTTTATAAACCCGATACATCCTAATATAGAGACATTTGTCCCACTGTACACCCAGAGCCGCTGGTTTATAGACTGGATACATCCTAATATAGAGACATTTATCCCACTGAACACCCAGAGCCGCTGGTTTACAATCTGATACATCCTTAACACATAGCCATGGTCAAGGGGAACACTTGCTATAAACAAAGTCAATCCCCTGACCAAACTCTGCCAAGTGGCCATGTCCCGGATCTCGGCACCAAAAAATGGAAGGTTTATCAGCCAAAGCGGAAGGACCCCTTTAGTAAAATGTGGAGGAACCTCCAGCTGAGGTTCTGTGGGCTTATCATCTAATACAGAACCCCATTGCTGCCTCTAGCAGCGCCAACAACATTTCTGAGCAGCAATTTGGAATAAACAGAGCTGAAAGAGTTACAGGAAAACTTTTACAAGTCTAGGTTAGATTTGTAAATCATAACAGGTTGATATCTATGGATTACCACACCTATCATGCTGCCTTAATATACAGAGGTGACGGAATGTGTGTGTAAGCATAGATAGATGGGGTCAGAGGTGTATAAGGCACCCACAATGGGGCAATAAATATTTTAATGGTGTATAAACATAAAGGAACTATGAAAGTCATAAATCTCATCAGCTAGCGAGTTATTTATCCACATATGACAATCTGGTCAGGAAATACTCAAGGAAAACTATTTCCAAAGAAGCAATTCCAAAATATTCCCCCCTTCCATAATCCTTCCTTTAATACTTTGATTGAAATGCAAATTTCTCTCCGTCTCAAGCAATCCGTTACTTTCTGACATGCATGCAAGACACATGACAAATAGATCTGTTTATTAATTATTCCCATTAAGTACTTTGTACTTTCCACAATTGCCCGCTAGGTGGCAGAACAAATCATTGTTTTAATAGGAGACCTGTAGAGAGATCCGACCATCTGTCAGCAAATTTCAGAGGAATTAACTGGGGGGATCATTTATAAATAGAGGCACTGAAGTTGCATTTTATGTCTCCTCCTTTGATATATACGCAGGTGGAAACAGAAGGCTTGCAGCAATTTTCCCATTTATAAAGAAATTAAACTCAGATTGTGCTGGCTTATCCTCATTGTTGGCAAAGATTTCTACAAAGTAATGAAACTTTACTGGTTTAGCAGCATAGTTGTGCATGCATAGAGATGGTGGAGCCACTCTTAATGTGCACCACAGGTGTACAGACACGGTAACTTAGCACAAGGATGGTGGAGCACTCATAATGGGCACAATGGGTGTACACACCCCGGAACTCACTTCAAGGATGTAGGGAGCCACTCATAATGGGCACAGCAGGTAAACAGACTTGTGAACTCCGCATAGAGATATGGTGGAGTCACTCCTAATCTGCACCACAGGTGTACAGACACGGTAACTTAGCACAAGGATGGTGGAGCACTCATAATGGGCACATTGGGTGTAAAAACCTGGGAAATCAGCACAAGGATGATGGAGCCCCTCATATTGGGCACAGCAGGTGAACAGACTTGGGAACTCTGCGTAGATATGGTGGAACCACTGATAATGGGCACCATATGTGTACAGACCCAGGAACTCAGCTCATAGTAGGTACAGATTAAGTCCATGTTAAACATTAAGCCCTAGCCCCGGGTGGGGGGCAAATACCCCATATTTGTTGAAGCAGCTCATACTTATGTTCAGAATTAGTAACTCATCAGTAAGACCCCCACACAGTCCCAGAAATAAATACATATTAATAAAAGTTCTTTATATACCACCAACAGTTTCTGCAATGCTGCACATATCATAGGGGTTGCAAATGACAGATACAAACACAGGAGGAAGAGAGGACCCTGACCAAAAGAGCTTACAATCTAAGAGATTGTAAGTGATGATTGAAATGAAGTCCTTGTAGGAGTGAAGTGTTGCAGATCACCCATTTGGGAACATATCCTGCTATCATGTTCAGATACATTACATGCAACGATGGTAAAGTCAGGGTAACAGCAGGCATTGGGCACCATCCTGTGCAGAGCCCCTCACTGCATACTCCATGCACCTGTAGGACCACCATTGGTTACACTGTGTGATATGTTTTTTTTCATTGTGTTTCACTTATTGTAAACCATCTGTGCAACATTTCTAGTCATGCCGCCCCCCAATTATACACAGTGGTGCTGCACTGCCTAGGTGCATTAGGGTATTATTCTCCATGAACAACACAATGCACATTGTACTGGTCACCCTTATGGAGGGAGTTAGCCTTGGAGTCAGAACGTAGAAGAAGCCAATACTGCAGATTGCAAAATTCTAGAAATCCAAAAAGTCTAAATTGTGTTTATCTTCAAAACCCTCAAAGAATAAACACCAATGTCGCCTAATTCTGCATGCAGCAAAAAATACATTGACCTCCCCCAGCAGTTCTCTTTCTCTTACCTTCCCTGCGATGGATCCCTGTATGTTGATTTTTGCAATTATCGTCTCCTTGTTCCCTGTCACTATGAAATTTTCCCGTTGTGTGAATCTGTGTGTGGCGCAGCTGCAGTCCCTGCGCAGGCAGTGAGGGAAATATGTACAGGTGAGTGTACAGGTGAGTGTCTCACCTTCAGGTAATCCAGGTGGCAGCAGTTGTACTCTGAGCAATAACTGACACAGGCTGCAGTTATATGCACATGGTCCGAGTGAAATTTGATCCGCTAGGAATTCCCCTTCCCTGGTTTGTCATTTAGGGGAATTTTATGCAGCTTTAACCAGTACAGGGAAAAACCAAATTGTAGCTTTTTTTTTCTTTTTTTTTGGGTGCCAGTGGACAATGCAAAGGTTGAACTTTGCATACTTCCTTGAGATTGTTTTTTTTTATAGTGAATCTTGAAAGACTTGAAAGCTTTGCTACAAAACAAATCAAGATTGAATCTGGATTTTACACCCCCACCAAAAAATGGTCAAAATTCTTAGCTCCCGCAGTACCTTGTTTTGCCACTAGATGTCCTCAATTTAATGTTCAACATCATTTAACCACTTCCTCTGAGCCCAAGATGCCCTGGATCTTCCCCTAACCTATCAGGACCTTAAAAAGAGAAGTAGCACTGTGATGAGCTCTCTCTCATCTCCTTTTGTCAGCATGATTCTTGCTTCTTCTAAGCTCTTGTGCTGCTTCTATCTGTCATACCCCAGCCTTGCTGTACAAAAACTGCAATATACTGATACTAGGTCACATGCAGGTTTTAAAAAAATATATTTTAATGGTAAATAAGTGATTAGAGAGCTTCACTAACTTGTGTCTTGCAGGACTTCAACTTTAAAATATATGTAAAGCATAACTGGTTTCTCTGGCACTGTGTTTTATAAACAATTGCTGTTCTTAAAAAATAAAAATTTGTTTTCATATTTATTTTCCTTCCATTTTCCCATGTTAGTGATCTTCTTTTCCAACCTCTTCCTTTCTACATGCACTCGCTAAATTCATCGGCTGCAGGAAAGGATTCCTGATGGTTACAAGAGTGGGCTGCACCTGTGCATTGTGCATTGACATTGCCACCTGTAGCCTCCACTAGGGGGCATATGACAATGCAGGGGTATAATTAGGAGAGTGGTGTCACCCTATATCCATATGTTCCTGGGCAAGGACTGTCATGGCAGGATCACCATGAATTTTTTTAATGGAAGCTGCAGATTTAAAAAGAGATTTTAGTTGTTGGTATTTTATATAGATTAAAAACAAGCTATACTTTTTGTACTCATTGACCCTTCATTTTTGCAGACCCCATTCCCTTCCCTATTGCATTCATAGCATACATACCATCTAATGTGTGATGGCCCGCTCCCAGGGGGTGTGTCTTTGTCAGGGTGTGTGTCTTTGGTAAGGGGTGTGCCTTTGGTAGGAGGTGTGTCTTTGACACCCTGACCTCACAAAAAATTAATTTAAGGATACTGGCAGACATTCAATGGTCAGAACTGGGCGGAGCTGTCTGCAGGGATAGCAGTACAGTATTGCAGTTTTTGCTGATTTTTCTATTTTCCAATACACAATATTCATTTTTCGATTTTTTATGCATTTTTTTTTTATTTTTCCCTGTCATTAAGAAATTACTGCTATTCAACAGAACTTGTCAAAGGGAGTTTTGGACATTCCGGTTGGATAACTTTGTTATCTTATGAACAGCTTTTGCCAGACACTTTCTCTTTTATTTCCTCTTGGCTGTGATTTCTGGACTGTGTGTCCAGCAAAACCTTCTGTAGATGTTGAGGATTCCAGGACATAGAGCGCATGAGAGATATGTTATATGTCTTAGCTGAGACCAAGCTATTCCTTCATTCAATCTACCCTCCAGCCTTCTTTTCATTAAATCTGCCCTCCATGCTCCCCTTCATTAAATTTGTCCTCCAGCCTTCTTTTCATTAAATCTGCCCTCCAGTTTTCTTTTCATTAAATCTGCCCTCCATGCTACCCTTCATTAAACTTGTCCTCCAGCCTCCCCTTCCTTAAATCTGCCCACCAGCTTTCTTTTCATTCAATCTACCCTCCAGCCTCCCCTTCATTCAATCTGCCCTCCAGCTTCCCCTTTATTCATTCTGCCTTCCAGCCTCCCCCTCATTAAATCTGCCCTCCAGCTGCCCTTTCATTAAATCCACCCCCCCTTCGCTCCCCTTCATTAAATTTGCCCTCCAGCCTCCTCTTCATTAAATCTGCCCCTGCTTCCTCTATTTTCACTGCACACCGGGAGCTTCTTACAATGTACAATAGAAGCTGCAGCAAATCAGAGCTCCCCCTCATTTTCTGGCTGTGGGACGTTCAGCATCATCTAGCCCCTCCCAGCTGTCCCTGGTCCCTCCCCTTTCTTTCATTGGATTTCAATTCTACAGCTTCCTGCTGGCCCCTCCCACCGGCCTCACAGTCCCTGGCGCCGCCCCCAGCCATGATCCGCCTGTATTGAATATTTGCTCCAGGTTGCTGCATTTTGTTGTCTCTTTTTACAAATGTGTAAATCTGCAAAAAGATTTCCTTGGTTACTATGTGATAACAACCGAAATGCCCAGAGCCGCTATATCAATGGGCGAGACTGGAATCGCTATCTACACTGAGCATATATCTCTTCCAAATGTCATCAGGAGGGAGGAGGTTCACACAAACAAGGAGGATTTAGTACAGATTGATAACAGTAATAGTAAAATGTTCAGCCAATCTTTAAATCTCAGATAATCTTTATATCTGCAGCTTTTAATAAAATGATAACTGGTGATCCTGCCATGGGGGTCCTTCATGCACTTCCTGTTACAGGATGAAAGACAATTGTGCTCCTGTACTGTGCTGTCCCTGTCTTTGCAAGTGACCCCTTCATCTGCTGTTGTCACCGTGAAAGGAAATGTCATGCATTAATCACTCCGATGCATGTAGACAGGAAGTGGCTAAAAATGAGCCATGGAAGATCAGCACCAGAGGTTTAGAGGATAAGAAGGTGACAATTACATTATTAAAAAAAATAATTTGCTCATGAAACAGTACTTAGAGCATAATAAATGTCTTTTATTTAGCATTCACTGTTTATAAATATACTTTGTGTTCATGCCGAACTCTTACATGTTTTTTTTCTCAGAAACCTCCCTGTCATGAAAGGGAAGAGTCATACACCACAGAAGGATTAGAAGCTGCAGCCAGTAATCCAAAGCCCTCCTCATTTCTGCAAGATTGACTACAAGTGTCATCAAGCCCTCTCCCACTAATCTGTGCTGTCCATGCCCCTCCCCTTTCAGTCATTTACTTTTAGTCATATGTGGGCGTTACTGCATGTAGTACCGCCCACTCCTCCAGCCTGACTCCAACTTGTATTGTGCTTGATAGGAATCTTCCTCCTTTGTTGCACAGTAATCTGGTATTATAGTCCGTGGTCATGCCACCCAGGGATCAATGCAGGGCAGGGATGATTGATCTGAAAATAATATGCATTTCTTATTTTTAACATATAATATTTCTCATGTCTTGCACACGGCTGGCCCTGATTTTCCTGCAGCTGACCATATTGTATGACCAGGGTCAGTATATGCAGGAGGAGGGAAATGCTGATTATTAACAATAAAATAAAAAAAAATCCCACATTGTACTTTACAGGCTTTTGATAGTTCCATCATTCCTGGAATACATTGTAACATTCATCCCCCAACATTCATACAACGAAGGGGGGGGGGGGGGCTGGTACAGAAATAAAAGGTTTACCTTATATACACATATACATACATAGAGATTCATCATTTTCCTGGAAAACCCAGAGATCGGCATTTAGATAATTCTCTATAGGAAGAAGTACTTATAGACAAAAGGGCCCCAGAACAAGCAACACTTCACATATTCTGCAGCATGTGACCCCGTCCGGGAATAAACACTCAGATAGATACACATTGCAAAATACATTCACTGGGGGAGTAAGGTGAAAAGTAAAACCTGTGTGGAATATGTGGATAATGTTAAAAAAAAGTCAAAAAGAATAAGAAAAGGATATTCCAAAAATATAAAAAAAAAAGGTCGCCTTCATCATCTTACAGGGATAAAGAATATAAAGATTTAATTGGGAAATCTAATGTGAAAAACTTCAAAATGAAAAACAGATTGCAAAATCAGATACGAGCATGCAGGCCCTTTATACGATATCTTGGGGTTGGTATTTGGGGACAAAGAAGATGTGTATTTATGAAACACTTTTTTCAGTTCTGTGTACATTATTATTGTTCTTTAATAAACAGGATTTCATCCACATGTTCTCAAAGAGCTGAGCTCAGTTAATTCAAAGATATTGTTTCTAATTTTTAGAGACTCTTTAATGGATCCAATGGATTGGTGGAAGGCCATTGTGGTTCCTATCTTAAGAAAGGGAACAAAGTCATTACCAATTATCTACTGACTGGTAAGTATAACTTCTATAGTTGGTAAGATCCTAAAGAGTTTGATAAAGAATCACATAGAGGAGTTTCTGCTAGAAAATAACTATTTGAAGTGATTGGTTATAAGTGGTAAAACAAATCTACTGTTTTTTTTGGGAGGAAGTAAACAGGTAGACAGTGGAGTGGCAGTTGATATAGTATACATGGACTTTGCTAAAGCAATTGACGCTGTACCCCACAGACGGGTAATATGCAAGTTAGGGTCAATAGGTTTAGAAAAGTCAATCAGTAAATGGATAGAGAAGTGGCTTAGAGATTGCATCCAGAGAGTTGTAATTAATGATTCATACTCTGAATGGTCTAAGGTTATTAGTGGTGTACCCCAGGGTTCAGTGTTGGGACCTTTACTGTGTAACATCTTTATAGAGTTTAAGAATTTTGTGTTTGCAGATGACACCAAACTATGTAATGGAATTATGTCAATACAGGATGTCTATAATCTACAAGCAGACCTGGATGTACTGTGTGATTGGGCAGCCAAGTGACAAATGATATTTAATATAGATAAATGTAAAGTTTTGCATTTGGGAGCTAACAACATGCATGCTTCAAAATGTCTAGGGGGAATTTATTTGGGGGAGACGGAAAAGGATCTGGGGGTTCTGGTAGTTTATAGACTTAATAACAGCATGCAATGCCAAGCTGCAATATCTAAAGCTAGTAAAGTACTTGTAATAAAAGAGGAATAGACTGCAGAGACATAATCCTGCCCCTGTACAAAGCATTGGTCACACCACATCTGGAATATGCAGTCCAGTTTTGGGCACCAGGTCACAAAAAGAACATTGTGGGATTGGTGAGAGTGCAGAGAAGGCAACTAAACTAATAAAAGGAATGGAGGAGCTCCACTATGAGGAGAGATTAGCTGAACTGAATCTATTCTCCCTTGAGAAGAGACGTATAAGGGGGATATGATCACCCTGTATAAATATATAAATGTTCCATATAGAGAACTCTCTTCCCAATTATTCACTTTGAGATCATTATTATATCATTATATCTGCATAAGGAAGGGATTCTTCACTGTAAGATCTGTGATAGACAAATTTAGGCCATTGATTCTAATTTCATATTGTGTTTGTGTAGAGTTAAGCTTTATATTGGTTTTCTTATGACATTCGATCTTTGATATCTCAGGAATGGTTTCTAGGATTGCTTTTGATTACATGACTTTAATTGCCTGCACACCTCGCTTTATAGCGTTGTTATCTGTTGTATAAATGTTTACCAATTGTGATTTTATTGTGATTACAGCACTTATCGTATCTCAATCCATAATCATTGTACATTGCAACAAAAGGAATGGCGGCTCAAGTCTGATCATGGGCCAAATCGCTTGAAAGATAGAAATATTTAGAAACTGCAACTTTTTTTTTAAGGGTGAGCAAATTTCATTTTGACAAATATGATCCAAGTGAAATTTTTTTTCTAGGAGGAAAACCTTTTTTATGGAAAACAAGGTTATTAATTTATATTCTCTTGGGACACATTCCCACACGTCCCTCAGCAATTTTGGTTACAATGTTACATTTAATGGCTTGGCAATTAGCATGAGCTTTATTTCTGATCACTGAAAACCATTCACCATTGGAAGCAGTAGGCTTTAGGTCTACGAGCAGCGGGAGAGAAGAGCTGGCCACACACATTAGATGTTTTCCTCATCTTACATTTCCTTACCTAGCACAATACTAGATTTGTTTTCATACAAATATAAAAAAGTCCAAAAGCACTAGAATTAATCCAGTTATGGGAATTGTATGAAGTCAGCTATTCCGGGGTCAACCGTTTCCATAAGATCAGAACTCTGCAGCCTCTTTGATAAGCGGAAAGCCCCTTTAAATAATGATTAATAAATGAGGATGTGAAGCAGGAATTTCAAATTGCAGACAGAAGAGGATTTATAGCCACAGGGAACAAATAGTAAATGATTATAATGATTATAAATGATTTTAAACATAGCAACACTCACTTTTATCAGTGAAGCTGGGTGATCCAGCAAACCTGGATAGAAGTTAATTGCTACAGTATTTGCTAGCAAATGTTTTGAATCCTGCAGAAGATTCATTCCAGGTTTGTTGGATCGCCCAGCTTCACTGATGAAAATGTATCTTTTCCAGCCTTGGATTTAATAAATCTGGCCCGTTGAGAGATGCTACCCCACAGGTTTAATTAGAAATAAATATTTGCATTTTTTGTTCAGTTTTGATGACATAACTTTGTAAAGTGGCTTATTTAGAGATAATATTTTATTTTCCTTAGATAGCTGAGTCTATATATTTTTCACCTTGAATCCTGCTGGATTCTTGTGCTTAATAATCCAGGAAGCCAAGTTCAGGGATCTTCTCATTGAAGTCCCCAGGAGATAAATCAAGTTACCTCTCCATTGTCCACTAAACACTCATATATTGGTTCTGCTTGGAAACCTTTTTTTTAGTTCGGACCTCTCTGGATGTGGCCTAGAGACTCTGACCAATCTGCTTCAGTTTTAAAGCTTTTGATGGTTTTATGGGAGCCAATCAGCCAATCAGCTGCTGATTGGCTGATTTTAGTGGTGGAGTTATTTATTTAGCCACTCAGAACACTGAGCTCTGTTGTTGATGTTTACAAACAACAGGTCATGTGATCGGCGTGACCTCTCTTGACCTGGTGGCCTAGTTGATAAATAGGAGCCATGGGAATCCATTTGGACTGGTTTTGTTGATAACTATAACCAAACTGCATTTTATTTTTCCAGAGTGCAGCTTTAACCAGAGGCATTAAGACTCCCTTTTTTGCAAATCTTTAATCTCAGAAAGATAGTTTGGGTAAATCATCCCTAGTCAGGATTTGCATGGGCATAAGGGTAAAGCGAACCCTTCATTTGTCAAACCTTGGGTAAAGATAAGCAGAGATTGGGCAGGGGTTGGCATGGCATACCAGGCTCTTGTGATGTCACTGAATTGTAATGTTTCCATTGTTTGATGACGGCATACACTGTCCCATGCTATGGTGCCGTGTGAGTTTACAGAATCTCATTACCAAAATGTAAACCTGAGAAGGCTGCTTACTAATAAACTGTGCCCCTATAGATGCCAATACCTCAACCCCACCAGAATATGAGCTTCGTGGAGTCCCCGGGTATGCACATCTGATGCAAACCTCAACCAAATAAAATAAATAGACCCAATCTAAAGATTTAAAACCACCAGGTCCCTCTTTCTATCAGCCCTTATCTTCTTCCTTTAAAGCTTCTTCAGTATTCAACATGTCCTGAAGTGTCGAATGCTGGGACCCCCTACTGCATACCATGGTACCTTCCCTCATATCATAGAATGTTGTATATTCTGTTCTAATATAGGGTCCTGATGGTATTAAACCCTCATTCACCTGACAGGGTCTCTTTAACACATTTGTCCCACTTCAATCCCTGGAAATATTGATGCATTTTACTTCCTCCTGCCAGCTTCCTCTAATCTTGTAACTGTACACCTGTAGCTGCCTTGCAATCACTGATGTGTGTCCTCTGGGTGAAGGAGCAATGACAACGGGCACACAATGACACAAAATGACATCAACACACAAAAACACCACTCCAAGCAAAGCCTTCCAAAAAAATTCTTTATTTGAAATAAAAGTCAACAAAGTAAAATCTTTTCTGCAATACGAAATTCACACCCCATACTAAAACACTTAAAACCAAAAACTCCACTCCTTCAATTACAGATAAAGTAACATTACCGAATCAGAAAGTCCCCAGCTAGGCTGTGATTAAAGGCTGGATATGATCCGGGTTATTGAGATCTACACCTAATGCTATACAGGCCGAACCAATAAGATAAAAATCAATGCGGGTAATTAGAATGTAACAATCATTTATTGGGTCTTATTTATTAAAGCTCTCCAAGACTGGAGAGAGATCCAACAAACCTGCAATGGATCTGGTCCAGGATTCAAAACATTTCCTAACAAATTCTGTTAACAAATCTATTCCAGGTTTGCTGGATCACCCAGCTTCACTGATGAAACAGTACCTTCTCCAGCCCTGGAGAGCTTTGATAAATCACGTGTATTCTATTTAATGCAAGCATTGCAAGTTCCTTAAATGTCATCTTGGGGCAAAATTTGCTTAGTTTAAAATACGCAAAGACATGAGACATTGCAGAAAGAATTATGTGTGATGAGCCGACTTATTTATTGCGCTGCAGTGCATTTCTGTCCATTTTTGGGTTCTGCCCTTATAACAATGTGAGCCTATTTATTCTATCTTTATTAATAAATGCCATGCAGTATAGCTGAATCATTGGAGGCTCTTCGGTGATGTCTTAGGTACAATAATACAAAATTCATCTCTTCCACAGCTTGTACATTGAATGTTTAATGGGAAATGGATTTGTGTATGGGCAGGAGGACAATAGCAGTTGAGAAGGCAATGATGCCAGGGATTTTGGGCACCAGTTCACAAAAAGGACATTGTGGAATTAGAGAGTGCAGAGAAGGGCAACTAAACAAATAAAAGGAATGGAGGAGCTCAGCTATGAGGAGAGATTAGCGGAACTGAATCTATTCTTCCTTGAGAAAAGATATATAAGGGGGGATATGTTCACCCTGTATAAATATATAAATGGTCCATATAGAGAGAGCACTCTTCCCAATTATTAATTGTATGATCGATACAAAGCAAAGGAAGGCACTCTTTGTGTCTGGAGGAAAAGAAGTTTAAGCTCCGGATAAGGAAGGGATTCTTCACTGTAAGGTCTGTGAAAATGTGGAATCGGCTCCCTCAGGAAGTAGTTTCAGCAACTTCTATAGATTGATTTGAGAAAAGGCTGAATGATTTCTAGAAGCACAGAATATAACTGGGGATTAAGACTTTAAAGTAAAGATAACAGTAACTACTGATCCAAGGAACAGCTGGTTGCCTCATGGAAACATGTTGGAGCAAATTGTACCAGGGTTTTTTTGAATCAGCTATGTCCAAATGGTTTTATATCTGGGATATGTTTATTTCCCTAGTGGTTAAACTTGATGGACTTTTTGATGTCTTTTTTCAACCAGACTTACTATGTAACTATATAAGCTTCAGTATGACTTGGCGTCAGTCTCCTGCAGCCCCTGCACAGTGGGCAGAACTTAGCAGTGGTGATTTGGATGTTGTGTCTTGGCATACAACAACGCAGATTGTCACTGCAGTGGCCTCATTCTTACCTAAAAATGTGAACATTGCACTGGTTTATGATGAGATGGACTTCTTGTTTTGTCTGGTGTAATACAAACAATTGATAAAATTGTATTACATGCTAATACATGGTCATGGGGCACTGATCTGACCCCACAGCACACCTGAGGGGGTGACTTCTATACCTCCCTCAGTTATAGGTTTGTCCTATGCTAGAGTCAGAAGGAGGACTATCAGGTCAAGCAAGCAAGGCAAACGTTTATTGTAGGTACATAAATTAATTCGACCTGGAACCTAGCGCTGCAAAGGTCGAAGTGCTTACCACTGAGCCACCGTGCTGCCCTACGGATAAAGCTGATATACATTGGAAATAAAACACAAGCACAATTCAACATTTAAATAAATTATACAACAAAAATACCTATTGAAGAAATTGTGTACTGTGAAAATGGTAAGTACATCTTTGGCCCCATAAGCTGGTATTGGTTTTGCATAATGTCCCACTGATCTTCAAAATTAACTTTGATGTTGATTGGGT
The DNA here is from genome assembly GCF_032062135.1 of Pyxicephalus adspersus. Classification (NCBI taxonomy): domain Eukaryota; kingdom Metazoa; phylum Chordata; class Amphibia; order Anura; family Pyxicephalidae; genus Pyxicephalus; species Pyxicephalus adspersus. Next base: position 4,745,384 of record NC_092867.1, on the reverse strand, counting down.
AAATGTTTGACCTCTCTCTTAAAATTACTTTACTTATAATGTTTATGGGTTTGTTTTGCATGGGCTGTCCAAATCTCTTTACAACATTTCAATGTGAATAAATTCAAGCCTTTACTTTGAGGGTTTTTTTTTCATATTAGGAAAGATTCTCACACAAGATTTGCACATTCAATCGTCCATGGTTGAGTGGCAGTAATTGATTTTCCCATCATGTAAAGTCTTCAGTGCTTTTCTACTCTTCGGCCTCAATGATAGATTCATAGTTGGGAGAGGGACAGTCCTAAAACCATGGACTTGATTGATGCTTAATTTGTATTTATGTACTCAGTGTTATGTAAATAAATCTGCTTAGATTTTGTTCCGTACCCACAAAGTTGTAGCAGTGTAACCCCATAAAATACACTTTTTTGACCTTTTTCACATGGGGGGAACACTTGAAATAACTTTCAGGTCTTCAGGGAACCTCTTCTAATATTAATATATCCACAGCTCACAGTATATTAGTGTGGGGGTCAGTGGGAAGAATTCCTTTTACATTCCTGGCCATTGGGAAGAATGTCACCCTTACAGATAGCCAAAAAGATACTTGGGGTTACCAAGTCTGAACAGAGAGGCACAAACTGCCCATTGCTCAAGGAACCCTGAGTGCCCCCTGGGGGAACCCTTTTGGAGAAACATTGTTATAGAATGTACCGGTACTTTCCTTTTTCACCTTACTCTGGCTCTACTGCTGGTTTAGGGTTCCGGGGATGCAGAGTGTTACATAGTTAAGGCAGTTTCAGGTGGATTTGAGATCAGGTAGTTAGCTTTGTCTGTAAATTAGTAAGTATGTGGTATGTGAACTGCGTGGGGCCAATAATGAAATAACGAATTGTATTTTTTTCATTTTACTTCCTGAATGAAACGTTGGCGGGAGTTTTGTGAATCTGTATTGTATATTGTACTTATTCATTAGACAGCCAAAGCTTTGTGGTGATGGGGAGTAAACAGAGATTTCACTTCCAGCCACTAAGTGCTATTTCATGGCCCGGTAACATAATCTGTTTATCGCTGTAGGAATGTTAAAGCTTTTCAGTGATTACAATTGGCAACATTACAATAAAATCAAATTAGCATAACAAATGCTCTGCTGAAGGAAACTTAGAGAAGTAGAAAGTGCAATGCTAACTTTTCCTATGCAAATGCCAATTCATAATGCATTCCCATGGTACAAAAACCAACTTATGCCACATCCCTATTACTTAAGAGCATCAGAACATCTGATCTTTTAATTCTCTGATCCAGTGGCTTAGAAAGATTTAAAGTCCATGGATCAGCATGATGGTCAAGGAACAAGCTTTGCATAGGAAAAGCATCAAAACAAAATTGAACAATTATTTTTGGGACTTTTTAGGCATGATTCTACATAATGGTTACAATGAACATCCTCTAATAAAATACTGAAACCCTAATATTTATGACAATTAAAATCCATAAGATTCACATCAATTTTACATATAACAAAATATATACATTTCCAAGTGGTCTTGCTTGCTGTTCTACGCGTTTCGCAGATTAATGCTCGCTTCCTCATGAACACAGAGACCTATTGTAATAAACTGACCTATGTTTAAGATTTATAACAAAAATACCCCCCCCCCCCCCAGCTGCTCTCTTTGCTCCTTGAATGACCTACTAATGACCCCACAGATAACCTCATTTTTGGTTTTCTTCCAAATCCAAAAGTGCAACCTTCTATCGCTCTTACATTAAACATGAACTTTTCTTAGCCTTTTTTTAATTTACCTGAATGACGTTTAAATCTACTACACCTCTTTTGACCGGTGACCACCTATGCAATTCTGGCTCTCCGCCCACCAGTCATGCCATTTTCATGTCAATGCTGAAGTCTTCAGGACCCCGAGAGGCCCTGCACATAAACTCAATGATTTATTAAAGCTCTCCAAGGTTGGAGAGGATACACTTTTAACGTTGAACCTGGGTGATCCAGCAAACCTGCAAAGGATTTCTTCAAAGTCATTTGCTATTTGTTAGATCCATTCTAGGTTGTTTGGTTCACTCAGATTCACTTTAAAGAAATTGTATCTTGTCCAGCCTTGGAGAGTTTTAATAAATCAGATCCAATGAGAGACGCTCATCTCATCATCAGGCAGAGATGTGAACACCAAAACAAGGACTCTTCATTCTGCATTCATAATTGCCATTGGATCAACAGTGTAGGATAGTCCTACGGCTTGATGGATTGCTAATTGGTTTTTAAGTACTCAATGATATGTAAACTAAATCTGCATAAATGATTTAGTTGCATTGAAGAACCAAGAAATGTCAGGAACCCATACCTTATGTCACCCATATACCAATAGTTAATATTGGGGGCATTTAAATTACTTTGCTTTATTACGTGTGATAATTATTTGCTGGGTGAGATATTTTGTGTTGAGGGGGAGCTTCGTTGGAAAGGCTTTAGCTCTAAAATAAATCTGTGCACACCTTGCCTTCTACAACAAAAATAAATACCCCATACTTATGGCTATGGGGCAACATGTGGATCATGTCCTTAACAGGCTATTTCAGCCATTTTCAGTTAGGGTTAATCTAGAGGTTGCAAGGGGTTCCTCCAACTGTGGCTGACTGACCTCCCATTTGACGAAGGCTGCCTAGTTCTGGGGCCGGGACCACGTGGTAAAGCCCGGTGCCTGACTCTTATGATGTCAATTTTTTATAAAGGTGTTTTTCTAGCCAACACTGTAAGAGGGAATTTTTTTTTCCTAACCACCAATTGAAAAAGCTTTTTTCTTTGACCTTCGTCAAATTGGTTTTAGCGGGGATTTCCTGATACCTTAAAGCTAACTAAACTGGCATTGTTCACCTATCCCCATTCCCTCGCAGGGCACTGCCATCTTCTTCTGTCTTCTCTTCCTGTATATGATCTTTAGCCGTTTCCGGAGTTCAGGTGCTCCAGAATTCATTCATTCCCGAAATGTGCAAGAGAAGCCAGGATTGCTGGGTATCATGATATCCAAAGCATGCCCAGATCAGCTTTTTACCAGATACCCGGAGCAGTCAGGCAGGAAGGAGGGATTACTGCGGAAGGAACATCACCTGTCCCTTACTGCATTAATGACCTGCTTGATCATAGATTCTTTAAAGTAAAACTTTCAGTTCCTTAGGGGTAAAAAGTTTGGGAAAAGGCTTGCCTAGGTGCTCGGTGATTGGCACTTCTAGGCACTCAGCACTGCCACATGGGGGCAGACTAAAAAAAGCCCAGATCATGCGGTGTTGGTGTGACCTGCAGACAGGCTCAGGCTGCATTATCCTCCTTTAGCCTTATCCGTTGTTGGTGCAGAAATGCGAGCATTGGACATGGATGGTATTGGCAGGTTAAGGCATTTCTCAGACAACAATAGTTGGTCACATCCAGTTGGATGTTAATAGTAAACTTTAAGATATTTCTCACTTTGACTTCCTCAATTCAAATGAGTTTCTGGAACTTATTTAAGCTTTTGTACCAATCTGGGTATCTCAGACACTTGAGACGCCTTTACCAAACATTCACTTCCTGGTGCATTTTTTAATAAACAACAGTGACTGATTCACCACCAATGAATAAAAGTTTAAATACAGCCAAAACTTATTTTTGGTTGGAATCGGGAAGGAATTTTTTTTACTTTTTCTATATTATTGAGGAATCATTGTCCAAAAATTGCAACAAGAAGTTATTGGAAAGTTCCCCCTCGCTGACAAATTAGTAGAAATCTCCTTTTAGACCATTGTCTAAATTGGAAGAATTCTCCTCACCTCTTGTTTTGGGGACAATTATAGAATGAAGGATTTTTTATTTATTTTTATTTGTTTTTTATTTATTTATATTCTCAACAACAACAAAACAGTGACAATAAATTATCAATTTGGGGGTAGCTGTGTAATTCAGGTGCCTCATCCATAGTTTAAGTTTTTACAATGTTTATTTTCCAAATTTATTGGAGTTTTAAGGCACCAAAAGTAATTATTCTTCACACAACATCAATTATAAAAACGCAATGTATTATTCAATTTTTGACAATTTTTCCATAGGTTATATCAATATATATGTAACAAAATATTGTCCCATTTTTCATGCCCGTCGTGTTTTGCAAGCGTTGCTTCCTCAGTAGGCATGGGACATCACACAAACAATAGTGATCTGTCTTATTAAACTAAATCTTCATTGAGACAAAGTGTCAAATGTGTAAAAAGGACGATAAAGATCTCATAAAGGATCTTAAACATATTGAACTCAGCACACCGCACAGTCATCACTTTAGAGAGAGCAATATGTGCTATTCATCTTCAAACTTTTTCATATCTTGTATTCCATGTCTTCATAACCTTTCTTTTAAGAAAGACGAACAGTCCTCAGGGAAACTGCTGCATGTCTGTGCAGTCTACGGAGAGCATGGACTTTTGGTGCCTTAAAAGTCTAATAAATCTGAAAATAAACAAAACAGTGACAATGTTTGAAGTACAAACAGAGGGTGAATCTCCCCAATGGGGACACCAACACCAATAATGACTGTGCAGAAGATCTGACCCTTTCCAAATCTATCCAAAAGAAAAAAAAATTGCCTGAAACTACACTTCAAATTCAATTCTGATGTCATGAAATTGTAGTGGCATGTGCGTGGCGAGGAACATGACCTTGTAGAAGCATCCCAATGTAAATGATGTCATCACCATGGTGCCATTAATGCCATGTGTATTGGTTGACCACCATGATATGAACATCTTATAATATCATATTCTAATTTCTCAAGTTCCCACTATTCTTGTGCTGAGTTCCCTAATCTGTGCCCCTGAAGTGCCCATTATGAGGGGTCCCTACCATCCCTGTGCTGAGTTTCTGGCTCTGTACCCCTGCAGTGCCTATTAGGAGGGGTCTTTTCTGTCCCTGTGCTGAGTTCCTAGGCCTGTACCCCTGCTGTGCCATATATGAGCATCCCTACCATTCCTGTGCTGAGTTCCTGGCTCTGTACCCCTGCTGTGCCATATATGAGCGCCCCTACCATCCCTGTGCTGAGTTCCTGGCTCTGAACCCCTGCTGTGCCCATTATGAGGGATCCCTGCCATCCCTGAGCTGGGTTCCTGGCTCTGTAACCCTGCTGTGCCCGTTATGAGGAGTCCCTACCATCCCTCTGCTACGTTCCTGGGTCTGTACTCCGTCTGTGCCCATTATAAGGGGGTTCCCACTATCCTTATGCTGAGTTCCTGGGTTTGTACCCCAGCTGTATCCACTATGAGGGATCCCTACCATCCCTGTGTTGAGTTCCTGGGTCTGTATACCTGCTGTGTCAATTATGCGGGGTCCCTACCTGTGTTGAGTTACCTGGTTCTCTTTTTGGATTGGTAGGATTCCAAATGCTAAAACAAAATAAATTACATAAAAACTAACCTCGATGGAGATATAAAAATTACTTTTTATTGAAGTATACACTTTCATAAGTTCATCAAACCTGGAATAGATCTGGTCCAGGATTCATAACATTTGCATAGCAAACATAGCACATAGCAAATTACATTGAAGAAATCCATTTCAGGCTTGCTGGATCACCCAGCTTCACTAATGAAAGTGTATCTTCTCCAGTCTTGGAGAGCTTTAATAAATCAGGGCCATACTGTCTAAGATTTGGATAATATGCGGAATGGAGAAAACACCATTCTGAATACGTCATTCAAGGAAATTGATGCGCAGCGCTTGTGATGTTTTCGCTGCACTGTTTGCGTTGTCATTTTTGTTAACCCAGTCAATAAATTGACTTTTAATCAAACATGCTTCTACAAGTGACATATAGCAGTGACATTTATAAAGAATCATTTCTACTTACAGAAATTACGGGGGTGTTCAGATTCCTTTTATTAAACATTCTCTAATCCATAGTCATATTTGTGCATGCACTGACACGTGACTTGCATACAGGCGTATGTAAACCCTAACAATTACCTTCTCCTGTTTGATTTCTTTTAATCTGTGCTAATCTTGCTAAATTCTGTAAACTGAAAACTTCCAGGTCTCTCTGCCTCTGCTGCACAGCTACAGCTTTAAAACAAACATGGGCTTTGAAAAAGGAAGAAGATGAAGAGCAGAAGAGGGAATTTTAGCAATAATATATGTGAGAAAATAACTGACAATAATAGTACAGATTAAATCGAGTATAGGTAAAGTCTCACCCCATAAATGGTTCTAATGGGGTTTTTACTGGGTTCTATACAGAGCTCTCTTTATTGGTTAAAAATTTTAACGTCCGTAGACCCATGAAGGGATACCTTAATAGATAAGCTTGTAGGAGGAGTGTAAATCTTGAAACCCAACGTGTTTCGACTTAATGTGCTTCCTCAGGGGAATGGGAGACCTTACTATGGTATACCAATGCAATAAATATTCACCCGGTGTACAGACAGTGTGCAATGAAGCAATGCTTAAAAAAGCTAGATTAATCGCAATAAGATTCAAGGTACAGAAATATAATCAATAAAAGGTTAAACAATTGCAAACAAATTCAATAAATATATATAATTAATAGAAACTGGATTATGTTACAATAGATATCAGATATATTGATGTTTGAAATGAAATATAATACATTTATGGATTTGGGATTGTAGGAGTCTGTTATTTTTATAAAAGAACCAGGTTATATGGAAAATGATAACATATATTAAGCCCGTTAAGGCGAAATGCGTCGGGATTCGAGACTTACACCCCTCTTCTGTTCTTCATCCTCTTTTTTCATTTGATTATCACTAAGGGGTTGGCAGTTTGATTTAAAAATAACAAGGTCCAGCCTTTCCTTTATTTTCTTAGAAACCTGTGCTTTGCCCATGCAGGTTAACGATCTGTTACTGGACTATCTATAATCTACAGAACACCTCCTATGACATAAAAACCAGGAGTTGGTGTGTTCTGTAGTCATGTCATTGTGTTGGGTGAAGAATATGTATATTGTTGTACTCTGCATTGGCTTCTCCTGTCCATTTGGGAAGGAATTCTTTCTGGATATCACCAGACACTATGTGCTACAAAAACCTAAAGCCTTGATGATGCTCCAGTCTCAGGTCTTCTCCCTTCTTCTTTCTATGGGATGTGGGGTCAGTCTCCAGATTTTGTGGATCTATTTGCAGGTCCAGCAGCAGAATCCTCTTGTTATCCAGAGGAGAGGACACAGCAGCAGTGATAGTAATGCAAAGAGAACTAAATCGGTCACCCAGAAAGGTCCTGGATGCTGGATGTAGGTGAGGAACATTTTCTGTATAATGTACGTTGAAAACAAATGTGACGGATGGGTTGGGGGGTAGAAGGGTGTTAAATAGTTGCCCAGATACAGATTATTATTATTACACGGTATCTATATAGCACCAACATATTATGCAGCACTGTACAAAGTCCATAGTCATGTCACTGGCTGTCCCTTAAAGGCACTCACATACTAATGTCCCTACCATAGTCATATGTCTTTAATACAGTCTAAGTTCAATTTGGGGGAATCCAATTAACCTAACTGCATGTTTTTAGAATGTGGGAGGAAACCCGAGTTCCGGGAGGAAACCCACGCAAACAACCTGCAAACTCCATGCAGATTGTGTCCTGTTCCCGATTCGAACCAGCGTTGAAAAGTGCTAACCACTGAGCCACTGTTCTGCCCAGATAAGCTACAGATAATCTCCCTCAACTCAAAATAATTGGTTTTGAAAGAAATCAATCATTATGTTAATGTTCCATTATCCAGGATATCTCACCTCACTCTCATCTTCCCCTTTTTAAGTTATCCAAAAAATCGATATTATCCGTCTCTTGTTTGTACCCGGTGGAAGTCCTCATCATCCATGGAGTGCAGATAGACTGGCTGCTACAGATAACCTTGGATAGGTTTAGACTTCCTTCTTCCTCTTTTTAGTATTTTCGTCTGTACAATGGATAAGCTTTTTGTTTGCTTGTATTAATTCCATCTCTCGTTTTGTTTGATGGCGATGTCTCTAGTTTGGACAATCTAGTGTATTCAGGACAAATAAAGGCAATCTATAGATTTTACATTTTAGCTATACACTAATCAGCCATGGCAGCCCCGGACATGGGAAGAGATCACATTGGTGATCTGGGTACAATGGCCCCTGACAAAGTGAGGGGTTATATATTGGGCATTCAGTTCTTGAAGGTTCTATGTTGGACGCAGGAGAAATAGATAACTGTTACGATCTATATGAATCTGACAGGAGCCAAATTGTGATGCCTGGAAGATGGGTCAGAGCAGATCCAAAACAGCCAGTGGGGTGTCCCCGGAATTTAGTGCTTCTACCTGCCAAAACTGGTTAAAGCAAGAGCAATCGGTGAACCGGCAACAGGTTCATGGCTGTCAAAGGCTGATTGATGGTGTGTTGGAGGGGTGGAAGAAGAAGCTGCACTGTCTTCCATTCCCAATAAACAGCTACTGTAGGAAAATTGCAGAAAAATGTAACAGTAGAAAGAAGTTTGCAAACACAGTGCACTGCAGCTTGCTTGAATATATTTGTGTGGCCCCAGTCCATCATTGAAAGCATATGAGATGGGCAAGCATTAAAAAAAGGCAAACTGGGCTTTCTGGATTGCTTTGGTATTTTATTACAGTCTATTGAAGATGACGGCGAATATCCTGACCCTAAATAACAAAAGGGCTAGGACAGGGTTAGGTGACAAAAGGAGAAAGAGGTTCTATATATAGAAAAGAAAGACAAACTTGTTTTACAGTCCTGCCACCCCCCTTCCCCACCCGCTGCCTATTTATAACTATCATCTATACAGTTCTTCCAGAATGGGAAATTTTACAGCAAATAGCAAACAATGTTTTACGATGTCACGGTCACAAAAAAAACAAGGGAATGTTTATTTTCACAATTAAATATCTTTTGCTTTTAGAGGATCTGTCCATCGCCCAGCTGTTTTGTGGTGCCATTGAACGGTATTCTTATCAGCAGCAAGGGTAGGAATTAGTAGTATGAATGCTGCAGCCGGACTTATTCCTTCCCACTTACCTACCGACCCCATACACAGCCTTCCGACCACTCCTCTTCTGTTGCCTCTCTTTGTAGTTCTCTTCATTGGATTCCATTTCACCTTAGAATCAAATTCATCTCCTATGGTTTGCCTCCAAATCCCTCCACAGCTCCTGTCCCACTTACCTACCTGATACACATATCCCACCACAGTTCCTGTCCCACCTACCTACCTGATACACAAATCCCTCCACAGCTCTTGTCCCACTTACCTACCTGATACACATATCCCACCACAGTTCCTGTCCCACCTACCTACCTGATACACAAATCCCTCCACAGCTCTTGTCCCACCTACCTACCTGATACACAAATCCCTCTGCAGTTCTTGTCCCGCTTACCTTTCTGCCCTAATAGAAAAATCCCCCCCCTAGCCGCTCTCTTCGCTCCTCCAATGAACTACTAATGACTTCCTCACTCATAACCTCATCGCACGCACGGCTCCAAGACTTTTCTAGAGCTGCCCCGACTCTCTGGAATGGTCTTCCTCATCCTATTCGGCTTGCCCCTACTTTCTGCTCATTTAAAAGAGCCCCTAAAACCCAACGCTTCAATCACATCTACCTGTCTTCTTCTGCCTCTTATACCCTCACTACTTCCCATCATTCCATATCCCCCCTCCTATTCTGTGATACTTCCCCCACCTCCTAGATTGTAAGCTCTTCTGGGCAGGATCCTATCCTCCTCCTGTGTCATTGTCTGTCTGTATCTGTCTGTCATTTGCAAACCCTATTTAATGTACAGCACTGCATAAAATGTTGGCGCTATATAAATACTGTTTAATTATAATAATAGTAGTACCCAATCAGGGCCCACAGGACAAAGAGCAAATATGGCCACTTACGCTTCAAAATTGTCTGTCCATAGAAATCAGAATTTTTTTTATAAATATACCACATAGGATTTATTACATCATAAACTGATTATATTCACATATCTATATCTGGAAATGATACCATAGAAGGATTGAAAGTTCCCTTGTTATAAAACAAAGAGTTGTGTTTCTTCTCCATAAAGGATTCGAAGGTTCAAGTTTTGTTTCAAAAAACAGATATCAGTGTTGCAGATTTCTTCTCATGTGTGAAAAAGGTCTGTTGTGTTCCTATGGGCTGTAATGGCACACCATATTGTATGTAACACATTATCTGCTGCTACAGAATTTTGTGTATTTAGCAGAAACATCAGAGGTAGGGCAGGAGGTGAATGATGAATGATTGCCTCAGGGAAAAGATCCTGTCTTCTATCAGATCTGAGCACTGCTGTTTTTATCTCTGTGGGCTGTAATTCTAACTGGCTTCCCATAAAGCTGTCCATATGTGGCTGAAGTAATAGCAGGACCTTGGTGAGCTCTATTGGGCATTATAGTTTTGAGGAAGCCAGGATCTCAACCAGCCACATTCTTTAGAACAGAGTTGCTTGAGGAACCAGCCAGATAAAGGTCTTCATCAGTAAGGGGCGTCTCCTGGATGGCCCATGGTACTGGGTCTTTTGACATTGAAGTAGACGGGCCATTAACCTTTATCGTTCCTGCGAGCTTAGGTTGTTAAGGGATGATATACTTACTGACCAAAGTCTGTATACATTGTGTATTCGCTTACCCTTAACACTGATTCCTTATATTGAGGGACCCGTGTCCTCAACCACCTATCTTTCCATTGGACATGGATGCCTGAGGGACAGAATACTCGCTGGCCAAAGGTCTAAGTTCTAATAGATTGTGTTTTGGCCTACACACAGCACCGATCCCTTTTTATTGAGAGACCCATATCTTCAACAACCAACTTGCCATGAGTTGCCATATCATCAACCACGAAATTACCTCTGAACTTAGATGCTTGAGGAACAAGCCAGGTAAAGGTTTAAGTCTTTAAGAGATGTCTCCTGGATGTCCCATGGTACTAGGATCTTTTCAAGGTACACAGGCTCTTAACCTTTATCATAACTTCAACCACCTACTTACTATTAAAAATGGATGCCTGAGAGACAGTATACTGGTAGGCCAAAGGTCTATATCTTAAAAGATTGTTTTGCCTTACCCACAACATTGACTTCTTTACATTGAAGGAACTGTATCTTCAACCACCAACCTTACCATTGGACATGGATGCCTGGGGGAAAGGGTCTAAGTTAAGGGTCTTAAAAGATTGTGTTTTGGCCTAGCCACAGCACCGATCCCTCTTTATTGACATACCTATATCTTCAACAACTAACTTACTATGAGTGGCTCATATCATTAACCACCAACTTACCTCTGAACGTAGATGCTTGAGAAACAAGCCAGGTAAAGGTCTATGTCTCTTAGGGATGTCTCCCAAATGGCCCATGGTACTGGGTCTTTCGACATTGAGGTACACGGGTCCTTACCCTTTATCAACCTCAGAACTTAGACTGTTAAGGGATTAGATACTTACTGACCGAAGTCTCTATACATTGTGTTTTCGCTTACCTTCAACATTGATCCCTTACATTGAGGGGCCATATCTTCAACCACCAACTTACCTCTGAACCTGGATGCCTGAGGGACAGTATGTTGGCTGGCTGAAGGTCTAAGTCTCAATAGGTTGTGTTTTGGCTTACCCACAGCATTGACTACATTGAAGGAACCGTGTCTTCAACCACCAACCTTACCTTTGAACTTGGGTGCCTGAGGGACAGTATACTGGCTGGCCAAAGGTCTAAGTATTAAAAGATTGTGTTTTGGTCCAGCCACAGCACCAATCCCTTTTTATTGAGATACCCATATCTTTACCAACTAACTTACCATGAGTGGCCCATATCATCATCCACCAACTTACCTCTGGACATGGATGTCTGAGGAACAAAATGCAGGCTGGCCAAAGGTCTAAGTCTTAATAGACAATGTTTTGGCTTACCAACAGCACCATTCTCATTACATTAATGAACCGTTGTCTTCAACCACCACCCTACCTTTGAACATGAATCCCTAAGCTGGCTGAAAGTCTAGGTCTTCAAGGACTACGCCTTGGCTAATTCAGTAAATTAGATTCCCAAACATTGGGTGACCCATATCCTCAACTAAGCATATCCCTTTAAACATTGACAGTACCCTGTCTGGTTAAGGTCTAAGTCTTTAACAGCTGTGACTTGGTTGAACCCCAGAACTATATCCCTAGACACAAAGTACATCAGCATAAAATAGTTTTATATGCCAGGCCCTATAATTTTGGGACACAAGTCCTACTTGCCAAAGACTAGGTCCCTCAATTGGCCAAACCCTTTTGCAATCCATGGCAGCCATGACATGATTTTTTATGAAGTAAGACCCATAACTGCCCTAATAGTACATGCTATTGTATGGCACATACATATTCTTAGAATAGGGGTATTCCCCTCTATTTACCACAACTAGGAATTCAATTATACTTTCTTTCCTCCTTCTTTGACAAATGTAAAGTATGCCAAGTCTTGATAATGGGAAAAGCAGTGCAACCTCCAAAGATAACTATCAGTCATAGAATGCAAACAATCCAGTTTAGCTGTAGTTTACACTGCGAGCAGAACATTAGAAGGAACTCATCACTAGAATTTTAGGGCTCAGTATTGTCTCCAAAGTCTAAACTGCTTTGACCTTGACTAGAATCTTTTACCTTTTTCCCCTATTTTCTGACTCAATACAAATTATGATTTCCCAAAACAAACAACAAGGTCATTGAAGGTCTATATAATATTTGGGGGTTTGATTCTGCTATAGGACGGGAGATTAGCTTCAAACACACTCATTGCAAATAGGTATTTCAGGCTCCAGTTCAATTTCAGGGCGCTCTGTTCACTTTTATTCACAAAGTACTCGAACAGAAAACAATCGTCCTTTGCAGGGGTTCGTATCAGCAACAGCAAAAAGCCCATAAACACAAAATTTAGCCTCTTTGCTCTCCCTGGCTCTCTTCAGAACCGTTGGCTTTGGAGACCTATACTTTGGGAGACCTCCAAGGCGCTCCCAGCAACCCAGCTCCCTGTCCACCTGAGCTACCTGGCCTCAAGTTGCAACCCTCCTAGGACAGGTGGGATAGAGTGCCTGGGCCCCCCCTAACTTCCAGGATACTTCGGGCCTGAATTCCAAATAAAGAGCTGCACATTTACTCCTGGCCATATCCAGGTGAGAGAGAGGCAGGTGGTCTTCATTTCATGTGATGCAGAAAAGTTCTTCTTTATCTCAGTGAAGAATAAACACTGATAAAGTGATCACAAAGTTTGCTTAGAAAACAAAACCAATTTTTTACAAGTAATTTTACTTTAGAGGTGACCAGAGAGAATTTTACAGCTAAATTTGGTAATAAAAATTTGGCAAATGCAAAAAAAGATAATAAAAAAGATAAGGTGCTGAGGTCTCAGGAGGCACATATCTGGACCAATTTCTTTACATAGTTGCATAGTCAGTTAAGTTAATAAAAGACATAAGTTTATCAAGTTCAACTACTAGAGAAAGTAACATATCCCAGATGAAACTCTAAAAAAATAGTTGATCCAGAGGAAGGCAAAAAAAACCCTGGTTTAATTTGCTCCAATGGGGAAAAAATTCCCTCCTGATTCCATAAGGCAATCGGACGTTCCCCAGATCCCTTAACACACTTATTCTTTCAGTCTACATTGAGTTTGAAAGTTTGTATGTTGCACAAATCTATATATTTGATTATCATTATATCTGGTGTTTGGTCCTGGTGTTGAATTAGGATGACAAATTAAAGTTTGGGGTGCATCAAGTTGGCCATTCTTCAAACCAGTGTTTCTCAACCTTGGTGGAATTCTTGAAATAACTTTCAGATCTTCAGGGAATCCCGGCTACATTTATATCCACAGCTAACAGTACATTAGTGTGGTGGTCAGTGGGAAGAATGTCACTCTTACAGATAGCCAAAAAGATTGACCTGAGAGGCACAAAATGCTCATTGCTCAAGGAACCCCTGCAACCTCTAGAGGAACTGCTACAAAAAACTGCTACGAAAAGGTAAAAATAGACAGGGAACAAAGAGAATTATGAAAGGTAAGTTATAGGCTTTCTCCAGTGCCCTATCATGTGACCAAAAGTCCAGGCAAAGCATCATGTGATCACTTACGCAGACTGGCCCAGTGGCCCATTAGCACAGACTGAAGATAATTGACTGCTGCCATGCTGCTGGTGATGTAGCAAATGGTCAATTCTTTTCAAGAATTTATTTTTGGATTGGAATTAGTAAACTGATACAATGCAGAAACAAATGGCGTCAGGCAAATATTTTGATGTATGAATACACATCCTGAAAATGACAGATTGACGCCACATCATGCCGCACTCTATGCATGGTGATGTCAGGGGGATTACCACAATGTTTTTTCATTTCATGTTGAAATGTGTGACTTGGGGCCGGTAAAGGTGTGTCCGCCTCTGCGTGCACTAAATCCACTTGATTGAGTCATAATTCATTGACACTTGTCATTTATATCACCCTAAAATTCACCCAGGAATCACAGATTGCATGTAAATTAATAAAAGCTGCAAATTGATTCCCTGCCCATCTGCATAGCTGTTTGCCTGTGGTTGGGCTTTACCACCAGCTGTGATAAGGTATCAGACATAAAGGAAGTGCAATTTTTTCATTTATGTTTTATAGAACAACAAGCCTGATTTAATAAAACTCTTCAAACTGGAGCAGAGAGACTATCATGGGAGAACCTGGGTGATCCAGAAAACCTGGACCGGATTTCGGTGGGTAGGGGGGCAATTTGCTATTAGCTGGCAAATGTTTTCAATCCTGGATCAGATCCTTTCCAGGTTTGCTGGATCACCTGGGTTCTTCGATGCTAGTCTATCTTCTACAGTAATGGAGAGCTTTAATAAATCAGGTCCAATGGAAAGGTAAGTATACAGAGTATTTTTTTAGCAGGTGCTGCTGGGTGTTACTTCCCAGACCTCTTGGATTGTAAACTCTTCTGGGCAGGGTCCTCTCCTCCTCCTGTGTCACTGTCCGTATCTTTCATTTGCAACCCCTATTTAATGTACAGGGCTACATAATATGTTGGCGCTTTATCGATCCTGTTTTATCTTATTAAAAGGTGTCATCTGTGGCAGTGCTGGCAGGTTTTGTAGAATGTAGATTATCCTTTCACTATGTGTAAATGATTTATAGATTTTGTTTGTATACGGGCTTGTACAAATGTCAATAATGCCACCAATAGTGGCCGTGATTCAATAAAGCACTCCAAGGCTGGAGAGGATACACTTTCATCAGTGAAGCTGGGTGATCCAGCAAACCTGGATAGAGCTTTAATAAATCAGGCCCCATGTCTTTAAATGATATTTGCTGATATATACCCCAGTAGATTAGGATATATGAATAGATATCCTATACAAGGATAATATTTACTGCCTATGGGACTGTGGGCAGGGTCCTCTCCTCCTCCTGTGTCACTGTCCGTATCTTTCATTTGCAACCCCTATTTAATGTACAGCGCTACATAATATGTTGGCGCTTTATCGATCCTGTTTTATCTTATTAAAAGGTGTCATCTGTGGCAGTGCCAGTGAGCAATTTAGATAGCTTCCTGTATTGCAGGGATGTCATGGACCCACCCCCGCAGTACCCTGCAGTACCCTCGGTATCATGGAGAACCATCCAGTGCCAGGAAAGGGGTGAAGAAGACCAAGGGATACACAACCAGCCTGACACATGTCTTTAAAAAATATATATAGGTAGAAAAACCTGAAAAGTGGGGTCTGTAAGGGAACAATAGGTGGTTTTTGGATTCCAAGAAATATTATTTGTACATTTTGCCATTGGGCAATTGCAGTGAACCTAAAAAAAGGTAAAATTCACCCCCTCACCCTGACAGTGGTGCACTCCTGGTTTTCAATTTTGGGAAATATTATATTTTGGGGCTCATTCACTGCAATTTGCTGCAGTGCCATGCATTCCTATTCACGCATGTCGAGAGTGAAACGCGTAAAGTTGCCAATTCTTAAAGAATTGACAAGGGATCAGCTGATAGATTGATGTCTTTATTTAAACATACTATGTGGTATGATACTGAAAAACTAAGAGGTTTGTTAGGGCACTAGATGTGGTGCCATAACACAAAATGGTACTTTGTAGTAACGGGACCTAAGTAATGTCATTCTTCTTCTCTATAGGTAATAAACAGTAAAATATAACACCAATGTGAGTTTTCTGTGATGTTTAGCTATTCTATGGGTTATTCAGCAATCTCTCGATTTGTTTGTCGGTAAAGTAAGATTTGTGGGTTGATTGTTATTGTAGTTTATTTGTGAATTATTTACTGTTAGACTGTAATCTTTGAAAATGTATCCAGAATCGTTTTACTATAGCAAAATGACATAATAAGGATATGCAAAAATTAAAGAAAGCCAATTCTTTTACATCAATATAAATGCAATGTACACTTTGTGCCGACATCCCTGACTTTATCTTCAATGTCACTGAGCTTAATCATTATAAAGCTGTAGACTTTATCAAGTTCAGGAAAAACAAGTAACGTCATCGGTGTATAGAATACCAGAGTACCGAGCACGGCTCCCAATGTGAGGTGCCAAATGAGGATATTGTATAAAACAGTGCTCGCCAGCCAGTGGTGCATGGAGGCCTCAAAGGTTGGCGACCACTGGTATAGAACATTCACCTTCAGGGAATAATCTGTGTGAAAAATGGTAAGATATTACAGATATTGGGGAAACTCTAAAGAGAACAATAATTATTACAATGCATGGGATAATGTATGGAGAATACATGGGCCTTTTGTACAGATTGGTACAGTGGTTGTGTAAGAACAAACTTTGAAGAAGAGAACCCCTATTCCAGTGATATGTAGGGGCCCTTCTCATGACTTTCTGATGGAATTTGATGCAAAAACGGAAGGTCAGATGTAAGTTGTGGAATTTGAGTTAAAAAGCTCAGAGGTTAGCACTCAAGCCTTTGCTGGATCCCAGGTTTGAATCCTGGCCGAGACATTCTCTGCATGGAGTTTGCAGGTTCTCCCTGTGTTTGCTTGGGTTTTCCTCGGGGTACTCTGGTTTCCTCCCATATTCCAAAAACAAATGCAGTTAGATTATTTGGCTTCCCCCAATCTGACCTTAGGATGTACCAAAGACATGACTATGGTAGGGACATTAGATTGAGCTCCTTTTGGGAAAAACTAGTGACATGACTGTGGACTTTGTACAGCGCTGCATAATATGTTGGTGCCATATACCGTAAATACTGTGTAATAATAATAAGGGGAACGGCTGTTAAAGGGAGGGTGGTCAAATTTGGAGGTGGGGCTCTTAGATTGAAGAGGAGAATTCTAATGTAAAGAGGTGAAGTGAAATTGGGGACTCTGACTTAGAATGTGAAGAGGAGGCTCTGATGTAAAGAGGTGCCCCTGATGTGAAGGTAGGGGGGGGTCCTAATTGTACACCCAAAGGTTTGTATCTACAATGTTCTCCCCAGCCCCTTTTAGCTGGGTACACCGCCCGGCACTTTTCAGTAACCACCCAAAAACAGCCAGGTCACAGTTGGGTCACGATACAAGGGCTGCCACCCACCTGCAGCTTCTTCCCACCCAGCTTACTAACATTACTTGTTTGGGATAACGAAGCTTCAGTAAAGTTAGAAAGTCAAACTGAGTTACATGAAGTTTGTGCTTTGTACTGTGAGCTTTGTGCTTTTTCTCCATCCTAGTTCTTTATGACTCTTCCTGTGTCTACATGCACTCATCTTGCTCATGCTGCTCTCCTTTACTCTGTACTGGTTTCCTAATGGTGACAAGGATGACCCATACCTATGTAATGTGTGTCAGCACCCGGTGTCAGCTCTCAATGGCGATGAACCAAAAAATAATGCTGAGTTTCCATTTATAAGTACTGAAGAGGTTTTGTTGTTGTACTTTTACATTTTTTAAACTCCTGGGATTCTGCGTTTCTGTAAACTGGAACTTTTCTTCTTGCTTTTGTTGTCACCTTTTACCAGATCCCCTCAAGCTTTTCACTTATCTCATGCAGGCAGGCTGGATGTTTGGTGCAGCTTATCTTTGGCCTTCTTTCAATAAAAACATTATTGTTTTCTTTGTTTTGAAGATTTGAACTGATGTTTTATATTATGTTATGGCTCCATAGCACTGCTAGGATTGAATAGTTGGAATGAGTGGCCATTGGCCAGACCAATGATAGCTGTCAATGTCCTCCAGCCGGATTGGTTGAGCCATACTATACCCATCAATGACAAGTTTTGCACACAGCTATACCAATTCCAAGCCATTTCAACTTTTTTTCTTTTTTTAAATATCAATTTTTACTCCATTTAACTCAAACCATTTCAGCTCCTTTTTAGCTCTGACCACTTTTATCATCAGACTGTGAGGGGTAGTTAGTGACTATGGATTCTGCTCTGCTTAATATGTTGGTGCTATATAAATACAAAACAAATATAAGCTTAGTTTTCCAAAAATGGTGCGTAAAGAAAGCAGATGTTCCCGGGTTTCGGCACCAAAAAAAAACAAAACATTGAATATCTGCATACTGCAGGACATGATAGCAAACATACTAAAACATCTCTGATTGAGTGTTGAAACATCTTTATTTGATACTTTTGTATCTTTTCTATTAACCTTTATGAAAAACTGTTCCTAAAAAATAATAATTCTGATGATTCTAAATTTAAAAGCCAACCCGCAAATCCAGTTTCCAGTTATTTTTTCCCATCCTACCTACCCCAGGCACCTGTATGTCATCTATATATCACTACTTTATGACTTCACCCAGGCTGAGCCCTGCTGTCTTAGTAAATGAGCCCATAGACCAGGGGTGCCCAACACGTTGATCGCGATCTACTGGTTGATCACAAAGGCAACGCCAGTCGATTCCGGAGCCCTGCCTTACCTCTCCCTGCTGTACATCTGTAGGGATGCTGGAGACATCTTTCATCAGACAACACCAGGAACTTTGCGTCCTTCACTCCAGGACTCTTTCCTATGGAGAAGACTCAATAGTATCAGTAGGCAGTGGGGAGGGAGGCAGAGAGGGCAGGAGGGCAGTCTGAGGTGAGCAGTGCTGGGCAGCCAAGTCAGTACAGACTCGGTGTCAGGGTTCAATTATAGTCCTCTAGTGAAATGTCTGTGCAATGTTCTGCTATTCAATGTCTCATTAGCTTCAGTCACTTCTGTGTCATATTTGGTATATATTTAAATAAACATATGTTTAGCATTTTTATTGTTGGTAGATCATTTTGACTTTTAAAAGTAGCTCGCAAGCCAAAAAAGTGTGAGCACCCCTGCTATAGACAATGCATAGACCTGAACTTATTTTCAAATGCTGGACATATGAGATTTCCCTGAATGTGATGGAGGGCTGATGGTGAAAGGTAAAAGTATTTTACTAGAGAAAGTTTGCAAATTTGCAAAATTTTGCAGGTTTGCAAATCAGCAAGATCTCTGATGCGAAAAGCATTAGAAATGTCTAGGTGTACTGTGCACGAGAGTCAAGTCATTGCAGAGATGATTTATGGTTGATTGCTATAGAAAAAGTGTACTTTGTACCGGATCTGTCATCAGATATATGTCTGCATCATAAGTCCATGCATGCTCCGTAATGTGTCAGTGTAACACTTTCCGATATTTTGATAAGGTGGAAGGAAAAAGAGCTATATTCCTCGCATTTTGGTTATCTATGTTTTAAAGCCAGCCGTTCAATCAAGTAGAAAATAAAAAAAAAGTGGAGCTTTTAAGGCATAAAATTAGGTAAATTTTACTCAAATTAGAAAGCATCCAAAAAATAAAATACAAGGTACATAGAGTGTAATGTAATAGTGTATACTATATTGGCCATAGTAATTACAAAGTGATCGCACATAATGCGGTTGTCTCTGATTCCTACGTGTTTCGCCGGTAGGCTTCCTCAGGGGACTTTTAGAGAGACCCTTAATTAGCAGAGGATCACTGGTAATAATTGCTGTTTCAAACTACGAGCTGCTTGAGGCTATGCTCACTTTTTTCTTCTAAAAAAATGAAATTTATCGCCAAAAAAAAAAATATAAATATATATATATATATATATATATATATATAAATTTATATTATCTGACTTCCTGGGTACAACTCCCAGCCCCACTTTGCTTATTTTTATTCATTTTCTACTTTCTAATATTTATTAATTCTGTCATAGCTCACCCTTCCCCCATGACAACACCAGAAGGACAGCACCAACTTTGTGCGTCATCCAGGGTTACCATCCACTTGATTGCGGGCTCAAAAAAGACAAAATCATATATAGTAATTCTCTGACTCAGATGAGCCCCTGCTGCAACTTCTCACCCTGTAACTGGCTACAAAGTTACAGTCTGCTCACTAGAGGACAAGAGACTGAGGAATTGCTTCCTTCTGCCTGCAGCAGATTGATTACATCATCTCAGTATAGACAAGTCCCTATGATGTTCCTCTGCGATATAAACCTGCTAAAATGACTTAAATTAGTGTTTCTTTATCACATGCTTGAAACGCTGGGATTCTCTAGTTCTTGGCTTTCTGCACTCTCACATTCCCTTGGTGCAAGGTACATGAGCGGGGTGAACTTTATTCATGTCGTAAGCAGCATGTAGCTTTGTAAACGGTTAAAACAGAAACAAATAATTTGATACAAGGAAGAGAAGTCATACATATGATGAAAGGTTAAACTGGGACATGTGCCCACAACTGCCCCTGACCCTGCCTTCAACATGATGACCAGTGTATGTTCAGTGCCAATTATTTCAAAAAGTCAGCAAGCGGCCTAAAAATAGGTTTTTCCAACTAAACATTAACTATGATTGAAGAAAAACTTTCCTTTCTTTCAAATTGTATTTTTTCTTCAAGAAATCCCTCCATTTCCCCATTTCCTTGCACTTTTCCGGTAATACCCTTTGCAATTAATACAACAGGCCAGCAGCCATGAACTTTACTGCATTCTGCTGTGATTTTCATGTAAAATGTAAAAAGATTTTTTTTGTATTTTATTCATCCCCAAGGAGGCCAGAATTAGCTTCACCTTTGCAGGCTCCCAGTTTTAGCAGTGGGTGCAAATATATTATTAATAAACTAAATTTATATAGCGCCAAACTTATACACAGCAATGTACATCAAATAGGGGTTGCAAATGACAGACAGATACAGACAGTGACACAGGAGCAGGAGAGGACCCTGCCCTGAAGAGCTTACAATCTAGGAGGTGGGGGAAGTATCGCACAATAGGAGGGGAGATATGGAATGGTGGGAAGTAGTGAGAGTTTAAGAGGCAGAAAATGACGGGTGGGCAAGTATTAAGAGAAGTAGGAGCAAGCCGAATAGGACGAGGAAGACCATTCCAGAGAGTCGGGGCAGCTCTAGAAAAGTCTTGGAGCCGTGTGTGTGATGAAGTTATGATTGAGGAAGTCATTAGTAGGTCATTGGAGGACCCAAAAGAGTGGCTGGGGTTTTTTTTCTATCAGGCCAGAAAGGTAAGTGGGGCAAGAACTGTGGAAGGATCTGAAGGCAAAGCACAGGAGATTAATTTGCTTCTCAGGTAAAATGGAAGCCAATGAAGAGAACTACAAAGAGAGGCAGCAGAAGAGGAGCGGTGGGAAGGCTGTGTATCAGGTAGGTGGGTGGGAAAGCTGTGTATGGGGTAGGTAGGTGGGAAGGCTGTGTACCAGGTAGGTAGGTGGGAAGGATGTGTATGGGGTAGGTAGGTGGGTAGGCTGTGTATGGGGTAGGCAGGTGGGAAGGCTGTATATGGGGTAGGTAGTTGGGAAGGCTGTGTATGGGGTAGGTAGGAAAGCTGTGTATGGGGTAGGTAGGTGGGAAGGCTGTGTATGGGGTAGGTAGGTGGGAAGGTAGTCCAGATGAGAGATGATAAGAGCGTGTACAAGGAGTTTGGTGGTCTCAGGGGACAGGTAGGGGCGGATTTTGGAGATGTTGCATAGATGAAAGTGACAGGACCTGGAAATGTTCTGAATATGGGGGGTGAATGAGAGGACAGAAAAGAAGGTGGCACCAAGACAATGTACAATGTTAGTAATAAGTCAGTGGAAGATTTGTAATGTGTAATGTGAAGGAATATTGGGCTAATTATGACTAACCCCCCTGCCTCCAAGGGAGGGCTTTGGGAAAGGTTTGTTTCGGTACAGGGAAGAGATTTATAATATTTGAGATTTATGATTTATGACATTTTATTTTCTTTTATTCTTTTAAAGTTTGTTATTGGGCTTTAGCAATTCATCCAGAACGTTCATGGTTGCTATTTATATTCTGAATGGTGATGATTTCTCTGCAAAGTCCAAATGACATAGTTACACCCTGGTCCTCATTTCTATCACCTGTTAGACAGTTATAATAAATTGTATTGTGTGCAGTGGAGTCCTAATATCAGCAGATTTTTTTATTTTATTCTCTGAGCTCTATGCTTTACTTTTTTATGCCTTCTACTTCCTTGTACAGAGATGCGGAAAATACAAAGGGAATGTAAATGTTGACCGATGGTTTAAAAATACACCTAGATAGGTACGGGTGCAAAGTCAACACAAATCTGTCATTTTTTCATGAATTTAGAGAAGCTTTCCAGGTGCTCCAGTGTCCCAGCTTTCTATGTGATGAAGATGCAGAATTATATTTTCACATTTGCACCGTTACCCTTTGTTTTTGTGCATGGGAGATGGGATGGGGTTCCATCATAATATGAGATTAAATGCTGCTGTCTGATGGATCAGATTGTTGTAACTCATTTGGCATATGGCTTAGGCTACGTACACACAGCAGATGATTCTTGTCTGATTGGCTGAGGGCTGATATTGGACGAAATTCTGGGGTGTAGACAGCGTTTGGCGTCTGCCCTGGTGAATCTACGGACGAAGAACGGCCGAAATTAAAGTTAAAGGGGGGAGAACACAATGGGGCGCCACTCTGTCATTCTCCCCCTCTACTCTCCATAGAGCAGAATGGTGTTGTATGTACAGCACTTGTTCATGCATTGTTCAGCCTTTTGTCGGGAAAGACAATCATTGCACATGTGTACCCAGCCATAATCATTGCTAACTTAGGAAATGTTTTGGGGTCTATCACCGTGGAATGTTACATAAAGGTTTTAAGTGCATAAACAAGATTTTAATGAATCATGACAGACTAAATCTCTTGGTGACTGTGCAATCAGCAATGCACCCACCAGCACTCAGGAACACAGGGAATTCCTTCTTCACCCACTTCTATATGATGCCATGGTCAAGCATTCATCTAATGGGCTATAAAAGGATCATCCATCATCCATGATCCCAGTGCTCTTCCTACCATCTTCAATGCCCATGCCCACCTCTTCTGCCCCTGCTGCTCAAACTGACTATACTCTATGTTCCCACTTGTTCCCTACTGCTTTGCATGGTTTGATGGATCTCCTGCTACTGACCTCATATTGTCTGCACTCCCACCTCCTTCCTGGTACTCATCTTGGTTTCACTGACCATCTGTGGCTGCCTTCTGCTCATCCTGACCATGCTGGCACCCACTCCCTGCCACTGGTTTGACAGATCTCCTGTTCCATCTTTGTTTGTCCTGATTACATTCCCAATCAGTACTGATCACTCGGGTGCTTAGATCCTGTTCCTAATATTTGCAGTGCCAATTACCAGGCCATCTCTCCAGGTGACTCTACCTACACTGGATCTGGATTTACTTGCTAACACTCCTATATGGGACTCTTACCTGGCTGTTGCGACTCAGTGTTTAATGTTGGTATTTGCCAGGATAAATATATTTCTGCATATAAATATGGGCATTGCAGAGCCATTGAAGACGGCTGAAGATGCTGAACCTGCATGAAGTTGAAGAAGATGTTGGCACCAGCGTGGGAGCTCACAGACATCACATTGCTGGGGGGGAGATGAACACATTTATTGAGTCAGAAAATTCCCCCCTATGAATTGTCCCATTGTGACTTGGTTGGGGTTATCCTAAACTTGCACTGACTGTAACCCTTGGAAAAATAAACATGTTTAAAGAATGCGTCTTTTGTTCCTCTGTCATGTCCATGGCCTTTGTTGGAACTTCTTGAGGTGCCAATGCAAAGTTTTACACTTCATTACAATGCATTTTTAATAAACATTTTATAGCATTTTTCACATCTTAAAATCAGTGTAAGAGAGGATATAGAAGATAGAAGATAGAAGAGCTTTACAATCTATTGGGGAGTAAGGGGGATACAGAAGGTAGAAGAGTTTACAATCTATTAGGGAGTAAGGGGGATACAGAAGGTAGAAGAGCTTACAATCTAATAGGGTATAAGGGGGATACAGAAGGCAAAAAAAACTTACAATCTATTAGGGTATAAGGGGGGTACAGAAGGTAGAAGAGCTTACTATCTATTAAGGTATAAGGGGGATACAGAAGGTAGAGGAGCTTACAATCTATTAAGGTATAAGGGGGATACAGAAGGTAGAGGAGCTTACAATCTATTGGGGAGTAAGGGGGATACAGAAGGTAGAAGAGCTTACAATCTATTAGGGTATAAGGGGGATACAGAAGGTAGAAGAGCTTACAATCTATTAGGGAGTAAGGGGGATACAGAAGGTAGAGTAGCTTACAATCTAATAGGGTATAAGGGGGATACAGAAGGCAAAAACACTTACAATCTATTAGGGTATAAGGGGGGTACAGGAGGTAGAAGAGCTTACTATCTATTAAGGTATAAGGGAGGATACAGAGGGTAGAGGAGCTTACAATCTATTAGGGTATAAGGGGGATACAGAAGGTAGAGGAGCTTACAATCTATTAAGGTATAAGGGGGATACAGAAGGTAGAGGAGCTTACAATCTATTGGGGTGTATAGGAGGTCACAGAAGGTAGAAGAGCTTACAATCTATAAGGGTATAAGTGGGATACAGAAGGTAGAAGAGCTTACAATCTATTGGGGTGTATAGGAGGTCACAGAAGGTAGAACAGCTTACAATCTATAAGGGTATAAGTGGGATACAGAAGGTAGAAGAGCTTACAATCTATTGGGGTATAAGGGAGGATACAGAAGGTGGAAAAGTTTACAATGTATTGGAATATAAGGGAGGATATAGAAGGTAGAAGAGCTTACAATCTATTAGCGTAAAAGGGGAATACAGAAGGCAGAAGAGCTTATAATCTATTAAGATATAAAATGGATACATATGGGAGAAGAGTTTACAATCTTTTAGGGTATAAGAGAGGATACAGAAGGTAGATAAGCTTACAATCTGTTCGAGTTTAAGGGGGATGCAGATGGTAAAAGAGCTTACAATATATTTAGGGTAAGGGATGGATTCAGAAGGTAGAAGAGCTTACAATCTATTAAATCCCACTACCACTATACTGACTGCTAATGTACGGAAGACCTTCTCCCGCTGACTATTTAATGTAAGGGACTATTACACTGACCACCACTGTAAAGGATTATTACACTGACCACCAAATGGAAGATGTTACTTTTTCACTGCCCACCAAAGCGCCACTACACTGACCACTGATATACGGGAGACCTTCTCCCACTGATGACCTAATGAAAGGGACTATTTAAACACTGAAGATAGGATAGGGGCAGACAGGCTTTTAGTAGGCAGAAGTAACTAATAAAAACAATTTAATTAGAGATTTATGTAGTCCTATTGATAACATTGAGCTACTACACTATATACAAACAAAGTGTGATAATATATCCAAGACAAGGCAAATTGTTTTTTTATTATTACATCAGCCTACTGAAAGCCTGTCTGTCCCCTCTCCTATCTTCAGTATTTAAATTGTTGAAACCAGGCTAGGTAACTTTAACATTTACTTAACAAAGAGAAAACCCCTTGAAATCTATCTTTTTTAACATTAAATGTAAGGGACAATTACACTCACCACCAATGTAAAGGACCAATACACTGACCACCAATAGAAGATGGTACTTTTTCACTGGCCACCAAAGTAAGGGGAACCATCTTCCAATACCAACAACATAAGTGACTACTGCTGTGACTGCTAACATACGGGAGAGATTCTCCCACTGACAACTTAATGTAAGGAACTATTACACTGACCACCAATTAAATTGGGTCCTTTCCTACTACCATTGTTTTTTTTTTTATTTTATGACAATAACTGAAAATATTTTTGACTTGCAGAACAAAGAGGTGTTGAAAAAACATCTGGTTTGGTGTCCAGTACACAAGATGGAAAGTCCTGTGAGGCGTGCGTTTATCTTTTATCTGGGTTACCTGGGACCTGAAATGATTTACAGGATGGTGAAGTGCTGGAGGGTGGTGTAGGGGAATCACAGAATTCAGTGCTTCAAGTATTTGACATTTCTGTGGGTAAATCCTGAGCAGGGTCAAAGGAGAGCAGCTGGATTATTGCCAACCAATCTAATCTGGTGGGTTTATTTGCTTCGACTTTGATTCTTTTTTTTTCTATACCTGTAATACGCTCATATCTTGTATTATTCACCACACCAACATTATCGCACACTGATATCAGCTAATTGTAGCTTAATAGCCCTGCTTGTTGATGTATTGCTTTTTATAGCTTTTAAGGAAGGTGCAGGAGCTCAGGAAGGGTTCACACCAGTTCCTGGGTCTGTACACCTGCTGAGCCCGTTATGAAGGGTTTCCTCTATCTCTGTGTTGGGTTGCTGGGTCTGTACACTGGCTGTATCCATTTTGAAGGGTTTTCACCATCTTTGTGTTGGGTTGCTGGGTCTGTACACCTACTTTGCCCATTATAAGGGGTTTCATCCATCTCTGTGTTGGGTTGCTGGGTCTGTACATCTACTGTGCCCATTAAAAAGGGTTTCCTCCATCTCTGTGTTGGGTTGCTGGGTCTGTACACTGGCTGTATCCATTATGAAGGGTTTTCACCATCTTTGTGTTGGGTTGCTGGGTCTGTACATCTACTGTGCCCATTATAAAGGGTTTCATCCATCTCTGTGTTGGGTTGCTGAGTCTGTACACCTTCTGTGCCTATTATAAAGGGTTACCTCTATCTCTGTGTTGGGTTGCTGGGTCTATACACTGGCTGTATCCATTATGAAGGGTTTTCATCATCTCTGTGTTGGCTTGCTGGGTCTGTACACCTTCTGTGCCTATTATAAAGGGTTACCTCTATCTCTGTGTTTGGGTTCCTGATTCTGTACACCTGCTGTGTCCATCATAAAGGGTTTTCTCCATCTCTGTGTTGGGTTGTGGGGTCTGTACATCTACTGTGCCTATTATTAAGCGTTTCCTCCATCTCTGTGTTGGGTTCCTTGGTCTGTACACTGACTGTATCCATTATGAATGGGTTCCACTGTCTCTGTGTTGGGTTGCTGGGTCTTTACACCCGCTTTGCCCTTATAAAGGGGTTTGTACCATCTCTGTGTTGGGTTGCTGGGTCTATACACCTGCTGTGCCCATTTTAAAGGATTTCCACCATCTCTGTGTTGGCTTGCTGGGTCTGTACAACTGCTGTGTCTATTATAAAGGGTTTCCATTGTCTCTGTGTTGGGTTGCTGGGTCTGTACACTGGCTGTATCCATTAAAAAGGGTGTCTACCATCGCTGTGTTGGGTGTGCCCAACATCATTAGTTTTCCATTAGTACATTCTCGTAAGACCTAGGACCCTCGTTTATACCCTCAGGTCCTGATAAAGGGAAGCCACTGAAATTTGATCACTTTTTTTATTTTACATTATCTTATTTTGGAGCTTAACCCCCTAGGACTCTGCAGCTATTGATTTGGTGCACCGATTGTTGACACAATCCAAGGCTCCCCAAGGTTCCATGCCTGATGGGAGCTGCCCAACCAGATCTAGTGGTTTATAAGAACCAGAGTTGACTTGAAAAATTGCATTCAAACAGTGACCATTGTATTGCAGCAATCTCCTAACAAAGCTGCCAGATGTCAGATTATTTGCCAGTCTCATTCTTTGTATAGATAAATATACCCAGATCAGCCAAAAATAACAAAACCAGTGAGAGGTTGCATGATCACTTTATGGGAACCATAAAAACAATATTGGGAATTGGTTTCAATGCTTTGGCTGATGGGTGTATGTCTGTGCTGTGCTCTGCTTGGTCTCTAATATGTAATAATATGTGCTGAGTTTTATCCCTTTCCCACAATCATATCTTCCATACGTCCATCACAATGTTATCAGAAGCTGATATGTCTGAACATACGATGGTGCCTTTCCATTGTGCATTATTTCCTTTGTGTACACATTAGGCATGCTGGAATGAAGCTCGTGTTTATAGTGTGCCTGCGGCAGCTCCGGGTAGGTAGTTATGTCACAGGAGGAGAAACGCTGGCGGGAATAGGTGATGTCTCAGAATAAACAAGAACAATTAACAAAGGCGTCATCTCTCGGAATATGAGGATCACAAACATCTGAGAATTGTATTGCTAATAACTACAGCAGAAAAACTCTGACTATATATTTGCTTTGTCTATCATAAACAGTTTTAATTTATTAAAACAAAAACAAGTTAAACTCTTCTTTACCATCTCTGTGCTGATAATATCCTGTAGGATCTGTGCAGCTGCTTCCTGTCTATGATATATGACTATGATAGGGACATTGGATTGTGAGCTCCTTTGAGTGACAGCTACTAACATGACTTGTACAGTGCTGCGTAATATGTTGAAGTTATATAAATACGGAGTAATAATAATTGCTCTAGACCAGCTTCCTACAACAGCGGCCCATGCCTCTGCAACATATGTCAACATAGCTGGTTTTAGTGTCCATCAGGGGAGCATGTGACAACACAGGAGCAGAAATGAAATCCAAAGACAGGGCGTTGTCATCCTATAAGCAGAACCTTTAATGTATGATCAATATTAGTTTTCTGCAGATTTAAAACTTTTGAAATTGCATGCATAAAATAAATCATATGAGATTGGAGTTACATCTAATTTAACCCAGGCCAACCCATGGCAAATAGATCCGCAAAGAAGGGGATTATGAGATGATACCCCCTCCCCAATCACTATGGTGTCAATCTTTTATGGAAGAAATTTTCTTATTAGCAGTAGCATTATAGTGAAGTATAGGATATCTTATTAGGGCAGTGATATCACAGGGCACCCCCTGCACCCCATCAAATGCCAACTCACTAACTGAATATCAGTGGTTATGTACAGGCTCTTTAATGGCGCACAGACTCAGAATGAACAGGCACAAGATAGAGCACAGTGTACTAGCAAGAAATAAAAATTCAAAAATATTTGGGTGACCACTGAATACCACTCCTCAGGGGACCACTAAAACTTTTTGACATAGTTTCATGAAGGTAATGTATTTCCTGGGGCCCCAACTGACAGAATGACAATGGTGCAGGTAGCTGTAATAGTGACCATTTGTGGGCACCATATTTATATTTGCACTGAGCCCCTAAACCTTCCTCCTCTATCTGTGTGAATGGCACTTCTGAGATGAATAAACAGAAACAGAAGACCACATCTACAACAAAACATTTCTTTATTGTCAGAACTTTGAAGTTTTGTACGTTGTAGGACACAGCGACACATCAATGGCACAGAATACATCTCATGTGTAATGTAATGAGTCATTTGCCCACCAATCAGAATTCACTCACTGTGCAGGTCCGATGCTGATTGGTGGCTTAATAGACGGAGCTCTAATTCCTTATGAATTCACATTGATATATAAATATATCTTTCTTTGTAATTGTGCTTAAAATGAATTTTTTATTGCCATCTCTGGGATTCCATAACTTTTGACGTTACATATTATCATCCTTGCACAAGCAATTTCATACCATTTACAGGTTATGTGCTTGAAGCAATATAATGATCACATGCAGAGAGATGTTATAGCAGATTCCAGGCTGCTTTAGATGCTACTACAGGCAATGTCGGAGCGGCGATATTTATTTTAGGCATACGCCTTTTCCATTTCTTATGATGTGCATGGCTGTTATAAACACTGTGGGTTATAAAAACCACATAAAACAATCATCACTCCTAGATCAGTAAATCCAAGGACATGGCAGGGGATTCCATTTAAATTCAGAATGAAGCAATTGCAGGAGCAGGGGGATGAGAGTTATGGGGAAACCTGAGTGCAAATCTGGAGTGTATCTAATAGTAAATTACATTTTTGATGGGTAGATTGGTTTTATATATCTAAAATCTTTATGTTAACTGCCTGTTTTTGTATCACATTTTGTAGTTTCCAGCATAAGCCCCACTCTTTATCTCAGACCACCCCCAACACCCCCTACACACAGACCTCATCCCCTCTTCTCCGGTACCGAGGGGTCTGTGTGCTGCAAAGCCATCGATACAATGAACCCTTCCACAGGAATGAGCAGTGATAGGTAGAACAGAACCAACCAATCAGATATAACCAATTACCAGTTGATAATTTTAAACCTTAAAAAAAAGGACATTGATTGGTTAAAATTTGCACATACCGTATATGTGATCTGTAGTCCGTGCGTCTTTCTAAAATTCACAACAGCTGAAATTTTGGACCAGGCTTACAATGGTAGTGCCTGCACTACCTGCTAAAATAAAAATGAAGGCAGAGGGTGGGCTCTATACTTCGGAGCAGCTCTACCAGTGACATGTTTCAGCTACCAATGAAAGTATTCAGGCAGGACGAATAGAACGTATATTTCACAATGCTGCAGGCACAGAAGACATTGCGTAGATAAGTACCTGCGGGCTCAGGAAACAGACTCATACACTTGGCACAGAAATCCAGACAGAAGCACAGACTGGCTGCACAAAAGTAACAACGTTAGGCAATGATAATTGGAAATGGGTAGAAAAAGGACTTTTAAAGGGAGCAGTCTACCAAAAACTGACAGCGTCTGTATTGTGTTCCCAACACCGCCCACCTGCCGCAGCCATTGCAAGGTATCCACCATGCTGGACCATTGCTTGGATAATACAAAGAAACAAAACTCCCTTTGGAAGCCAAGAAACTGAGATCCCATTGCTAGAATCCCCGATGTGCGACTCACCAGACCGTAACAAACACTAGTTTTGGGCAGACTGACCCTTTGAATAATCCTACACGACAGGCAGCGTTACAACTTCCAAAAACATAAAACAATATTTTCAGTTGCTATCTATAGGTTTGTAACATATACAAATATTCAATAAGGCTGTGCAAGGAGCAATGAAAGATCTGTAAAGTGCAAGAAAACAATGTAGTTGGCTTTCACCTTTTATGAGTGCTCAGAACAAAGGAAAACATTTGAGACTTGGGGGTGCATTTAAAAGGGGGTGCAGGGGGCTGTAATCAGGGGTCCAACTCTGGGCAGCTCAGTGCCTCAGTGGTTAGCACTCTGGTCTTTGCAGCACTAGGTCCCAGCTTCAAATCTCAGCCAGGACACTATCTGCATGGAGTTTGCAGGTTCTCTACATGTTTGTGTGGGTTTCCTCCAGGTACTCTGATCTCCTCCCACATTCCAAAAAATGCAGTTAGGTTAATTGGCTTCCTCCAAAAATTGACCTTAGTCTGTATTAATGACATATGACTATGGTAGGGACATTATATTGTACACTCAACCCTCCTGTAGTTAAAGAAAGGTATTTATGTCCCAATGCTCAAATTGGATCCTCAGGGGTGGAGCATAAAGAGAGGCAGAGACCAGAAACATGACAATGCATGTTTTCTATTAGCTTTATCAACATTTCTTCTGGGCAATGCAGTATAGAAAAACAACAATATGTAAAAATATTGTTGTGTATTTGTACATAAATCATACCCAGGGCACACACAAAATTACATTTACTGGTATTTCCTGCCCAGGGATCCTACCTGCCTAAATTTTTTATTACATCACATGTTTCTAATAAGTAGTATTTAGTGGGTGCAGAGAAATATATCTAAACTATAATATCTCCATGGTATTATCCTAAAAAAAAGTAAATGTCATTGAATAATAAAACCATTAGGAGATAGAGCCATGTTTCTCAAGCAAGGGTTGCTAGGGGTTCCTTGTGCAAGACTGGAGAAGATAGATTATCATTGGGAGAACCTGGGGGATGCAGCAAACCTGGAATGGATTTCTTAAAAATCATTTGCTATTAGTTGGCACCAGACCCATTCCAGGATTGATGGATCCCCCAGGTTCTCCGATGATAATCAATCTTCTTCAGTCTTGAAAATTGTTTTATAGATCAGACTCAATGTTTCCTCTTATCAGAGGGTTTACGTTATGTAGACTTTGTTCTGCAGTATTGTGGATGTATTGACTGTAGGTCAGTGTTTCTCAACCAGGGTTCCTCCAGGGGCCGTTAGGGGTTCCTTGAGCAATAAGTAGTTTGTGTCTCTCTGTTCAGCCTAAGTAACCCCAATGATCTGTAAGGGTGACATTCTTCCCAATGGCCAGTAATATAGGAGGAATTCTTCCCACTGACCACCACACTAATATACTGTGATCTGTGGATATAGTAATTATAGAAGGTCCCAGAAGACCTGAACGTTATTTCAAGCGTTCCCCCATGACTAAGGTTGAGACTTGAGACCTATTTCATTTAGTGTATCCATGCCAAGTGTAATTCTTGGCCCATTCATGTATGATGGGGGGGGAGGGTGCAGGAGTTACATCCTTAATGGTCATCTATTGGCCACAACAGAGACAAAGATGGAAAAGATGACAGCGGTGGCAATGGACTGGCAACAGCCAGGGTACTCTGCTGGCTTGAACTCTATGATGGAAAAGTCTCCACCAAGCAGACAGTTTCATGGTAGCTTCTTCCAAGTAAGCCCAATTGGGTCCTAACTACTCCTGGTTCCATATCATTTAGAGGGTTGGACATTGGTAGACTATGGATAATTTAGACAAGGACACTTTTCCTTGGGAGATACAAAGGCTTGAGCAAATCACAGCACCTAGTATGAGAAAAATACTGGTAGGGAGCACGGGAGGACAAGATATTTTATCCTATTGTACTTGTATTGGCAGATGGTATGAACTCTCAGATTAGGGGTGTCACCAGGGCCCTAATACAGAACATTGGGGGTTTCCATATTAGGTTTTGCACCATATTGCTGAGTGATATACAGGAATATGAGAGACTATGCATGTGCTAGTATACCTCTGTATAAGTAGCTACATATCTGCATGGATGGCAACACCTTTGTATGG
Source organism: Pyxicephalus adspersus (assembly GCF_032062135.1). Taxonomy (NCBI): domain Eukaryota; kingdom Metazoa; phylum Chordata; class Amphibia; order Anura; family Pyxicephalidae; genus Pyxicephalus; species Pyxicephalus adspersus. Next base: position 4,712,230 of record NC_092867.1, on the reverse strand, counting down.
GCTCCCACACATCTGTATAGACTATTTGGGCTCATACACCCTTAAAAGGGTGGCTACAGCTCTGTTTGGGTGACGTATATGAGCTCCTACATGTAGATGTCTACATCTTACACATGGTCAATGCTCCTTGCACCGCCTTGTTTAATAAATCCTATTAAGCTACTTTAAAAAGAGATCAGCTTGCCTCATTGCTCCCTGATAGTGATGGACCTTATGGGGTCCACGTGTAAAACGTCTAAAAATACAGTTCCTTGGTTAGCATAGAGACCACACAGGGGATCTGCTTCTTCTCGCTGAAGCGTGGGTCATCTGACCATGATTCGAAGTTAGTCGCCACCAGGTAGTTGACCCGAGTCAAGATCTGCATAATCTCCAGCTGCTTCCCGTATTGGTTAAGAACGCTGCAGAGAGCCTGCACGAACCAGGAGCCCCTGCCCGGATTCCTCCAGGAGTAATAACCTGCGGGGAGATACAGGAGATTAATATATTATACAGACCATTTCATGACATACATAGGGCCAATTATTTAGGTTTAGAGTGGCACCGGCCTTTTAGGACAACCTATCTATTCCTCCAGTCTGTTTGCTTTTAGGGCTTTCAACGACTTCCCTTCATTCAAATACATATCTTAAGCCTATTATAGTATGCATACAATATATTTCATAATTATATAATACATATATTATATAATAATATTATTTTTTATTATAGTATATTTAAAGCACAAATTTTCTCATGCTTTCTAACATCTTCATTTTTGGTATTCCACTACTCCGTCTCTCTTCTCTACACTCTATTACCAATGTTGCAGCCAGACTTATCCATTCTTCCCACTTACCTACCCCATACACAGCCTTCTCACCTACCTACCCCATACACAGCTTTCCCACCTACCCTATGCACAGCCTTCCCACCTACCTACCCCATACACAGCCTTCCCACCTACCTACCCCATACACAGCCCTCCCACTGCTCCTCTTCTGCTGCCTCTCTCTGTAGTTCTCTTCATTGGCTTCCATTACCCTTAGAATCAAATTCATCTCCTGTGCTTTGCCTTCAAATCCATCCACAGCTCTTATCCCACTTACCTTTCTGAACTGATAGAAAAATCCCCCCCTAGCCACTCTCTTCGCTCCTCCAATGACCTACTAATGACTTCCTCGCTCCTAACCTCATCACACGCACGGTTCCAAGACATTTCTAGAGCTGCCCCGTCTCTGGAATGGTCTTCCTCATCGTATTCCGCTTGCTCCTACTTTCTGCTCATTTAAAAGAGACCCCAAAACCCAACGCTTCACCCTCACCTACCCGTCTTCTTCTGTCTCCTAAATCCTCACTACTCACCCACCATTCCATATCCCCCCCATTGTATGATACTTCCCCTACCTCTTAGATTGTAAGCTCTTCAGGACAGGGTCCTCTCCTCCTCCTGTGTCACTGTCTGTATCTGTCTGTCATTTGCAACCCCTATTTATTGTACAGCGCTGCGTAGTATGTTGGCGTATAAATACAGTTTATTAATATTAATGACTAGTGACATCATTTATGTGTAAGGGGGCAGATTAAAAAATATAATGTTTACTTTTAACAGTAAAACTACTCCCCATATTTGCAGCACAGTGGCTCAGTGGTTAGCACTCTGGCCTTTGCAACGCTGGGTCCCAGGTTTGAATCTCGGCCATCCTATCTGCATGGAGTTTGTGTGTTTGTGTGGATTTCCTCTGGGTACTCCTGTTTCCTCCCACATTCCAAAAACATGCAGTTAGGTTAATTGACTTCCCCACAAGATTGACCTTAGACTGTATTAATGATATATGACTATAGTAGGGACATTAGATTGTAAGCTCCTTTGAGGACTATGACTATGGACTTTGTACAGCGCTGCATATTATGTCAGTGCTTTATAAATAGTGTGTAATAATAATAAAGCTTCTATAGCTGAAGTGCTCCAATTTCCCTTGTTGTTCTAGATGAGTCTACCTGGTACGGTGGAGTAGGCAAAAAGGAAATCTGCCTCCACTGGAATCTTGTATCTGGGATTGGCATCCGTCTCCAAGGTGTCATTAGCTGGTCCGGAATCTGTCTGAATCCCCTCATCAAACTCAGACCCCCGGCAAGCCTGTGACACAGACATTTTATTATTGGCTTTGCAGGGATACAATGTGTAACGCACATCATGGAAGACAAATAATTTTGGCAGCACAAAATGTCAATAGACTGGGAACTCCCCGGCTGGGAATGCAAACAATGGCAACATCAATTCCAAAAAACATTTCCTATCCCAAACTTTCCCTTACACCAGAATAGCGTCCAATGTCCTGGGGGAAAGTTTCATCCAAAGTGAAAGCTTGTTACAATATATTAAAGTAAATTGAAAGCCCAAATTGGTGAAGGGGAAATCTTCAACATACAAATTTATCTCTGGGATATGAAAGTAAATGCAAATCTCTTCAATAGGAACCAGACAGCAAAAATAGTCTAAAAATTTGAGGATTTTAACTTTTTCCTATTCTGCAAAAGTGGCAAACAGCCAAATGCACAGATCAAATCCAAATGATACCAGGTCCAATACCTACACAGCTGATATTTATACTACATAGGAATTCCTCACTCTACAATGATCACATAATATATAGTATTTATATAGCGCCAACATATTACACAGCGCTGTACAATCTCATTGTAATTCAAAGGGCTCTATTTATAAAATATGACATTCCTTCAAACATTCCCTGACTGCTAGTGAAACATATGGACCTGAAATATTCCAACAAGGGAATGTTTCAGATAATGTCTGATTTATATTTTATAAATATTTTTATATATATTTTTTATAAATATATATATGTTTTATAATTAGAGTGTATCTAAAGAATAGAGTAGAGGGGTGAAAAGTTACAACCCTGATCAGATTTCTTTTCAATGGTAGGTGGCTTAGGGGATTTTTTTGCCTAAAGAAGGTATTTTTTTTCTTGAGAAGGGGATTTTTTTGTTCAGAAGTTGCTGGAGGAACAGGTTATTGCCATGTTTAGGGTAGGGGTTTAATTTTTATTGGGAGGGAACCTGTGCCAGACAGCACAGCATACATAATTTATGTAATGTATTAGTTGTTTAGTTGCAAAGATCATGTTCTGTATACATTACACTGTGTGCTGTGCTATATGTTATATAACTATTACTTTTTATGTACAGTGAGAAATACATTACAACCTACAACACAATGCAACCTGCAATGTACCCGTCGTACTGCCAACCTTGTGCTGCATAGTACATACCTTTTACTGTTGTTCATACATTGGGGGAGGCTCATCATTTTTTTATACAGTTATGTCCTAAATATTTGGACAAACAACTTTTTTCTAATTTTGGTTCTGTATATTACCACAATTAATTTTAAATGAAACAACTCAGATTTAGTTGAACTGCAGACTTTCAGCTTTAATTCAGTGGGTTGAACAAAAAGATTGCATAAAAATGTGAGGAACTAAAGCCTTTTTTTACACATTCATTTCATTTCAGGGGCTGAAAAGTAATTGGACAAATTAAATAGCTGAAAATAAAATGTTCATTTCTAATACTTGGATGAAAACCCTTTGCTGGCAATGACAGCCTGTAGTCTTGAACTCATGGACATCACCAGATGCCGGGGTTCCTCCTATTAATGCTCTGCCAGGCCTTTACTGCAGCGGCTTTCAGTTGCTGTGTGTTTGTGGGCCTTTCAGTCCGAAGTTTAGTCTTCAACAAGTGAAATGCATGCTCAATTGGGTTCAGATCAGGTGACTGACTTGGCCATTCAAGAATATTCCACTTCTTTGCTTTAATAAACTCCTGGGTTGCTTTGGCTGTATGTTTTGGGTCATTGTCCATCTGTATTATGAAACGTCTCCCAATCAATGTGACTGCATTTAGCTGGATTTGAGCAGACAGTATGTCTCTGAACACCTCAGAATTAATTCGGCTGCTTCTGTGTCACGGATCATGGATAAACACTAGTGTCCCAGTGCCATGGCAGCCATGCACACCCAAGCCATCACACTGCCTCCGCCATGTTTTACAGATGATGTGCTATGCTTTGGATCATGAGCTGTTCCACGCCTTCTCCATACTTTTTTCTTGCCATCATTCTGGAAAAGGTTGATCTTGGTTTCATCTGTCCAAAGAATGTTTTTCCAGAACTGTGCCGGCTTTTTTAGATGTTTTTGAGTAAAGTCCAATCTAGCCTTTCTATTCTTGAGGCTTATGAGTGGCTCGCACCTTGCAGTGCACCCTCTGTATTTACTTTCATGCAGTCTTCTCTTTATGGTAGACTTGGATATCGATACGCCTATTTCCTGGAGAGTGTTGGTCACTTGGTTGGCTGTTGTGAAGGGGTTTCACCATGAAATGATTCTGCCATCATCCACCACTGTTGTCTTCCGTAGACGTCAAGGTCTTTTGGCGTTGCGGAGTTCACCAGTGCTTTGTTTGTTTCCCATGATGTACCAAACTGTAGATTTTGCCACTCCTAATATTGCAGTAATTTCTCTGATGTTTTTTTTCTGTTTTTGCAGCTTAGGAATGGCTTGTTTCACCTGCACAGAGAGCTCCTTTGTCCACATGTTGTCTGTTCACAGCAAAATCTTTTACATACAAGCACCCCCTACCCCCTCAAATCAACCCCAGTCCTTTTTTCTGCCTAATTGATAATGACATAACTAAGGAATTGCCCACACCGGCCACAATTGTCCAATTACTTTTGAGCCCCTGAAATGAAGTGATCGTGTAATAAGGGATTTAGTTCCTCACATTTGTATGCAATCTTTTTGTACAACCCACTGAATTAAAGCTGAAAGTCTGCAGTTCAGCTGTATCTGAGTTGTTTCATTTAAATTAATTGTGGTAATGTACAGAACCAAAATTAGAAAAAACTTGTCTCTGTTCAAATATTTATGGACCTAACTGTATATCATGTATCATGTTTTCCAATGTTGATGTAGGAATTATTCATTAATTCATAAATACTGGTGGCAGAATTATTGGCATCAGCCAAAGTTGACCATTATCTAAGTATGTGTATACAGATTGTGGGGGGAAAGGTGACATTAAAGTGTAAGCTTATAGGGCAATAACTGATATGAGTGATTTATATATTCATTGAATAACAACTTTCAAAAAGCTCAGGGACCTGCAAAGGTTTACCTAGCAGATAAAGTGATCAATAATAATAAATAAATTCTTTCTGCCTACGTCTTACCTGGATAAAGAAAAGTTTGGGCTTCCCCACCAGACTTTTACATTTATCTCCTCGGAAAAGCGTAGTAAGAGTTTTTATTGCCATCGCTCCATCCGTGCCATAGATCTGACCTTCCTCTCCGTGGCTCAGGAGGATGCAGGCGAAGCAGGCGCTGTCACTGTGATCGTACTTTGCCACTAGCAGGAAGGAAAGACGATAATTACTATTTCTTATATCATTGCTGAACCTGACCAGCGTCACCTTATAAAATTTCAATGTGTTACTTTTAAGCTCCTTAGAAAAAGTAATTTTTGGAGGGCTGACACGGGGGGCACAGAAGTCACAGGGGAACACAGTGACAATGTAAGAGATTGGAGGCATGGATGACACAGGGGTCTTCTCCGTAGCCGGTAGAGGAGAAGGATGTTGCGTTGGAGGCTGCTGCCAGGTTGTGGTCCTTGGGCACACCAGACAATATGTGGTACCGAATGGACAGGCAGGACAATAGTCAAAGAAGGCCAGAAATCCAGAAAATAGACACCGGTGACATGGGGGTCACTGAAGACACAGGGAAACACACGAGACAGAGGAAGAGATAGGAGGCATGAGTGACACAGGGGTCACAGAACACAGGAGAGTACAAGAGACACAGGAAGAGATATGAGGAATGGGTGACAAAGGGGTCAGGGTGACTAAGGGGTCACGGGTGACAAAGGGGTCACGGGTGACAAAGAGGTCAGAGAAGATACAGGGGTCACCAAAGACACAGGGGAACACAGGAGATTTCAAAATTACACCAGTAAATGTGTGTTTAATAAAATATCTTTGTAAATACACCTGCAGGTAATATTCTATGTTCTTGCTGCTTTTCTTGTAATATTTAGTTTATTCTGTACACAGAAGACTTTTCTCTGTTACAGAGAAGCTCCACTAAGAATTCACATTAGACATCCGAAATTTATTATGATCAACCCTGATGAAGAGGGTGAGTAATCTCATGAAATGCGTTGGCTTTCAAATGTTTGCAGGAGTTAATTCTGGAGAGAACAGCAAAGTTGCTCTTTCTTATATATTTAAATAGAGTGTCACCTACCAAGCAATTAAGTTAGGGGATATATACTGTCCTCTAATGACCAGATCTCCTTGGCCAAAATCCAATGTATTGTGTTGGAGCTTTAAATCATTTTATAAAGCTGAACCCCAAAGCTTCAGGTCCTGCACTTTTATTGCCATCGCTCCATCCGTGCCATAGATCTGACCTTCCTCTCCGTGGCTCAGGAGGATGCAGGCGAAGCAGGCGCTGTCACTGTGATCATACTTTGCCACTAACAGGAAGGAAAGACGATAATTACTATTTCTTATATCATTGCTGAACCTGACCAGCGTCACCTTATAAAATTTCAATGTGTTACTTTTAAGCTCTTTAAAGTAATTTTGGAGGGGCATTTTGTAATATTTATTGATCTTGGAAATTTCCAAATGTAAAACATTTGTGTTAAAATGTATATCTAAAAAAAATTCTCTATGATAAACAACACTACTAAAATGATTTATCATGCTTGGAGAGACCAAGCCTCTAGGGGGAGCTATTGCTTGCTCAGTAATGGTGTGAGCCCTTAGAAGGGCCAAGGTGCGGAATCTAAGCAGCAGCCTGGTCTTCTCCAGAGCCTCTAGTGGTAAGGATTTTGTGCTGCAGGCAGCAAACAAGTGAGATCAGGCACAAAGCCAGGGGCCAAGAACCATAAATCCAGAAAATAGACACCGGTGACATGGGGGTCACTGAAGACAAAGGGGAACACAGGAGACACAAGAAGAAATAGGAGACATTGATGGGTGACACGGGGTCACTGAAGACAAAGGGGAACACAGTGACACTGTAATAGACAGGAGGTCTTCTCCAGAGCCTGTAGAGGGGAGAATGTTGCGTTGCCGGCTGTTGCCAGGTTGTGGTCCTTGGGCACACCAGGGTGGGCAGGACAATGTGTGGTACTGAATCGACAGGCAGGAGAATAGTCAAAGAAGGCCAGAAATCCAGAAAATAGACACCGGTGACATGGGGGTCACTGAAGACACAGGGGAACAGAGGAGACAGAGGAAGAGATAGGAGGCATGGGTGACAAAGGGGTCAAGGGTGACTAAGGGGTCACAGAAGATACAGGGGTCACCAAAGACACAGGGGAACACAGAAGACTTCAAAATTACACCAGTAAATGTGTGTTTAATGAAATATCTTTGTAAATACACCTGCAGCTAATATTCTATGTTCTTGCTGCTTTTCTTGTAATATTTAGTTTATTCTGTACACAAAGCTCCACTGAGAATTCACATTAGACATCCGAAATTTATTATGATCAACCCTGATGAAGAGGGTGAGTAAACTCATGAAACGCGTTGGCTTTTAAATGTTTGCAGGAGTTACCTCTGGAGAGAACAGCAAAGTTGCTCTTTCTTATATATTTATATGGAGTGTCCCCTACCAAACAAATAAATTAGGGGATATATACTGTCCCCTAATGACCAGATCTCCTTGGCCAAAATCCAATGTATTGTGTTGGAGCTTTAAATCATTTTATAAAGCTGAACCCCAAAGCTTCAGGTCCTGCACCAAACACTACCAGCACCCAATTTACATTTCAGATAATACCCAGTTTGACCTTTCTGTCTGCATATATGTTACCAGAGCCGATTATGGTTTAGGGCGGCGTTTCTCAACCAGGCTTCCTCCAGAGGGCGCTAGGGGTTCCTTGAGCATTTTGTGTCTCTCAGGTCAGACTAAGTGACCCCAATGATCTTTTTGTCTATCTGTAAGGGTGACATTCTTCCCAATGGCCAGCAATGTAAGAGGAATTCTTCCCACTGACCACCACACTAATATACTGTGATCTGTGGATATAATATAGCCAGGGGTTCCCTAAATACCTGAAAGTAATTTCTATGTTTCCCCATGTTATAAAGGGGATAATGTAGAATATCACTCGGTATGTACTCACCACTCTGCAGCAACCGCTCCATATCCTCACAGCTCTGATCATTATAAACCTTCACTTCAAATCCCAGATTCCGAAAACATTGGCATAAATCCCCGGCATCCTTATCCGTGCCATTCCGAATACACATACCTGATGGAGCAATGAGAGAAAGAAAGACACCGATGTAACCATATATCTATCGCATAAAATAATTGTCATTTATAGATTAGTTTGTAGATCGAGTGACAACTTTATTTGGCTAACATAAGTTATGGAAAACAAAAGTTTTTGTATTGGCTTCTATCCCTTTTACAGGTTTTGTATATAAAGTCCCTCAATACTCTTATTTGTAAACTTACACCATATGGCCATTATCTCGAGGCTTACCACAAGGTAAAGGCTTCCATTTCACCCGAGAATCAAATTCAAGCTCCTGTGCTTTGCCTTCAAATCCCTTCACAGCTCTTAACCCACCTACCTACCTGATACACAAATCTCTCCACAGTTCTTGTCCCACTTACCTTTCTGACCTGATAGAAAAATTCTCCTCCTCCGCCAATCACCTATTATTGACATCTCCACTCATAACCTCGTCACACGCACGGCTCCAAGACTTTACCAGAGCTGCCCCGACTCCCTGGAATGGTCTCCTCGTCCTATTTGGCTTGCTCCTACTTTCTGCTCATTTAAAAGAGTCCTCAGAACCCAACGCTTCCCCCTCACCTACCCGTCTTCTTCTGTCTCCTAAACCCTCACTACTTCCCACCAACCCATATCCCCCTCCTATTGTGTGATACTTCTCCCACCTCTTAGATTGTAAGCTCTTCGGGGCAGGGTCCTCTCTTCCTCCTCCTGTGTCACTGTCTGTATCTGTCTGTCATTTGCAACCCCTATTTAATGTACAGCGCTGTGTAATATGTTGGTGCTATATAAATCCTTTTTTTTTTAATAATAATATTAATAATAACAATAATAAAGGGTGTCTGTGGGAATTTGCCCAACATGTACTGATGTTGGTGAGAAAAGCGGGTCATTATTACAATTCTTACCAAAGGTGTTCAGTAGGGTGCATGAAGTCAGGGCTTTGTGCAGGACACTCAAATTCCTCCACTATATTGGTGACCCCATGTCTTTATGGAGCTGGCTTTGTACCCCCGGCACAGCTATGGGGGAACAGAAAAGGGGCATCACCAAACTGTGACCACAAGGCTGGAACAGCACAATTGCGTACAGTGTTTTGTATGATGGAGGATTACCAGGACCCTCCACTAGGGACACCAGAACCCCATCATTGGGAGAACAATTCAAATACATTGTATATATAAAGGTTTATATTAGAGTTTCTGTGTTAGGCTCATCCTCCTCCTTTCCTATATAACAGACACAAGCAGCAGAATTCTCAGTTCCACAAATAACATCGATAACCTCACCCGTCCTGACATCGAAGTTCTTGTTGTTGATGATGATACACTTGCCAAGGTTTTGGTAATTCATCTCATACTGGAACTCTGGGGTAACATAACGGAGGTGCTGGCTGGCTGGCTTTTCTTGCTCATTTTTCTTCTTTCTGAAGCAGGAAAACAAAAAGAAATCTTACAATAAAATCAAACTAGCTGATGGATTTCAGCTTTATAGCAGAGCAGAAAGAAATTCAGAAATCAGAAAAAAATCTTATTTCTTGGTTTTATTTATAATTGGGGATAAGTGGGAGATTTTTTACTGAATCTTATCATTCCGACTGCAAAGGACAGCACACGATAAAGAGTTAGTATAGCAGCAGGAATTTTCTTTTTATTTACCTACTGTAGGCCTCTTTGTGCAGTATAATGCCCAGAAATATGAATATTTTATTTCTGTGCTCGGTCAGGGTAATTAATAATGAATTAAACTTACTGTACACAGAGTAAAGGATCTGTATTTTGGCATAAACAATTCTATCTCACATATATGGCTTTTCCACTCCCAGTAACTCCGGGTTATCAGTGCTGAACTAAAAACATGCACAAACCTTGAATATCTCTACATTGAACCTTCACTGACTGCTGACTGTTCTTAACCATCAGAGAGGTGAAAATCAGAGAGAAATTCATCTAGGTTACAGTACTGAGCCAGTCCCATCAGTCTCTGTACAGAGGAGCTGACACTCTAATGTCCCC